>NC_089741.1:12853370-12935870 GCF_040412425.1 Macrobrachium rosenbergii | reverse complement strand
CGATATATAATGCCATTTCAGTTCACAGTGTCCTATCTAGCGTAAAATTGAATTCCATTTATTTCAAATACGTCACTGATACACTGAACAGAGTTATCAGCTCCGATGAAATATTATGAATAGATTATATATATATATAACACATCACTAAGGTAAATGAATCATATTTTTTCAGCCTTTGTGTTTAATATATAAATACATATTATCTAGATATAGTTAATTATATGTCATTTTTCTAAAATGTTTTTATTCAGATAATGTTAAAAAGCTTTTATTTGCATCATATATAATCATTTCAGTTCACAGTGTCCTGTCTAAAAATTGAATTCCATTTTTTTTCAAATACTTCACGATCATTGAACAGCGTTATCCAATGAAATATTTTGTCGGGTTAAATAACATCACTAAAGGTAAATGAATCATATTTTAAATTGAAATCTATTATCTAGAACCAGTTAATTATACGTTTTCATACAAATGTTTTATTCAGATAATTAAAGCTTACTATTTGCATCATTTCATCAAAAATCAAAATCTTTTTTCTTTTAATTTTCAAAAGTGAAATTGAAATGTTTTGTCGGGTTAAATAATCAAAGCAAACGTATATATAAAATTGATATCTGTTGTTAACCGGGAATCAACGTTTTTATATAAATTGTTTATTCAGGAATTAATATATTTCATTATCTAATCAAAAAATCATACTATTTAATTCTTAATGCAATTGAGTGTTTATGTATATATATATATGTGTGTGTGTGTGTGTGTGTGTGCGTGTTAAAAAAATATTTTTTGTTTATATTTTCTTAGGGTTAAATGCGAGGAAACCGAGGTTCGTTTATTCTTAAGTTTATTATCGGTATTTGACCACCTTGTTTTATCTGAATTGGTTACCTCCCATTCCATATGAATTAAGAAGGCAATAGATACTGTTTGCTTGTTTTGCTATTCACAGGACAACAGCCATATTACAGTTGTTTGGGTGTGGCTGATGTTTATAAGGAGTTGCTACATAAAACAGGCGGAAGGAGAGAGAGCGAGAGAGAGAGAGAGGGGGGGCGAGGGGGGGCGTGAGTGAGCCACGTAAGAAGGTAAATGTGAAGATAGCTGCGCTTTCATGCTGTGTAACTTTTTACGACTTTATGTCTTTTTTATAAAGTGGGTATCCTGTTCCCCTTGTTGGCTATGAAGAAGCTGCTGTTCAACATGGAGGAGTATAAACCATCGTCGCCACCCTGGACGGAAACTACAATTGCCGACTATCTGCATTCACCAATTAATCATCGATATCAGCCAAGTAGCACCAAGGATGATGATGAGGTTGGTCATTATTGATACAGATCATCTCAATGTAAATAATGTTTTTTTGCATAAATTTACTTTGTTGACTTAGCAGTTAGTCTTAAGAAATTCCTGAGTTTTTTTCATCTTGGTTACTTCAACTGGGTGGAATACAATTATCAGCTTTTGAGTTCAACTATGTTTTATTATTTTTTTTCGCCTGTTGAGACAGCTCCTGTTACTGCACACATTGTTGCTTAGTTGTTCTTCATTTTTCGGGCTTAATTTGTGTCTTTTTATTTCCATGTATTTTTTGTTCATGTCTAATAAAGGTAACCTTTTGTACTCTCAGGAAATCTTGGTAAATAGTGGGTTGGGAACATCAGACCAAAAATCTAGGAAGAACACACCACATTAGTTCTTCTAGGAAGGAGGAAATAAAATAAAATTTATGTCCTAGTATAGTGAATTTTTCTTATCCTAACTAAATTAGCTGTTTACCTGTTGGTGTGTGTGTGTGTGTCTGTCTAACAGAATATTAAATTTACATATGGATTTTTTGTTTGAGGTTTTATATATATATATATATATATATATATATATATATATATATATATATATATATATATATATATATATATATATATATATACACGCACACTATTCAGAAGATGAGTCCTTTTCGTAGGGAACAAACCTACAGAGGACATTGACTTGTTCAATCTTCCAAAGAATATGGTGTTCATTTGAAAGAAGTAACAGAAGGTAATGGGAAATACAGAAAGTGGTGATCAACTATTAAAAAAAAAAACACAGATAATTCAAGAAATTAATAAATGAATAAATGAAAATGTAAGTAAATTACTATAATAAAAGGAGAATTGTATTTGAGTAGTAATGCTTTGCATTTTCACTTGAACTTTTAAAGTTCCAATTGCACGACAGCCTCAGGAAAGCTGTTTCCCCAGTCCAATGGTGTGAAGAATAAAGAACCTCTGGGACTGAGAAGTTCGACAACGAGGCACATTTACTACAAATTGGTATTGCTGTTCAGCGAATCTGGTTGCTCTCGGCAGGAAATGGGGATTAAATATCAGTTATGAATGTGGAAATCTCTGTTAAAATACAGTTTATGAAAAGTTGAAAAACAAGAGACCATCCGTCGATGGTCCAAGTCATAACTGCTAATAATAGGAAACAGAAAAATACCGCCGCGAACAACTCTATCTGAATTATTATTATTATTATTATTATTATTATTATTATTATTATTATTATTATTATTATTATTATTATTATTATTATTATTATTATTATTATTTTAGTTGATAAAACCTATTCACACTGAACAAGAACACAGGAGCCATTGACTTAAAATTCAAGCTTCCAAAGAATGACAGTTCCAACCTCCCACTGCATACCCCACACTGCAGCCAGTGATTTTTCATCTCCTGGGGGAGACGCCAACCTGGGACATCTGGGCGGCATGCCACGACACTAACCACTATACCAGCAAACCAGCTAAAGAGACAAATCTCTGACAGAGGCAGACATGCACACCTGAGAACAGTAGACTGGTACATGAGTTAGAGCAGAAGAGACTCTTTAGCCTTGGCAGGTAACTCTTTTAGGAGGACACTCCGAAATCAAACTAGTGGGTAGAAGGGAATCTTTAGCCTTGGTAGGCAACCCTTCTAAGAGAAGGTTACTCTGAATTCACACCTTGTTCTCCAACCTTGAACTGTGCCGTAGCCATTGTACCGTGGCCTTCCATGGTGTTGGGTTTTAGTTCCCTTATCTGAGGGTACAATCAGACATTTATCCTCTTTTTCATTCACTTTCCTGCGTGTAGGACAGGCTGATGAGAAGGCAAAAGATGATTGGTTGGCTATCAGGAAAGTGCCTTCGTCTTTACCTAATATTTTCCTACTGAGCATTTTATTTCTAAATCCATCCTGACTGTCCTCCCTTAGTTGTTTTTGGCAAACCCGGAAGATTTCATTTGCCTTACAAGGTGTGCCGGCCCCACCTTCCTGACTAGTTGCTTCCGCCACTTTTTTAATGACATAAGAACATGTTTATTTACTCTTTCAACAGAATTTTTGTAAATAATGTAAATGTTGTCGTTGATGGTGTTGTTGTTTACTGTTCTGTTGATTTTTACAATGTTACTGTTGTTATGAGTCTGTTTATTAGTTTTGATACTGATTTTATGTTGTTAATTTTAATTCTTTTGGGATGCTTTGAAATGAACCCTGTGCATGTTATCCATTACAGCAAAGTACTTCACTTAAATATTCGGGGCTTAAGGTCAAATTTTCTTGATCTCCAGAGTTGTGCTCATAACTACGATTTGATGTTTTTATCTGAGATGCTTGTAAGTAGTAGCAAGTTAAAGGTTGATTTTTTAATCCTGCTGTTTGATGGCACTGACTTTATTTATCGTCATAACATCCCACATGCACGAGGTATGGCTGTATATACTAATTCCGGAAAACCTATTTATTGTCAGAAAAATTTGTAGTGCAGTTGCCATGAAGTTCTTTGTTTTAAAATTTTCACGAAGTTCTACAATGTTTACGTATTTGCTGTTCACCACAATTCAAATATCGACAAATCTATAAATGACTGTCTTTTGGAAAGGATCAGTATGGCTGAGTCACAGGATTCAAAAGCTTCATATGTTATTTGTGGAGACTGTAATGCAAGGCAGAGTGGCTAAATTCAAATTCCACAGATCAACATGGCTGGTCTGCTCTCGAGTTCTGTGTATCCTCTGAACTTGTCCAGCTAATTCAGGAAACCACACATTTCTGGTAATCGAATAAGCCTTATATTCACATTTGTTCCAGCTATTGTTGAGTACAAGGTCTGTGTATAGGAACTTCTGATCATTGTGCCATTGAGATGGACATTTCTGTCAATCAGTATATTCCTAATGCCACCGTTAGAAAAACGGCCTGGCTAAAATCCGGAGCCAACTGGGATTGCATTATTGAAGCTTGTCAGGTACTTAATATTTCAGATGCTATATTAGATCCTGATTCCAAGAAGAAGTTAAACGAAATGCTGATGGCTATTTTAATAATATATGTCCCTAGAAAGGTCATCAAATTTAGACAAAGGACCAGTCATGGTTTGATGATACATGTAGATGAGCTTACCCTGGAAAAGAGATCAAATTCAATGCATAGAGATGAAATCATTCAAATGAAAATGACACTATTTTTGTTGAGTCTCACCATGCTGCAAATAGAACTTACCATACAGCCGAGGAAAACTGCAATAATTCCTTGAAAAGGAAACTTGGAGGAATTACTCATCCTCATCTTTGATGGACCAAATTTTGGGTCAGGCTAGTCTTCCATTCCACCACTACTAACAGATGATGGTAGATTAGTTACTGCCTCTAAGGAAAAGGCTGAACTGCTTCATCAAGCTTTTGAGGCTAAACATTAAGCTGAGAATTTCCCTCTCGCTGATACTTGTCATCCTGAACCTAATCTTGCAAAATAGCTAGGGTGGAGAAGATCCTGATGCTTTCTTCCCTTTGTTTTCTTTAAAAAGTTTCCAGTTTGTTGTCTCCCAAGATTACTACATTCTCTAGATTTTCATGTCGACATAGTATCTTTGCAGATGAGCGCAAGCTTAGTAATACAGGTGCCTGTTCCAAAGAGTGGCATAGCTGTAGACTGCAGAAACTACAAGCCAATCTCTATTCTCCCTGTGCTCTCCAAAGATGCTGAAAAACTTATTTTTAAGCCACTATATAAGTATGTGGAATGTAAAAGATTGTTAGTTGATAGTCAACATGCATATAGTAAACAGTTAGATACCTGCGATGCTCTTTTAGACTTGACAGGACATTTGCAAGGGAACCTTGATAAGGGTTTTGAATGCAGAGTAATTCAAATACATTTCAGTGCTGCTTTGTATTTAGTAAATCACAAGGCACTTATTTATAAACTTCAGAATCTCAGAGTGGGTGGACATGTTTTAGGATTGCTTCAAGATTTCCTTACAAGTAGGCAGCAGTGAGTTGCTGTGGATGGGATCTTTGGTGAACCAAGACCTATTTTGTCTGGAGTCCACAGGGTAGTGTTCTTGGTCCACTGTTGTTTTTAGTGTATACGAGTGATATGGTTGTTGGCCTGGAAAACAAGTTTGTTCAGTATGCCGATGATGCGACACTTTTGGGTGCAATTGTGAGAGTGAGGTGTAAGGGAAAGCGTAGGTCAGGTCACAACTGACTTATTCATCTAAAATTCACACAAGTCAAACACCTTTGCGGACCGTAACATAGTCCCAACCCTGGACAGGTAAGGAAAAAGGGACTAGGCTTAGGCCTCTGTGTTTCTTCACAGAGGCAAACACAATTATGTTAGCACAAAACATAAGGTTGTGAAATCTATGTGCATAGCTAAATGAATGGTGTTTTGGTGTATAAATGGGTACAATATCAAAGGGGTAACAATAAGAACATTGGAAATATTTGCAAACAACACTGTCTCAGGATTTTTTTTTTCTGACCTCATGTCAACCAGGTGGTGCTCCCTCTGAGATTTGGTGTGATTCATCGGTAGGAAGGCAGCGTGGTTGAATGTGTGCACCTACAGTACTCCCCCCGAGGAGAAAGCCTGCGTTTCTTGGCTGGTGTCTGGTATATACACTGTAAAAAGTTCAAGGTATAGAAAGGGTATAACGTTTGAGCTAAGGTTTAAACATAAGTTAAAATGCCCTAATGGTCAGAAATACCCCAATCTAACGGTAGGCGGGTATTTATAATGAATATTATACCCTTTTTAGATTTGGTCTCAAAATAGGCTTCGGGAAGTATATCTGATTATGTCATGAAATGAACTTTTACTTTTTATCAAATAATCATATTGTTACACTGATAATGTAATGCAACAAAAAAAGTTACTAATAATATGTTAGTTTTGAGTTATTGATAATTTTGTAGCGAATTCGGTATCCTACAAATGCAGTACTTGGCAATTATATTGCTGCCAAGACTCACTTAATTGCACAATCGCAGTTATATTACATACATCCACACACATACTATATATATATATATTGTGTGTATATATATATATATATATATATATATATATATATATATATATATATATATATATATATATATATATATATATATATATATATATATATTATATATAAACTATATTTATATTGTATATAAACTATATTTATACATACACACACACACACACACACACACACACATATATATATATATATATATATATATATATATATATATATATATATATATATTATATATATATATTACATAGACATACACATATAGCAGCGAGTATATTTGTTGTCTGTTGCACCGCTACTCTTGTCACAGCAGACACAGCCCAAGTTCACAACACTTCGTCACTGAGTGGTGTTAGGTGTGTGCGTGGTGAGGGGTGTACAGCTATTGAGCAATATTTTGAAGTGCTAGAGAATTCTGAGAACATTTTCTCGGTGAAACTTGATAAGTGTTGATTTCAACATATACAGGAACTAACTTTCCCAAGTGAAATATTATAAAAAGCTTGAATTCCCCTAAATTCTCCAGAGAGACATCATCGCCAAGGTATCCCAGACAGTGTGGCGCCAATATTTCAAATCGTATTGCACAAAAAAGTTCACCGGTTGCCACACCGTCTTCTGTCTCGTATACATGGAGTCTGCAGATCTTCCCCTCGCACCCGCCTTCATCACTACTATATACTTTTGATTTTCAAGTGCGATGAAAATAATGAATTGATAAACCAAACTTTTAAAATCATTGACCTTATGATATTATATACTGTAAGCTATAACTACATCTAAGGGTGTAATGGATTACTATATTAATTATATAATTAATATACACAGGTACATATATCGTACAGAATACCCTACAAAAGGGTATTCTTTACCTACGATACACCCCTATGTAAGGGTATCACAAGTATATGTTATACCCTTGATATGGGTATATTGTAATGGGTATATTATAGTTCTTATATACCCCGATAGGGTATGATATTTTAACCACTAGAAATACCCTTTTTCTATCCCTGTTATACCCTTAAGTTTTTTAGAGTGTAGGCTGGTTTTAACCAGTTGATCAAGACCCATGTCATTCTTCCTTCAACCATCTGGAACTTTTTCGGTCGCCATTGAAGGATTCTGTGTGGGCCGGAGTACGCTGGCTAGAGGGGCGTGTTTGTGTGCGTTTACTCTGATGAACACATACTTTACATTCATTAAGTCTGCAAGGACGAACACTTTTCTGTCTGCTTGGTACATCGTTTTTGCTGGTAACAATTTCTCTATTGCTTTTCTCATTTCGGATGTCGTTGTTGGGCTTTTGTTGTTCGGGAATGCGTCTGCTGGTAACATCAACACTTGGCCATAGAGGAATTCAGCTGGGGACACATTGAAAACTTCGTATGGTGTTGTTCTTAATCCCAGCAGGACCCACGGCAGTTCTTTCCTTCAACTGCCTCTTTGTCTTCTGGCAGTTAGAGAGGTTTTTAAATGATCTATGTAGCCTCTCAATTATTTTGCTGGCTTCGTTGTTGTAGGTTATTTTGGTTCCCAAACTATCGGCAGGGGCGTTCCACTGGGCGGAGGTGAAGTTCGCACCTCTGTCGCTGGTGATGATCTGGGCAACGCCATGCCTACTGACCCAGTGAATAAGAACTTTAATGCAGCTTTCCGTCGTTTCTTGCCAGGTGGGGACTGCTTCTGGCCACCTTGTATTCCTATCTATTATCATGTATAGAAATTTGCACCCCTCTAATGAGTGTAGGGGGCTACTATGTTAATGTGAATGTGCTATCATTCTGGCGGTGGATCGGCCTGAAGGTGGGATAGGTTGTGGGCGAGGCTGAAAGCTTTCTTCCTTAAACCCTCTGGCAAGTAAAGGTGCGGACACCCCATACTTGTCTAGCAGGTGATAGTCACTGTTTCTTCGTTTGATCGACAGGTCACTTCATTTGAGAGAGGGACTTATCCGTCGCAGTTGTTGCAGTCCCTCGTCTTCCTTCTGCACTCCTGCTATCTCGGGATATGGGATCCCAAGCTGGATTATGTTGGCACAGCTTCTGGAAAGGGCGTCTGCCACAGTATTTGACGAGCCCTTCAGGTGCTTGATTGTGCAAGAGTACTCTGCTATCATTGACAGGTGCCTTTGTTGACGATCTGACCACGTGGCTGCTGCTTTCGGGAAGGTGTGGGCGAGGGGTTGATGGTCTGTCTGTATCACGAATTCCTGTCCCTCGAGCGTGTGGTGGAAGTGTCGGACTGCTTTGTAGAATGCTAGGAGTTCTCTGTCGAACGCTGAGTATTTCTGCTCTGTCATTGTTAACTTTTTGCTGTAGAAAGCTAATGGGCGGTGACCATCCTCAGTCTCCTGCCCATCGTCATGCTGCTTCCATCGGTTGTCAACATGAGAGATCTGTTGGGTAAAGGAAAAATTAATGTTGTTGCACTTGTTATTGCATCACGTGCTAACCTAAATGCATTGTCTTGTTCACTTGTCCATATTAATTGTTTTTTTTTCCTTTCAGACCATGATATATGGGACTCATGATCTTAGGTAAGTTGGGAATGAATCAGTGGTAGTAGTTTATGAGTCCCGAGAACTATTCTGCCACTTTTACTTTTGTCAGTTTGGGGAACTCTGTTATTGCTTTTATTTTTCCAGGCAGTGGTTTTATGCTGTCTCGGCTCATTTTGTGTCCTAAAAAATTTACTGTTCTCTTTCCCCATTCGCACTTGTCTTCTCTTACTACTAACCCATTTTCTTTTAGTCTTTTTAACACTTTTCTCATGTGTTTGATATGCTACTTTAGGTTTGGGCTGATTATTAGTATATCGTCCACATATACTACACAGAACAGAAGGTCCCAGAATATCTCATTCCCAGAATATCTCATCCATCGATCGTTGGAATGTTGCCCCTGAGTTGCTGAGGCCGAACCAGCTGCAATTGAATGTGTAGATGCTGAAGGGGATGATGATTGCTGTCTTTTCAACATCTTCTTTTGCTACTAGTACTTGAAAATAACCTTTCAGCAGGTCAATCTTGGTGATTATTCTTGCTCCACTCATTTCATCCGTTATGTCCTCTATATAAGGTAGCAGGTATCTGTCCAGCTTCGTCTTGACGTTCAACCATCGGTAATATCTGCAGGAGAGCCACGTTCCATCTGCTTTTGGTACCATATGCAGCAGCCATGCCCACAGACAAGGTCCTTTGTGACATATTCCGGCTTCTTCCATTTACTTGAAAGCTTTCTTTGCACAGGAAAGTTTTTCTGGTGCCAGTCTCTGAATTTTAAGTGTATTGGGGAACCTTCAATTTGGATGTGATGCTTTATTTTGTACTTTGCTGGTTTAGTGAGGTCATGGTTGAGGTTGTCCTTGAAAATGTCATCGTATTCCCACCTCTGGTGGGGTCTCTATTGTGACCGGGCAAACTTTCTGCTTTTTGTTCGAAGTCTTTGTATGTTTGCTGAGTTGTTGAGGAGATGAATTCTTTGTGAATCTTGTGACTAGTTCCTTTCTCGCTACATCAGCTAGGAGGTTATGCATTGTCAGGAAGTCTGCTCCCAACAACGCCACTGTTACGTCTGCCATTATTAAGGATCAGTCATAGTCTTTTTGGTTGAATTTGACTTTCATCTCCCACCTTCTGTACATGCTTAATGGCTTTTGCTGGCGGTAAAGACCTGCAGATTGGGAGGTGGGGTGGGGTTCGGTCATTCTGCTGGTCTTGCTGGGGTAAAAGACCTGCAAGCTTCGGTATCCATCAAGAATTATGTGTCGGTTCTTTCATCTCTAATGCAGAAGCATGTCTCTGTCTGTCTCTTTTACCTGGAAGAAAGACAGTGGCGGGCAAGAGTGATTTCTCTCATGAGGCAACTCGTCTGCCCCCCGCTGACATTAGTATGGTTGGGTCGCTTGTGCGACCCTACTGGGTGCTTTTTGAGAATATGCAGCCTATGTCGCACTTTCTTGCTTTCACTCTGAATCTCCAATGGAAGAAACAGACTCCTTCCACAGGTTTTTGTCTCCTTTGTGGTTGCTTTCCTTTGAGGAAACTCTTCTTGAAGACCAGGGCAGCTGGTTCATCGCCATTGCTGCTTCCTTCACTGTTGGATGTACGTTCAACATGACATGCTGCCAATGCTGGCTGTGCAAGGTCTGCTGCTTTCTGAGCATGGTGGAGGCTTTTGGCATCCAGGCTACTGTCTCGGGGGAGGGGGTGGGGGGTGGCGGGCGGGGGAAGCGGTAATTTGGTGAGGAGTACTTCCCTCACCAGATCCAAGGAGGACTTTCCTATTAGTGTCCCTGCGTGGTTCAGGAACTTCTTTGCTCTCTGGGCTGGTAGCATGCTGAAGGATGACTTCAGCTGACCCTTCAGAATGTTGTATGTTACTGGGGGTCCTAGCTCCTAGAGTCATGCTGCTATTTGTTCAAATACGTTGTCCAGCAGGAGTTCAAGGACTGCAACTGCTTTCCATACTGAGGAGGTGATCTTCTTTGTACGGAAAATTGTTTCTACCCTAAAAAACCATGCTTCTGGGTGGTGGGCCGTGAAGGGTGGCAGTCGGATGGAGGCAACTGCTAGGTACTTGCTGGTGGCGTGGGGTTCATTGGCATGATCGGTCATCTCTGCATTGGCCTCCTCGGTTCACTCCAGGGTTACCAGTGTGAGACTGAGGTGTAAGCGAAAGCATAGGTTAGGTTACAACTGATTTATTCATCTAAAATTCACACAAGTCAAACACCCTTGAGGGCCGTAATGTAGTCCCCACATTTGGCAGGTAAGGAAAATGGGATTAAGCAAAGGCCTCTGTGTTTCTTCACAGAGGCAAACATACAATTATATTAGCATAAAATATAAGGTTATGAAATCTATGCACATAACTAAATGAAAGGTGTTTTGGGGTATAAACTGATGCAATATCAAAGACGTGACTATAACAACGTTGGAAATATTTGCCGACAACATCGTCTTGCGACTTTGGTTTTCTTCCAACCTTGTGTCAACTGAGTGGCGCTCTCTCTGAGATCCAGTGTGATTCATCAGCAGGTAGGCTGCGTGGTTGAATATGCGTGCCTTCACAGTAAAGTCTCTGCTTATGAGAAATGAAGCTGCCCTCGGCCTCAATCGGGACAGGGACCGGATCAGGGAGTGGCGTACTCGGTGGGGTATGAGGCTGAACTCCAGCAAAATGAAAACACTGTTGATTAGCAGGTCTCATACAGATTTCCAACCCCATCCTCCCCTTCAGGTGGATGGAACTTTGCTGAATGAGTCTGAAGCTTTAACTTTTCTAGGTGTAACTTTTGACTCACATCTAACTTTTGAGAAACATCAAATGAAAGTTTCAGCAAATGCCGCACAAAAATTAGATATTGTTCATAAGGCCTCTATATTTATAACAGTGATAAAATCAGTGCTACCTGTATTAGGTCATTTGTACTTACTTTACTAGAATACTGTTCTCCGGTGTGGATGTCTTCTTCTCCCAGAGATTTATCTCTTTTAGATAGAGTGATTCGTGGTGGTATGTTTCTGTTTCCTAATACTAGCAGTTGTGACTTGGCCCATCGATGGATGGTCTCTTGTTTGTCACTTTTTCATAAGTTGTATTTCAACAGAGATCTTTCACATTCACAATTGATGCATGATCCCCTTTTCCTGCCGAGAACAACCAGATTCGCTGAACAGTAGCACCAATATGCAGTAAATGTTCCTCGCTGTCGAACTTCTAAGTTTCAAAGGACCTTTATTCCTCACACCGTTGGACTGTGGCACAGCCTCCCAGAGGATGTCGTGCAAATGGAACTTCAGAAGTTCAAGCAAAGATGCAATGCATTACTACCTTTATACTATTCTCCTAGCATTTTAATATATTTATATCTGTTTATTAATTTATTAATTCATTTTTTTCTTTCTTTTTTAGTAAGTGGGATCTCTTCCTTCTCTATTTCCCTTCACCTTCTCTTATTTCTTCCTGATGAACACCATATTCTTTTGAAGCTTGAATTTCATGTCAATGGTCCCTGTGGGCTTGTTCCATATGAATAGGTTTTAGCTTTATTTTAATAATATAATAATGAGCTTTCCAGTTACCCTCTACCTCATGTCGTAATCAATCATCGTATCAGTCTAATACAGACATTAGGAAGGCTTAAGCTTTCACAGAAGCTTCATCTATGAAGCGATATTTTCTGAGGCCAGAGGTGTTAAGCGAGGCCTTAATGTTACTCTGATGCCCTTGCGTCATTCCCATAGTTTTTTTTTTTTTTTTTGTATCTTTATTTACCGAATGGCTTCTCTTGTTTGCTAATTTCATTGGAACTTTGTATAAATTTAGTCAGCTCTTCACTTTTTTTTTTTTTTACTTCGTTTACTCCATATGAGTATATGCACTGGTTTAACAGTTATAACATTATTTGTAGAGGTTTATACAGCTATTATTCACGGCAGTATTTTGTAGTTTACAGCATAATACTCGCATTGAGAAATATCGGTTTTACTCATGTCACGATTTATATCAGTAACTAAATATTCTGGTAATAAGTGTGAATTCGTTTTCTGTGGGTCGAAAACTGCATACTTATTTGAACAAAATCAATACAAGAAATGCAGTAGGCTAACTTCATGGCCAGAATAATGATCTAATATTATTATATATATATATATATATATATATATATATATATATATATATATATATATATATATATATATATATATATATATATATATATATATATATATATATATATATAAATATATATATATATATATATATATATATATAAATACTGTCTGCACCAGAAATTAAGATTTTCCCCCTCAACATAAGAATTGTTTCCATGTAAAGTAAAAAAGTCTTAATTTTTCCAAACCTGTCCTAAGTATTCGAGGAAGAACCAAGACAGTAGGAATGAAAGTTTTAGATTCTTTTAACACTAGCTCAGATACCTAACGAAGTGGAAACTAATACTAGTAATTTTCTCCTTTTATTTAACTCTTGTCTTTAACAATTTTCTTACTAAGATTAAACAAGTTTATTACGTACCTTACTGAAGCTTTATATGCAAAAGGTCGTAGGTCTGAAAGAGAGAGAGAGAGAGAGAGAGAGAGAGAGAGAGAGAGAGAGAGATATGCCAGGTGCAGTGTTATTAATGACCTCTTTGTTTAAGCTTGACATTTTGTAGGCAGTGGTTTTGTCTTCGATTGCCAAGATATATGAACACTGACTGGGTAGGCTAATGACTCAAAGTTATTCGTAATGAATTTTTCTGGATACTTAGCGCCTAAGGCAGTAAATCTTTGTGGATGAATGCAAGGGCATAACTCATTTTTTCTGAAACTGCTTCAGCTAACTGGAACACTCTTCCAAGCAGGCTCCAATTTCATTTGGAAATGCTACCGGATTCTCATCTTCGCTAACAGATTCTTTTTCCCGCACTGTCGTGTTTATCTGTTTACAGGATTGCTGAAAAATTAGGCAGATGGTTGTCCCTCTACGAAGTCAGGCCGTAAATCAAACATCAGACCGCCAGAGTTCACTGCAGATCTTATTTCTTGTTTATTAATTGGTTGTTAAATTTTTTGTAAAACTTTCTCGCTAAATTGAGGAACATTTTTTTTAAGGGAGGGGAAAAGTCAATTAACAGTTATATCCCATCACACGATAATGCTCATTCTCTTCGTTTTCTGCATAATATTAAGAACAAAACAAGCAAAACGTGATCTGAAGTCTTAGTAATGTCAGGGCCGACGGAAAAAAATAAGTACAGGAGGAGATTCAGCCAAAACGATAAACCCATCTCTTGAAAGGTAATTCTTTTACGCGCTTTTAGTAAAATGAGGAGAAATGATAAGCATGACTGAGCTGCTTTCCTAACTGATGTCTTCAAGAGAATCCTGTCAGTTGGTATAGCTGCTTTCTGATGACCCAAATGGATAATATTATGTAAAAGCGTAAGCCACGTCTGTTGACTTCTCCCTATTTTATTCAAAGTATAACTCAATTTCTAGGAATTCTTGGCACCCTTATCTTTTATAGGTGGGATATGTTATCACCTATTCGAGTGATAACATATCACCCTTACCCATTCCTTCTACCTTGATTTAAAGTGAGGCAATGTGAGGAATTGTGGGTGACTGTTCGGTAGGTTTCATTTAATGTAACGTTATTTTTGTATTTTGCATTCCTCGTGGAATGTGTTTAGCATGTAATGCATTCTATCCCGTTAGTTACTTGGAAAGTAGGAATGTATGGTGATAAATCTCTTGCCGAAAAACACTTGGCATACTATAATAATGATAATTGCTGTTTCAATGGCTATTTGCTCGTAGAGCGTCTTCTCTGCTCTTCTTTTTATATACTCCTCGTCTGCAGGTAGATGGCATAATAAATTTCCAGAGGACAAGGACAGATATCATGATTTCGTTGTTTGTTTTATCTTGTGTTTCGACGCGCAAAGACATTAATCCATCCTTCCTGCTACAAAGACTTGCTACCTTTCTGTTTCATTCATTCTCTCCGTCGATGACTGCCTGCGTGCGCGGTCGAAACGTAAGAGTAAATAAACAACAAAAACAGAGTACCTTTCCATGCCCTTTGGAAATTTATTATAACTTCTACCTGCAGATGAGAAGAATACAACTAGAAGAATAGAGAAGACTCTTCATGAGCTAAATGCCGTTTTTGTTAGGAGATTTCATACCAGAAACAATAGGGCGTAGTAGGCAGCCATCCTTGTGTATTTTGGGGCTCCCATATATGTATGCAAGTTCAGGTAGTTTACTTGAGAATAATTTATTGCATAGCGTGTCCTTCCCATTACATAGTTTACTGATTATTTTCTTCACATTCTGGTTGAAGGTATTCTGAAGCTTTTGGACTGCGGGAGGATTCTCTATTTTAGCGTAGGTAGTTTCATCATCTAGTAGCCTGTACATTTTATCCCTATATTCTGAACTATTCATGATAACAATGCTACTCCCTTTGTCAGCTTTCATAATTCTAATATCTTTGTAACTTTTTAATCTGCAGAGATTAAAAATACACAAGGATGGCTGCCCACTACGCCCTATTGTTTCTAGTATGAAATTTCCTAACAAAAACCTAGCTGTGTGGTTAGCTGGAGAACTAGGAATATACTTAGGTAAATTTTCAGAATCACATGTTAAACATTCAGTAGATTTCATAGAGAAAGTTAAGAACAAGAATATAAAGGGACATATGGTTAGTTTTGATGTAGTAGCTTTATTTACCAATGTCCCCTTAGATAAAGTTTTAGAATTTTTACAAACTAAGCATAATAAGGGCATTTTCAATCCAAACATAGAAATAAATGTCTTCCTGGAGTTGATCAAATTATGTGTTAGCGATACTTATTTTACGTTTGAGGGACAAGTATACAAACAGAAATATGGAGTAGCTATGGGTTCCTCATTGTCACCAATACTTGCTAATATATGGAATATTTTTAAACTAATCTAGTTCCTAATATTAATGTCCCTAACTTGAAATTGAAAGGTTGGTGGAGATATGTGGATGATATTTTTGCCATTCTGCAGGGTGATGAAAGTGAAATAGAAACTTTTCTAGACGAACTCAATAGTTTTGATAACAATATCCAATTCACTCTAGAAAAAAGTAACGATAATCAACTGCCCTGTTTAGACATCTTGATAGAAAGGAAAGACATAGGATATGAATTCAGCACATATAGAAAGCCCACACAAACAAACTCGTATATTCATTTCTTCTCTTTTCATAGTCATGATATAAAAATGGGGGTTCTAACAGGTTTATTTCTTAGGGCAATGAGAACGTGTTACCCTTGTAAGATAGATAAAGAAATAAATTACATTGATAAAAGCTTTGATACATTAGCATACCAGGAATGGTTCAGAAAAAGGGCACTCAACAAAGCTAGGAAGAGTTTTTACAGGGAAAATGCAGAGAGTACATGGAATACAGAAAACAAGAAAATAGTTTCCCTCCCTTATATGCCTAAAATGAAACAAATTACATAAAAAATGAAAGAAATTAAATATAAATTTGTGTATACCTTTGACAACACCGTAAAAAACAAAGTATGTAAAAATAAATTGGAAGGAGAAGATAGTAATGCAGATGATGTAGGGGGAGTATACATAATTAATTGTAACAATTGTGGAGACAAATATGTGGGTGAAGCAGATAGGGGAATAAGGACTAGAATCCAAGAACACAGGAGGGCAGTACAACTCAATTCACAGAGGAGTGCTATAGCTAGGCATTGTTGGGAAAAGGACCATAGGATGGATTTTAAAAACAGTAGACTTATATACAAAAGTAATAACATCAGTCATAGGAGGGTAGTGGAAGGGGCACTCATCAGACAGATTAAAGTGATAGAAGGAAACAAAGGATTTACCTGAGAAGATCCCATAAGCCGATCTTTAATATTAAAAGAAGCTAAGATCGACCCTTCGACCTCGAGGTTAGGTGTCCTGCCCAACAGACCGATGGTGACTACTCACATACCACAAGGATTAATACCACTGACCATCAGATCAGGATATCAGACAGACAGGAGGAGATTAACAACTCTCAAGAGAATGGAAACCAGGACAGCCATCATATAAATGGCAGCACAGGAAGAAGAAGTTCCAGAAGATTGCTGGGCCTTGAACCAGCCTGACTACCTCATCTCTTGAAAAAGGGTCACAGTTAGGACCTGAAAGTACTCGAGATCAAAGTAATATGTAAATATTTACCAGTAAACAAGTTATACACAAGAATCTTGTGGGTTTCTCTTTCCATCTTCAGAAGAAAACTGAAAGAAGTTTTTGTTTGGTTTAATAATAATAATAATAATAATAATAATAATAATAATAATAATAATAATAATAATAATAATAATAATAATAATAATAATACTCATTGCATTTGTTTCACAAGTATAGAGATGTTTAGTCTGGAGGTTTCGTGTGTGTAACAGGAGAAAGGTGAATTATAACTTCTCTTAGTAGACCTGAAGTGAAAGAGAAGGGAGAATCCAAATGATAGTTGTGTCTGACGCGGAAGTGACATTTAGGGAGATGGAGTAGGTATCTTATGTGGTAGGTACTGAGAGAACATAAAGAAGTCTGTTTGGTGAAAAAGGTGTAAAAATTTAAATCTAGAGCGACAGGTAGGATGGAGGACAGAAAGACACCGACAGACTTATATGAAAGTCCTCTGATATCGTAGGAGGAAAAGAGCATATAATAAGAAAAGGTAAGCAATGGAGCGTGAGTACGTAACGGAAGTCGGAACACTGGTGTCGAGGTTTTAGTTTTATGTTAAAGAAAACTATTGAGAAGGCTATTTTTCTGTCCGTCGCACTTTTTCTGTACCCCATCAAATCCTAAAAACTACTGAGGCTAGAGGGCTACAAGTTAGTATGTTGATCATCCACCCGCCAATCATCAAACATACCAAATTGCAGCCTTCTAGCCTTAGTAGTTTTTATTTTATTTAATGTTAAAGTTAGCCATAATCGTGCGTCTGGCAACGCTATAGAACTGGCCACCCACGTGCGGTGGCCGAAAGATTCATGGGCCGCGGCTCATACAAGATTTTTCAGAGACCACTGAAAAAATGGATCTATTTTCGGTGGCCTTGTTTCTACGTTGTGCAGAAAACTCGATTGCGCCGAAGAGACATCGGCGCATTTTTTAATGCTTATTTGTTGAAGATTATAAAGTGCCAGAGGCTGTGGACGATTCCTATGCAAATTTCATCCTTGTTTCAGCAGGGGGAAATACTTCGTTTTGTGATGATTATATTAGAAGTAATAGCACTATCATTTAATCATTTCATTACAGGTGCAATAGATTTTGTGTATTTATACAGTAGTTCAATTTTCTGAAGCACCGATTTCAGATTAAATAAATAAATAAATAAATAAATAAATAAATAAATAAATAAATAAATAAATAAATAAATAAATAAATAAATAAAAATAGATAGAAATAAATAAAAATAAATAAATAAAAACAAAAAATAAATAAATAAATAAATAAAAATGAATAAATAAAACTATATAAAAATAAATAAAAATAAATAAATAAAAATAAAAAATAAAAATAAATGAAAATAAATCAATAAAAATAAATAAAATAAACAAATAAAAATACTCAATACTTTATCACCATATCCATTTACGTACAATTTCTAACACAGTTGAGTATTTGTTATCTGTTATAGTTTTCGCCATAATTCCTATAAATTTGGATTCAAACATGTACTGTATGTTTCAAGTATTCAGTTTTCCTTCTCTTCTTTTGGGGGGTAGAGGTAGCCCCAGCACTAAAATGTATATCTCTTTGTTTATGCAAATGGATATTTACATGCATGTCATCTCTTACTATGTATATATTTCTACAACGTTTTCACATTTCTCACCAATGTCTACCAAAGTATAATTTGCTCATATAATATGTATACAACAATTCTATCAATTTAAATTCTTGTATTCCAGTGCTCATGTAGTATATAATGTTTATTTGTATATATCTGTGTCAAATGACAATTCCCAGTAGTATAAGGCATACTCTATGATAGTCTTTGTGTATATGTATATATATATATATATATATATATATATATATATATATATATATATATATATTAAGTATATAATAATATAATAATGTTTATATATAGTATATATATACTTTCATATATATATAGTATATATATAATGTGTGTGTGTATTATTACAGTATGCATTAACATCCCTTTGTTTTATTCCCAGGACTGGCTGAGGCAGCAATCAGAAATGAGTATTACAGATGACTCGCCCAGCTGATGTCGACGACTGGGCCACACCTGGGTCAGGCTTACTGTCAGGTAAAATGAATTGATTTATTTGATTTTGGATCATGTTACAGGAAATGAAAATTCTGCTTCATATCTCAGTGTTCGCGAAATCATCAACACTCTTTAGTCTGAATATGACTAAGCATTTAAATCAGTTATATAAATCTGGTTACCTAATATAATGCCATCGGTACTGAGAGCACGCAGCTTAGTAACGGTGTTGAACGGTCACACCCGTCGTTACTCAAACAACTATATATGATTTCCTACTTGTTTGATTTGATAACTATTTCATTTTGCGTAACATCACCATATCCATCAAAGAACAATATAGAACAGCCATATATTGATTATTATCACCATTATATATTCCCCTCTATGCCCTATGTGTCATAAAGCACGTGTCATGACAAGCATGAATTATTCATTTTCTTTGTATTCTTTTGCGGGAGCCCTGTGCCGTCCTCGCTCCACAACCGCACCTCGGGTTAGCAGCCGTTAATTTGAAATTAATTTGATTGATAGGAAATTGACTATAAAGTTTTCATGAGAGAGAGAGAGAGAGAGAGAGAGAGAGAGAGAGAGAGAGAGAGAGAGAGAGAGAGATGGGATTGGAGTTAGAAATAGGCGAGAAGAATGAAATTCATCTAGAAACGATCTTTAGAAATCCTTCTATTTAAAAATATCATAGATTTTTTAAATAATATTTTTTCTCAGCAAATAGATCTTATCTAGAATTTCTTATTTGCAAAGCAAGGTATATACAGTACGTCATACCAGTTAGTCTTTTATTTTTATCTTTTCCCAAATAAGTTTCAAACATTAGGAGTTGTTATGAAAAATAATTGATATTCATATGTATTAAGCTAAGCATATATGGCCTGAAGAATCGTCTTGTTTACTAAAAAGTAACGCAGAGATACCACATTTCAAAACAAAGGGTTAGATGCCAGCAAATCTGTTGTATGGTGGAGTTGCGTACTACAACGGAAGTTAAATTGTGAACTTAATTAAGGGAAAAGTCGCTATAGAATTATTTCAATTATCATTTCTTCTGTCATGCCGTAAACACTAATACCTTTGTACTATTCCCCTGTAGTCAACAGTATGACGTATATATGTCTGCCCAACTAATATATTTTTCCTGTATTTGACAACTTGACAAATAGGCTATTTAAAAACAGGAAAGAAATCCAACCTGAAATTGAAGGAATGTACCCTATAAAAATCGAAAATATTCAAATCATTCATCTTTCCTTGGAAAAAGACAGAGTTATATCAAATTTAACAAAAAGGACACCTTTAACTATCACTGTCTCATAATACATTCATTATTCTGATAAAAATTACGTAGATATGAAACAAAACGGAAATTAGTGTCAAGAAAAATATACGTTCCCGTTTTTACAGCTTTAATTGAAGATGTTTTCCATTTTTACATTAGTTAACTCCAATCCTTTCACCAATAAAACAGGAATATCGAATTGTATAGTCAATTCATAAAGCATAAGAACGTATGAATAAAATTTCTGTATGATTATTATCACTAAAATAAAGGCTGAAAAATATTTCAGGATATTATAATCTTTTAAGACTAACTTGCAAAATATTTGTCTCAAAAATCCCAAAATGGTGAAGTACCTATGAATTTCCTTCATCTGTGTTTATCGGTAGGCTTAAGCCACAACAAATATGACAAAGTCGATAGTTGCATTAGTCAATCATACAGAATAAGCTTAAACAAAGCTTCATAAAATGTACTTTGTTTTACTGAGTAATGGATCCTATTATGACAACTACCTTGCTTATTTAACTAGACAAGGGAAGGGCTTTGGCACAATTTGCCTGCAGAGTAGCCGAGCTGAGAGAAACAGAACGAGAGAGAAGCATAGATAAACAGAGAAGAAAGTGGAAAAATAGAAAGAAATAATGAAGCGTATAATATTATAGAAAACAAGGTATTAAACTCTTGTGAACTTTGAGAAGACGGTTACTTGGAGGTAAAAGGACAATCATAACATTTTTCAAAGGCATAATTATATTTCCATAAGTAATTCAGAAAATAAAGGCATTACTACAAAGCACTTGTAAAACCGATATTTTGTTTTTTCATCAACGTAAATTAACAAAACCAATAAGATCAACATGACTCCATTCAATTAGTGAACGAGTATACAGAGAAATAAATATAAAAGCAATATATACAGCGGATACAGCGTACAATAAAAATATAACATGAAATACATACATTCATACGGAATTAATTACATCATTATAAGACGTACAATTTATATCAGTCATAAATCTGACGTATCTACTGAACAAATTGTCCACTAAACCAGTAAATGTCAACAATTAACAAAGTCTGGGATGTAAGACACCCCTGTAAAAATTGTTTCAAAATTCATTCAGCAGCCAGGCATTGCACAGAGGTATGACTTACAGTATCTACTGTTTGACCAAGTGGCTGTCCCCGGGAAGCCACTAATGATCCAAAAGTTTCACCTTGGTTATTTGCATCGTCCAATTTAGCTCCAGCAGACAGAAGAAAGACCTACTGTGTGTCCTGGAAAACTCCTCATTTAAGGCAAAGGAGTGCAAGGATGTGTTACTCGCATGGTCTCTGGCACAAGGATCTGACCCAGTTTCCAGGAGAAGATCTATGATTTCTGCCCTGAGTGAGGCAGAGATTGTCATTGAACATGCCAGATGGAGCAGAGTCGAACCTGTGGAGGCCCTTGGATCCATATCCACCAACCTACTCACTGCCATTTTCACTGTGTACCACTGACTGACAAGCCAGACTTAGCAATAGCTAGTCTGAGCCAGGTCTGCAAATCCACGTTGAGATGCTCAAGCAAATTACTAAAATGAATGAGACTCCCCTGATGGGATGTTGATGTTTCAAGACTTTGTAATGTTCCAGGATATTAGTGATACCTGGAAAGTCCACACGAAGGTCCCTGAGAGGCAAAAAAAAAAAAAAAAAAAAAAAAAAAAAAAAATATATATATATATATATATATATATATATATATATATATATATATATATATATATATATATATATATATATATATATATATATATATATATATATATATATATATATTTTTTTTTTTTTAATAGGGTACAGGAATTATTAAAAAGCAGACTATTTTCAAACGGCCCAAAATTACCAAGGCCGTGAGTATCCAACAACAGCTCCTGAATCCCAACATCTAGTGGATTACCAATTTTATCTTCTCTCAGCTAGCAGACTTCAGAATTCCTCTGTCGACGCTCCTGGGAGAGAAGAGAATGAACTATATATGACATGCAAGGAGTACAACCCAAGACAAACAAAGAAGTCCTGCAATCACGCTCAAATCCATACTACAACCCTTGTGCCCAGGCACTTGTGCATAGCCCAGAGGATAATCACACAGTAGCAGATTAGAAGTATGGGGAACGCTCATCTTGCTCAGTAGACTTCCGAGTCAGCAATGAAAATTTTTTGTATTTTTGTACATAGATGTAAAACGGGTATACAAAAGTAAAGTAACATACGTTATGTTAAAGTAAAAGCCCTGAAAATCACAAAGTAGCTGTTTCCCATTCCGTTTGTTTACCGACATAAACACCTCAGTTGTTTCTCTGTCTCTCTCTTTCTCTCTCTACATAAGAGAATATTTTGTTACTCTTGGTATTTCATCTCTAATCACAGCAAAAGTATTTAAAATGTGAATTCCATAAGTAGGCAAGAGGAAACCTAACAGGCTCTAGCAAGGTCACCGATGGCAAGGAGTGAGTGTGTGCAAACCTATGTACCCTATGACATGATTGCATTTATCTTTTGGTTTGTAAAAAAAAAAAAATAGAAAATGCAGTAAAAATACAAACAAGAATACTGTAACATAAAATATAACCAAAATGCTGTATACTTTGTTATTATATTGATGATATATCATCATCAAATTATGTATAAAAAAGAATTGTCCCACCAATGTTCATGTTCTTAGAATCAGCTGATTGAGCCTACTAGCAAAAGAATTATGAAAATTATTTGTTTTATTTCTAAATGAAACAAATGAATTAATGGAATTATTATTTTTAATTCTGTACATAAATGTAAAATTGGAATACAAAGGAAAACTAATACTTTATGTCCATGTAAAATCCCTTAAAACTGCAAAACAGCTGTTTCCCAGTTCGTTTGTCTACTGATGTAAACATATCACAGTTATTTTCTCTGTCTTTGTCTGTTTGTCTGTCTCACAAATACCTTATAGCCCTGATGGTAGTGCATCTGGCTTACATCTGGACGACTTGTATTTGGCTCTCGAAAGGAGCAAGGAGGGACAGATGGGTGAGTTTCTTAAAAAATCACTGGCCTGCACTTGCCCTAAGCAGTGAATTATGTATCTAGTTGAAAGGAGTCTAATGTAGTTGCAGCTATGGTGGAGAAAGACAAAGAGAAAAGAGAAGATTACAATCGAAGTGTGTTCATTGCTCTGTCAAAATGGATACCATCAAAATGCAAGAGCCTCAACGAGATAATCCTCAGCCTACCTGGGCAAAACAATTCATAAAATGTGCTCTGTCTGTCTGTCTGTTTGTTTGTCTCTCCGTTTTAGTTTTCTGTCAAAGGAAACGATTGAGGTGGCTTTGTCTGTCCGTCAGCACTTTTTTCCGTCCGCCCTCAGATCTTAAAAATTACTGGGGCTAGAGGGCTGGAAATTGGTATGTTGATCATCCACCCACCAATCAGCAAACATACCCAATTGCAGCCTTCTAACATCAGTTACTTTTACTTTACTTAAGGTTAAAGCTAGCCTTAATCGTGCATATGGCAACGATATAGGACAGACCACCACCTGGCCGTGGTTAAAGTTTCATGGGCAGCGGTTCATACAGCATTATACCTAGACCACCGAAAGATAGATCTGTTTTCGGTGGCCTTGATTACACGCAGTATAGAAAACTCGAGGGCGCCGAAGAAACTTGGGCGCATTTTTTACTTGTTTATTCTATTCATGATTTTATATAGTCACAGACTAATTCCGGTTATTTTGAAGACTACATCCGTTTATCATTAACAGGGTAAAGTGTACCAAATGAGCCACTCGTTTCACTGCCCTGTTAACCCGCCTTCTCGGATCTTACTTTTCATTCCAACATGTTGAGACGTACTAGCAATTTGCAATTTAGAACTCCTGCCCATTTGCTCACGAGTGAAAGCATTTGACGAGCTAAGTTCGGATCTGTTGCTTTCATTATAATTGCAACAAAGCAGTTTTCTCTACATGAGGCGTGTTAAAGGGAACACGCTTGTAACCTTTGACTTTGAAACATATATTCCAATATATTATTTCCGTGTGTTTTATGACTACATATTTCATCTTTATAACCGATTTGTTTTTTTTACAAAAAATCTTCACGAGGTTCTATTTGAATTTTTCGATAACGGAGCATATAAAATACCTTTATAAAAAGGTGTCTTTAAATGACCATTGTAAGTGACTTTTCTGGAAATATTCGTAAAATAAATTTTATGAAAAATGTTTAGAAAATGACAGATGGTTAACAATTTCATCATTGTACTCTAGGCTACATATTTTTAGTTATCTCTCTGAAGTATATTAAGGAAGATATAGATTCACACTATTTGGGCATGGCATTGTTCCCAGATACTATTTTCGTATCACTTTGAAAAAGAAGTATAGACTTATTCAAAGTCCTGATAAGATGATTGTACCTCCGAACAATGTCACTGGCCTTAATAGGAACCCATGATTTTTATATTTTTATTAGATAATAATGAAACTGACATTATTTGTTTCCTTGCAAAGGCTTACATTCCTTTCTACGAAAATTGCCAGAAGTAACTTTAATGTTTACCCTTTTGTTTTAATAAAGCCAGTAATAATGTCATCTGCTTATATACAATAAGACTCACTATCTATTTGGCGCTGTCATACAATGGTATTTATCACAACCACTGATTCACAGTGTTTTTTTTGCATTTATGTGGCGCATTTTAAATTGACTATCCCAGGAAAAGTAGAGTATATAATTTTGATGTTGTTGAATTATTGATTACTGGGAACTATTGGGCACCAGGCAAGTGTTGCTAAAAAATTTTTAGACTAAGGGTCATATATCCAGAAGCACAGAAGTGCTTACAGGATGGGCAAACGACAGAATATAAAATGTTCATGCTGTTGATGTTCTGATGAGTGGTGACTCTGTTTGGGTTAACAAACAGTACTTTGAAAGAGTAGAAGATTGTTCCCTGTTGAAAAGGGTCAACATTTCAGATATAATTTGAGAAAAAAAAATGGAAGACTGGAAAACCTGGAGTGGCTGGAAAGTAGACTCTAAATCGAATTTTCAAGTTTAAAAATACAAGCCAGGAAAGGGTGATTGACACTACGAGTGAAGATTGGTTCAACGTGCTGTTGATGATACGTCTGTGAGTATTGTAAAGCAGAAAAATACAGAGGTAATTTTCACTACATAGGTTTAAAAGTTATTGGCTGAATTCAGCCTTTTGACGAAAAAAGAATTCCGAAGATTAGCAGAAGAACGTAAGAGACTGCCACTAAACATAGTGGTGAGAGGATTACTGATTCCAGCCAAAAAATGATGGAATAAGTGCTTAGTAAAAAATCTAACCCTCTCTTAATAAGTAATTAAATTAGTCGTGGTACAGCTTTAAAAGAAGAAATTCAAGGGTCTCTAAACAAAAATTTATTAATTTTGTTACAATACCTTGTCCATTTAAGAAGTTTCATACACACACGTATTATATATATATATATATATATATATATATATATATATATATATATATATATATATATATATATATATATATATATATATATATATATATATATATATATATATATATATATATATATATATATATATATATATATATATATATATATATATATATATATATATATATAAACAAGAATTAATTATCAATAAAAAACAAAGCTTCATCTTGAAAATACAACGACCGTGTATCTTATATTGTGGGTCGAAGATATGTACAGCACGAGAGCTTTTATTATTGATACATACACACATACACGCGTACACACACACACACACACACACACACACACACACATATATATATATATATATATATATATATATATATATATATATATATATATATATATATATATATATAGAATTCGGTGGTACAGCTATCCCTGATGGCTGAGTAAATATGCTTTATCTATTTTTGTTAGAAAATTTCTCGTCTCCAGCGATCTCTACTAGTTATCCTCTAATAATTGTACAGGTCGTATCTAAACTAAATATTTAACCTGAAAAATCTTATGTTTTCAAATGTTCCCTCTTTTCCAACCCAAGCGTTAAGCTTCTCCTTATAAAACATCCTTTTAGTTCGTGATTACTTGATAAAAGAGAATGCTAATAATTCTACAAAATGTTTTGAGTCAAATATATATAGAAATATGCCAAGTGCACTTGAGTAAGAAAGTGCTCCCGAGTCTCAGCACTGTTTGAAATACTGGTGGATGAAAGGCTTGAAAGAACCTTACTGGGAAATTTTAAAAGATTATGTTTGATGAGATTTCATACAGCCCATTACCTTTATTTCTAGAGTATGAGGATAATGCATATCTTCGTTGTTTAAGAGGAGCATAATGTGTCCAATATGTAATTTTAGCACAACGTGAGTTCGCTGTGGAAAATAAAATTAGCACTGAATATGTTCGATTTATTAGGGATTATGATTATCTTTGAGCCCTGTCTTCAGCCAACTGTGATGTTTGGTGCTTGTATCCCAGCATCATCCACTGCATCAAGAATATATTTTCAGTTTAATGAACCCCTCGTATGGTTGGTCAGTATTTCAATCTATAAGTTGTACACATGCTAGAGAATTTGCAATTAGAAATAAATGAAGGGGTAAATAAAATGAATATTTGCTTTTAGCCTTAGATTCTAATTTCTTTATGGCTTTTTATTATATCTTTCAGAAGTTATTATTTTCTCTGATAAAAACCTATTTAGACAAGTGAAAAACTATTTATTCAACTCAAATTAATGTTGTAACACTACAGAATCCAATATGAAATCTACTTTACTCTCCAATGCTCAAATATTAAACTAAAGAATTTCGACTTCCGGGCAAAAATATTGCTTGAAAACATCGACTATATTACCTTTAACAGGAGAAGCTTTTCACCTCTGCTGTCTACTTTAAACTCTAATGAATACGCAGAGATCAGAGAATTTAAAACAGATAGCAGAGGTGAAAACTTTCTTTTATAAAAAGGAATTTAGTCGAAGTTTTCAAGCAATAATTCTTTTCCCGGAAGTCGAAATTCTTTAGGGTCTTTGACTTTCTAGAACATATAGTTAGCGAAACTTGAAGCGTACTGCACTCAGCAGTGAGTAAAAAGTTCGACGCAACTTTTCTTTAGATGCAACAGCATGAAAGCAAGAGGACATTTCATAGCAGAGCAATTTCTCTGTCTGGAACCAGATTTAGCTTCTGCCTCTCTATCATTCGTTCATTCGTGGATTCCATTATATTGTTATGCAGTGAATAAATATGAGATTCACTGATCGGGATTATGAAAGAGAGAGAGAGAAAGAGAGAGCGAGAGACGATGTTGATAGTTTAAAAGTGATGAGCCATGATACCAAGTAAATTGAAGTGTAACCAAAACAAACCTCCAAGATGTGGGAAAGGAAGGAGGAGTTAGAGGATAGACTAAGAAGTGAAAAGGTCAGCAAAATTGACCTGATTTGTCCTTGCCAAAAGTGGGAGTTAAGATTGAACCATTAAGAGTAAAGTAGACGTCCTCAAGGAGGCGGAGTTTTATTCAACATAGGTCCAGAGTTCATTCTGATCAATTTTTAGCCAGAGTTACTTGAAAACCAAATTGGGTAGGATTGTGTCACTCGCTCCTCTCTTAACATCAAGAAATTTCTAAGTCCAGGGTGGCTGGCAGTGTGAAATAGTAGTGTTAGAATAAAACTTATGAAAAACCGTGCCCGGTGAATTCTTACCCCCCTCCGGGAAAAAAAAAAGTGAAAAATATTAATAGACAATTTCAACCTAACTTACCGAGTCCCCTGCGTTACTATCAAGGGAAAGTCAACAGACAGAAACAGAGTCATTCATATGTGGTGCAACGCAATACAAAGAAAAAAAATCACCGCATAACAAAATAAATTGGTGGCAGTTTCGGAGGATTTCGCCCAGCGCACATTTGAAAAACATTAAAGTTCACGGCCCTAGAGAAATTTACAGAGAGTGAGCAGTGACGGCGCTAAAACTAACTCTCAATTTAACAGCGCAAATAATCTCAAGACGGTCTTCAGCACTAGAAATACCAATACAACATCAACACTGTAGCAGAAGGGAAACGAAGCAGAACGAAATATTCCAAGAAGCAGTGAATCTTTTTGCGTCGATCGGAGGGAAAAATTGACAGCGGTAAATCTCTGCCTAGTTTGAAACTTCCGAACGTTCGCATAAGATCAACCAGAAATTCAGTTTAATAATTATATATGACCATAATAAGAACAATAGTAATAATCACGGCATAGATCAGCGGTGATTTTTATAAGAAAACGAAATTTACGAAAGAAAGAATCAGCAACTCGCCCTATACTACGCCGATCGCAGCAGCGGAGAAGACGAAAACAAACAGTGTTGGCGGACGTATGAAGGTCGCTAATATCTACGTCAGTTCAGTGAACTTTTCTATTGTGTACGGACTTAAATACACGAAATTCCCAAAATTTTTGGTCGCTAAAATGGAGACTTAGCGAAAAGTAGCGGTAGCAGAGCAGTGACGACGACGGCGACGAATGAGAGCGGAAGACGGCGACGAAAGAGAGTGAAGAATTCGGAACGGCGATAAAGTTTAGAAGTCAACGCGTTGATAACCGCCTCCGGAGAAAGGAAGTAACGCCTTCAATCAACAATATGGAAGGGATTCCAAAATTTTTCCTCGCCAAATTCAGCAAGTACGGACTGGAAGTCGGCCGAGCTGTGCCGAATTATCGCTGGATGCTAACGACAAATTGCACTCAAGTACAATCAGCGCAATCTTCAAGTGCAAGGCGACACGGAGCTAATTGAATAGTAAACATTCATTCCTAGTATCGGGGAATTATCAAGAGAATTTTTTTTTTTTCTCTGTGAATAAGTAAATTTTTTTTGTGTGCGTGGAATTTTTATATAATTATTCTTCCCTGCAGTGCGCAAATAATAATAAAAAAACACACAAATAATTTAAGTAAATTATTTTTCTTTTGAATAATATTCTGAATAATATTTCCTTATTGTTGTACGAAGGAAATAATTTTTTTCTCATATTTAGTAATTTTTTTTTACGAAATAGAAATTTTCGTTCACTTGGTGAGAGAGACAATTCTGTTTAAATAATTCTATCATAATAATTTTTTTGTTATACACTTGGCGCAGCATTTTGTAGTGGAACCCAAACAATTGTATACGTAAATACTAATATCAGACTTTTTCAGATTGTGAGAGAGTCCTATGAAGGAATTAGTTAGGAAAAATTTGAATTTTTTTGTATAGAGGGATACAGTCAACTCAGCAAACATGCAATTGAAGTAAGTACCTGATTCTCAAATTTATTTTTTTTTAATTTTTCATTCTTGGAATCATTGAATATTTTATGAATTAATATGAATAACACTTTGGACGAAGTTATCTCCCGACTGCAACAGACAAGAAGCGAAGACCAGACTCCATATAACCTAAGACCTGTACCTGAACGACTTTCTAGACAAATTGATCCTAGTAATACTAGATCCAGACGTTCTCGTAGTCAAGGTCCCCCACTTAGTTTACCGAGTGCGCCTAACCCTTCAGTTGTAACCACTAACCCAATAACTTCCATTGTACCTAGAAATAACAACATGGCGCAAGCCGCCGTAATAACCCAAGCCACTAGATTTTGTGGAACGGTAGACCCAAGTAATGTAGATAAAAGTAGATTAGAAGAATATGGTGTAAATCGATGGATAGCAGACACAGAAAGCAGAATTTCAGCTGCTGGTATCACAGATGAGAGAAAGAAAATAGATGAAGCACTCTTGTATGTTAGTATGGAACATGGTGATGCACATACAGTTCTGCATTCAGTACTTTTTAGGAATATTACTCTGTTTAACGAATTCAAGAAACAGTGCTTACAATTTTGGCAACCAGAAGCACAGAAAGATCCATGGTATAACATAGGAACTTTCCATCATCAGAAATATGAGGGTAATCACTTAGTTTTAGCCACTAGAGTAGAAGAAGCTAAAGATAGAGTGACGACAGATATGAAAGCTGTAGGAATTGTTGTTGGAAGAAAGGATGACTTTGATGATGATGAAACAGATTTAGCTAGTATATCCAAGGTACTCAGATATATGTCATTAGGACCAATCTACGATGCTTTGGGTAAGGAAGGAAGAGTAGCCTTAAAGAAGTACTGTGATAGGAAGCCAAATGATGGAATTGTACAAACTTTGATGTACATAGAAAGGAAAGTAAAACAGAATTCATCAAGTAGTAGTGCAGATTTTACGGGAACCGTAGCTAGTGGAAACCCAAGAAATAATAGCAATCAGTCCAATAGAAACCAAACAGGGCAAGCTAGGTCTAGGTATCAGGGAAATAGAAATTCGTTTGATAGAAATGGTGGGAACAACAATAGGAGATTTAATCAATCAAATAGAAACAATCAAGGTAGGCCGCCAAACAGAGGTAACAATGGGAATACCACTGGAACTAATGGAAATAACAGTGGAAATAACAGGACTCCTGGACAGAGGGGAGCTAGTAAAGGCCAAAATTCAGGGAATAATAGGCCACAGTCAAATAGACAAAGTTGTGGAAATTGTGGTTATAACAACCATACAACCCAGAATTGTAGAAGAAACAAATGGTGTTCGAATTGCAATAAGACAGGACATTTAATCCAGAACTGTTGGTACAACAAACAAGGGAATTCTCAGGGGTCTCAAAATAACCAAAGTAACCCAAATCAAGGGGATTCTCAGTGACAATCACAGAAAGTGCAGCAGAAAGGTCCACCCTTACAGAAAGAAATAGTGACAGTGAATAAGGATGTGTCCCCAACAGACATTACTCGAAGTAATGAAATAGTGTTTTCTGTAAAGAATTTTAATACGTGTCAGGAAGAGTTGCCTATCATACAAGTACACTTAGAAGGTGTACTGAGTTCCATATTGTTGGATACAGGCAGTACTGTAAGTATCATAGATAAAGGCACTTTAATAAAACATATAGGTTGTGAGCTTTCCCAAATGAGAGAATCCTATAGGACCATAAAGGGGATCGCTGAAAAGCAAATAAGGGCTATAGGCAATGTCAATTTAGAGATAGAAATTCTAAATAAGAAATACAGGGAAGAGTTTGTGGTGTTGGAAGAGAAATATTTTCCAGCTCAAGCTCTATTTTCCTTCCAGGCTATGAAAAGATGTGGAATTGCACTAGATTGTAGCAATGGAAGAATCACTATCAAGGAAACTGATAGAGGAAATGTTTGCTCTCTTGAAGAAGAGGAACAGTTTCAGATAAACTTGATCACTTTACCTGAGACAGCCTCATCTGAAGAAGTAGACATCCAACAGATAGAAATAGAATTTAATGCTAACCAGGGTAGGACAGTGTGTAGAAACTCAATGATAGAAGAAATAGGAGAAGATAGACAAACTACTTTTAAAAGCCTAGAAGCCACTCAGGAGGAATTCTCAGATAGCAGGTATGAACCTGCTAACTCAAGTGCACGACAAGTAGATACCTCCGAAGAACTTAGTTCTTTTTTCCAACCTGACGATCCTGACACGCTAATAGATTGTAGTCACTTAATAATAAGAGAAGATACGGAAGAGAAGTATCTCAATGAGGTGTTGCTGTTAGGCAACCTAAAAATGACAGAGATAGGTTCTGTGATACTACAAGATGAAACTTCAGATGATACTGATGTCTGTTACACTGCCGATGCACAGAATGCAGAAGAGATCTGCTTAGTTAGTACTGCCGATGATAATCTTGTAAAACTCAAATTAAACAATAGCGTTATACTGCATCCACAAGGTCTGACAAAGGTTTGTCTTAGAATTGTAACAGATAAAAACCTAGGTGATACAGATGTGTTATTAGTTAATGAAGACTTACCAGACTTTGTGAAAATGGACAATTCCCTAGTAAGACTTAATGGTGGAAATTGTACGGCTTATGTGTATAATTATTCTGACAAGAGACTAGAGTTGCATGCAGGCATAGAATTCTGTAAGGGAATTGTGATTACTAACCCTTTACTAACCCTAAGTGAAAAAGCATTTGTCTCTGTAGCTGACACAAGAGTTAAATTAGAAGGGGAAGTAAATAATACAGATTTTCCTCATTGTAGGGACAGGTTAATACAGATATTAGAGAAATATAGGAGTGTTGTAGCCGTAACAGGAGATAAGTTAGGAAGGACAGATGTCCTGCAGCACAAAATAGTCATAGAAGATGGTGCTAGACCTTTTTATATACCTAACTACAAACTTCCAATAAGTCAAAGACCCATTGTAGACGAGATGGTTGAAGAGATGAAGGAAGATGGAGTCGTAATTCCTTCTAAGTCACCTTATAATTCACCTTTACTGCTAGTTCCAAAGAAAGACGGTACATGGAGGATGGTAATTGATTACCGTAAATTGAATTCCCACACCATCCCTGATCGAATGCCAATGCCAGTCATTAATGACATGTTAGCGCAATTAGGAGGTGCCAAGGTTTTTTCTAGCCTCGATTTACTGAGTGGATATTGGCAAGTTCCTCTCGATGAAGAATCCAAGCATCTCACGGCATTCAGTACTCACAAAGAACATTTGCAATTTGAGGTAATGCCGTTTGGTCTTACTTCAGCTCCTTTAACGTTTGTACGTTTAATGCTGCAAATCTTGGGAGATGTTGAAGACGTATCGGTTTATCTTGATGATGTAATAATTGCTAGTAAGGATGTAGAGAGTCATTTCAAGACAATAGAATTAGTATTAGATAGGCTCAGAAAGGCCGGTTTAAAGGTAAAAATTAAGAAATGTCAGTTTCTGAAGAAATCTCTAGAATATCTAGGACATGTTATCAGTGAACATGGTTTGAAAATGCAAGAAGGAAAGATTAAGGCTATTGTGGACTATCCAGCCCCATGAAATTTGAAGGCACTAAGAAGATTCCTAGGTATGGTAGGATATTATCGACCTTTCATAAAGGGATTTGCTACCATAGCAAAACCATTAACTGAGTTAACTAGGAAAGATGCTAGCTATGAGTGGAAAGATGAACAGGAAGCAGCGTTCAAAACACTAAAGGATATGTTGATAACAGATCCTATCCTAGTTTATCCAGACTTCGAGAAGGAATTCTACTTAGCCTGTGATGCTTCAAGTACAGGACTAGGTGCCGTCTTGATGCAAAAGGATAAAACAAGGATGAGGACTGTATACTATGCCAGTAGAGTTTTGAATGCAGCTGAAAGAAATTACAGTACAACAGAAAGGGAATGTTTGGCATTAGTCTGGGGATTACAGAAATTTAGACACATTTTGCTAGGACATAAAATTAATGTTCTTACAGATCATAAACCCATTTGTGATCTTTTCAAGAAAAGGGCTTTTACCAATAATATGAAGTTCAATAGATGGTTCGTTAGCGTATTAGAATTTGCCCCAGAATTTAGATACATACCTGGTAGATATAACACATTAGCTGACGCCTTATCTAGATCACAAGAAGAGAACGAGAAACAAATTACCACTCATAATTTCGCCTTCAGTTGTCAAATCACAGACTTAGATTTAGACAAAGTTCGTAAGGAACAACAAAAGGATTCTAGAATAAGGGAAGTAATTGGCAACCTCTTGCAAGGTGAGAAAAATTCAGAGTTTCAATTGATAGATGGGTTATTGTACAAGACTTCAGACGAACCAAATGCTTGTTCACGTTTGTACATTCCTAATACACTAATACAAGACGTTTTAGAACTAACCCATTCATACAAGTTATCAGGACATCCTGGAATTAAGAAAACATGTAGAACAATCACTAGAAACTATTTTTGGCCTCGATGTAGTGAAGATGCTACTCGATTTGTTCAGAATTGTACCCTATGTAATATACATAAGGGGAATGTCAACGTCAAGGCTCCTCTGGAAATGTATCCTTCAGAATTAAAACCTTTTCAAGTAGTCACAATGGATTTCTTAGGTCCATTCCCGAACACCATCAGAGGAAATAAACAGATTTTAGTTTTCATTGACTATTTGACCAGCTACGTAGAAATTGTTCCAACTAGAAACAGAGAAGCATCAACGGTGGCAGAAGCCTTTAAGTCTAGAATTATAACCAGACATTCATGTCCTCAAGTTTTGCTCTCAGACAATGCTGCTGAATTTACTAGTGACATTCTAACGAAATTGTGTGACTTTTTATGAAATACAGAAATGTCAAATAACAGCATATAAGCCAAGCTCAAATGGAGCAGTAGAAAGAACAAATCGCAAGATAAAGGATGTTCTGAAAACATTGGTAACCCCTAGCACTGAAGACTGGGACTTGACTCTCGAAGACATACAATTTACTCTAAACAACACAGTAAATGAATCAATAGGAGAAACTCCTCATTTCCTATTGTATGGCTACCAAAAGAGAATGCCAAATTCACTTTTGGATGATGCCGCACCACCCAGACGTACGTACAACTACGAGGACTATATTGCTTGGAAGACAAGACGTACGTGACGAGACCGTTAAAGTCACCAGGGCTAGATTAAAGGAGTTACATAAAAAGTCTAGTAAGTATTACAATAACAGATCCACCATACCTTCGTTAAAGGTAGGACAACAAGTTTATGTACTCAATCATGTTCTTGAAGGACCTAATATTAAAGTATCACCAAAATTTCGAGGTCCATATAGAGTTTTAGAAGTTTTGAAGTTGAATAAATTCAAGTTAATGCATGAAATTACCTTGAAAGAATCCATTGTACATTGGAACCACATTAAAGTAGTTCATTCAGAACCTTGGTCGTCTACTCAGTTAAAAGATTTGTCCAATAAAGATAAGATAGATAATAAAATAGAATCTTCAATGACCCCAAGGTATAATTTGAGAAGAAGGTAATGGCAAGTGCAATGGTAAACAAATGTAGTTGATAAGATTTTTACTGCTTAATAACATTATTTCAGCAAATGGATTGTATGGGGGGTGGCAGTGATTCAAATTGTGAACTCACTCGTACAACTAAGAAAGGGAGCCATCATCAAGGAACATGGCAAGGTTAAGATGATACAGGACCTAGCCATTGTTAAGATCCAGACGGACTCCATTATCGATCAGAGAGAGCAGTTAGTCCAGCTGAGCAATCAGATACAGGCAGGAATACACAGCGTCAAAGATAGAAATTTGTACGACATGCTCTCCAAGTTGCAGAGGGACATCGATAGTGTTATGCCAAGGAAAGTAGTAAAGCGATCACTCATACCCTTTATAGGCGTCGCTTTACACAATCTCTTTGGAGTGGCGACCGATGGTAATGTTGAAAGGCTAAAGGAAAGAGTGGCTCAACTTGAAAATTGGGCTTGAGCAGGGCACTGTCTATAATAAAGTAATAGGAAATGTCAATCAAAATCAGAAAATGATCACAGTGCTGAAAGAATTTGTGAATAGTGCCCTCCATAATGTTTCATCAGAAATTGCTAGAATCCATCAAACAGAAATGATGGAGCAACTGCTCATAGAAACAAGTAATTTCCTTCTGGAATACAAGGAATTACTCAATGCAATCATGATGGCAGGTAAAAACCTGCTGTCGCCTTTTCTGATAACCCCTAGTGAAATTGAAGCCATTATTCAGAAATGTGTTGTGAACAATCACTTGAAGCCACTAGTAGAAAATATAGTGGACTATTATGGCCTGATAACAGTGAAAGTGATAGCCAATCAAATCATACTAGTGATCCCTTTCAACAATCCAGACGTCAACTCATTGATGTCAGTCTATCCATTCCCAATGGTAGTAGATAATAAGTCCATTGTACTAGAAGGAACAGTTCGACACTTTGCCTTGCAGCATGATTCGTTCCTAGTGACTGAAATTCCCGAACATAAATTCAGGGAATGTGTCATGCTTAATGATGATGTATATGTTTGTAACATTGTGAATTTCTATGAACCCTTGAATGCTCTTCATTGCTTAGATGATCTTGTAAACAACAAGAATGGTAAGAACCATTGTAAATATATACCGTTTACAGAAACTTTCAAGGCTCAAATCATTGATGATGAAATTTTTGTGTTCTCAGCAAACAGATTGAATGCTAAGATTGACTGTAAGTCAAGCAAAACAGAAGTAGTTTTCATTAACGTACACTCATTTTCATCTGCTTGTGAATTGGTCATTTTACATAATTTGTATTACAAACCTACAGTCTTCACGACATACAGTTTGAATTTCAGTAAAAGTGTGCATCAGTTTGCAGTTATTAACGAATTTCAACTTTCAGAACTGGAATTGGAGACATTCACAAAGCTAGAAGAGGTTCATACTTTCTTTCATACATATAAGACCGAGATTTCTCCTATTATGTCATTCATAAATGTCATTCTTTTGGTACTGTTTGCTTTTATTTCTTTTATAATTGTCAGGAAATTGATACTGAATAAGCTTACCATAATCAAGGACATGATGGACAGAATCCTTCCTAGAGAGTGATGGCGTTTACCATTGACTTGCACTTGAACATTTGATGATTGATTTTTTTTTATTTTATAATTTATGATTGATAACCAGAGAGTAATAGGCATTTGATATATTTACTTTGCCATAATTTTCTGCATTTAGTTTGAGTATTTGATATATAGTTCATGCTTATATTGTTTGTGTTAGCACTATGATGCATTATTTCTTGCATTTATTGCTTGTTATTAGAAATTATTGATATTGAAGTAATTGACTATTAGAAATTATTGAAATTGAAGTAATTGACTATAGTCAAGTTGAGTTGGTTGTCTACTTGCATTGTAGTCAATGCAGGTAGGTGACCGAGTGATGTTATGCAGTGAATAAGTATGAGATTCACTGATCGGGATTATGAAAGAGAGAGAGAGAAAGAGAGAGCGAGAGACGATGTTGATAGTTTAAAAGTGATGAGCCATGATACCAAGTAAATTGAAGTGTAACCAAAACAAACCTCCAAGATGTGGGAAAGGAAGGAGGAGTTAGAGGATAGACTAAGAAGTGAAAAGGTCAGCAAAATTGACCTGATTTGTCCTTGCCAAAAGTGGGAGTTAAGATTGAACCATTAAGAGTAAAGTAGACGTCCTCAAGGAGGCGGAGTTTTATTCAACATAGGTCCAGAGTTCATTCTGATCAATTTTTAGCCAGAGTTACTTGAAAACCAAATTGGGTAGGATTGTGTCACTCGATCCTCTCTTAACATCAAGAAATTTCTAAGTCCAGGGTGGCTGGCAGTGTGAAATAGTAGTGTTAGAATAAAACTTATGAAAAACCGTGCCCGGTGAATTCTTACCCCCCTCCGGGAAAAAAAAAAGTGAAAAATATTAATAGACAATTTCAACCTAACTTACCGAGTCCCCTGCGTTACTATCAAGGGAAAGTCAAGAGACAGAAACAGTCATTCATATGTGGTGCAACGCAATACAAAGAAAAAAAATCACCGCATAACAATATCACATCCAGTCTGCAAACTGTCAACTTCCAGAAGCCGAATGAAGACGAGCAGTGCATTTTCTCCAAGGAACTTAGTTTACTTTTCTTTTCTCAAGAACACAGTACTCATTCTCTCCCAACAGATTTATTTGAGGTTTTCGGAGTGAAGCCTTTTGCTCCGAATATGACATCAAAATTGCAGTAAATAACATTTACCGTTTATTGAAGTATAAATAACACCGTTATTTCCTTTGTACGGACACTAGCTTTTAACAATATTAAAAGAAGTTTTACATATGTGTGTGTGTATGTATATATATATATATATATATATATATATATATATATATATATATATATATATATATATATATATATATATATATATATATATATATATATATATATATATATATATATATATATATATATATATATATATATATATATATATATATATATATATATATATATATATATATATATATATATATATATATATATATATATATATATATATATATATATATATATATATTGTCAGTATGTGTTTAATTTAACGTAAATTAATTTGTTTTGAATAAGCCACTTTGACAGTAATTATTCTTTTGGAAACGTAATGACCCTGTTTCCTCCTCCCCGACATTTCTGACTTGTTGTATAGTTTTAATTACAATGAGCTTGTTTCATTTTCACGTTTGGTTTTGGCTTCTCATCCGGAGCTGTATTCGGCGCTGTCTCACGAGGACTGAGGGAGTTGTTTTCTGGACGATTATCATTGTGAGAGCCTGCCTGATGTTTGAATTAACTCTAGATTACGATACCTGTCTTTCTTCAGCTGCTGCTGCTGTCCTCCTTTGGGAGTTTGATTTATTCATCAGGCTACGCCTTTGGTCCAGTCAGACTGCCAAGGGGACCTCTCTGCCAACTGGTAAGGTGTGATTGCCCCTCGGACGGCCGTGTCCGTTGATCGCCTTGCGACGTAAAAGTGATTATTTCATCAGTCTGTGCCCTTTGTCCAGTTATTTCCTTGCCAGGGGGACCTCTCTTACGTTTGGTAAGGTCTCAAGAGAATATATATTATTCCCCTCGACCCGTGATTAGAAGGCTGCGTTAGCCACTACTACTGTTTCAGAGCTCACTTAAGGGAAACAGTTTGTTTTGTTTTTGGTTTAGTGTGTAATAAGTTAGGTTATTCTGTCTTTTCGACATCCTATTACTTTCAGGGCCCTCTCTTTAAAGTGTAATTGTATAGTCTATCTTAATTTGGTGTAAGAGTGTTTGTTATTGGATGTTTTCAGTGTGTGGTTGATTTTTGTGTTCATTTAATGTATTTTGTAAGAGGCTCAGTGGTCATTTCTTTCTAAAAGTTTGTATTAAATATTAAGGTTTTATTTTCAGCTTTTACTTATCCTCCTTGATTCCATCTCTGTACACTCTGTTGCGCCATTCCACCTATTGTGGACTTGGTCGTTAGTGACTTTATTTGTATTTTAAGAGACTTGTGTATGTTTGATGGGCGTGGGCCCATAACATTTATTTACCTTTTGCCAGGATTTATCGGGTCCTGTAGTCACTTGAGTGTATAGAGTGGATTCTTGGGGTGTTTGCAGCATAGTAATACCTTCTCTCATATATTTTTGTGTTGATCAGTGTTTATATTTTTTTTTTCTTGACCGTGGTAGGATATTCGTGTGGTTATTGGTGTTCAGTGTATTGGTCTGTTTTTGGGTATATTTTGTGAGATACATTTACATATTTACTTGTGTGTAATTAATTTACTATGGCTGATTTGAATATCCCGGAGCTCTTGAGTGGAGAGGGGTGGCAGGACAGGTTGGCAGAATTGAATAAGCCTGATTTAGAGTGTGTAGCAGAATTTTTTGAAATTGAAAATCCTGGGTCTGTTAGGAAGGGCTTGTTGCTTCTTAATGTTTATGAAAAGGTTAAGGTGATGAAGGCAGAAGGTAAACCAGAGACTAGGCAGGTGGAGGAAGCGGTGTCAGTAGAAATTTTAGATAGGCAGATTCAGTTGAAAAGAATGGAAATAGATCTCCAAAGGTTGAAGGCTGAGGAGAGAGAGAGAGAGAGAGGCAGCACGAACTTGCTATGCAAGCATTGAGCAATAGGGGTTCTTCTTCTTCCCAACATAATGTGTCTGCAATGCCTTGTATTAATCTAACTGAAGCTCTAAAGTTAGTCCCAAATTTTCAGGAAGTTAACATGGCAGAGTTTTTTGTTTCTTTTGAGAGAATAGCTTCAAGGTTGGAATGGCCAAAAGAGTATTGGACCACTCTTATTCAGAGTAAATTGTTAGGTAAGGCCCAGAAAGTTTACGTTACCTTGGACGAAGATCTGTCCTCAGATTATGATTCTGTAAAGGCCATAGTTTTTAAGGCTTACGAGTTGGTACCGGAAGCTTACCGACAACGCTTCCGTAATTTACAGAAGGAAAGAGGGCCGACTTTTGTAGAGTTCGCCAGGGCTAAAGAGCAATTTGCTGGCGACTGGTTAAAGTCTAAGGAGGTGACAGACTTTGAGAAATTAAAAGAATTGATTTTGGTTGAGGAGTTTAAAAGGTCCGTGCCTAATGAGGTGAAGGTACACCTCGAAGAGTTAAAATTAGAAACTTTACAGGAGGTGGCAATTGCAAGTGATGAGTACCTCCTCTCTCATAAAAATGTGATAGGGAAGTACCCAGAAATGAGAAATCTGGTTGGGTGAGAGTTAACAGGAGTAGTAATCAGAACAGGTATAATAGGCCTAATGTTAATTATGGTTCTCGTTTATTACTCCTGTTAACAGCTATAATAGGCAGACCACAGATAACCCGGAGAAGTTGAAAACTTTGACTTGTTTCTTCTGTCATAAGAAGGGACATGTCAAGAGCATGTGTTATGCATTTAAAAGGTCACAAAGGACCGAAAGACGTCCGGTAATGGCCATTCGTAGGAATGAGAACGAGTCAGTGGCTGAGAACTCTAATAATCAGTGACTAGGCAATAAGTCACTGGCTCCTTTTCAGAAATTTTTGTCTGATGGTTTTGTTCGCTCTGGGAATTCGACTGAGCAAAGAAAGGTTAAAATTTTGCGTGATACTGGGGCTGCTCAGTCTTTAATTCTCAGAGAATCCTTACCTATTGATTGGGAATGTTCAAATAAGGAATATGTTTTGTTAAGTGGTTTTCCAGATACGGTCAGGTTTTACCCGGTTGAGAGTTTTTATTTATCATGCCCGTCTTTTTCAGGTTATTTAAAACTGGCCATTATTGATAAATTTCCTATTAAAGATGTGGATTTGGTGTTAGGGAATGATGTCGCCCTAATAAATAAAACTTTCCCTATTGTATTAAGTTCCGGTAATGAAATATCTGTAGTTACTCGATCGAAGGCTAGTAGTGTTGACTCGGCCGAGTCGGTAGTTGATGTTGATTTGAGTAGTTTAGATCGTAGTGATAGCTTAGTTATAGATAGTGGTGTGTTGGATAATAAACTTAATTGGACTACTAAGGAACTTATTTCAGCTCAGAAAGCAGATTTTAAAGACCTGCCAGTTGAGTCTGGCGAAATTACGGATTTGACTGTCCCTCGATTTAAGATAGTTAATAATATTTTGTATAGAATAAGTAGACCTTTTGATGTCATTAACACAGGTTGTGAAATTGTTAAACAGATTGTGGTTCCTTTTGTTTATCGAAAGGAGTTAATGACATTGGCTCATGAAAATGGTTTGGCTGGTCATTTTGGTGTTTTTAAAACCACTCGTAAATTGTGTGAAAATTATTTTTGGCCTAAGATGAAAGATGATGTTAAAAAATTTGTAAATAGTTGTGATGCATGTCAAAAGGTCGGGAAGCCTAATCAACCAATTCCAAAGGCACCATTACATCCTATTCCTGTTGTTTCTGAACCGTTCAGAGAGGTAATTATTGACGTGGTTGGTCCATTGCCGAAAACTCGTAGTGGCAATCAGTATATTTTAACAATTATGGATAGGATGTCTCGATATCCTGAGGCAATACCACTACGAAATGTAAAATCTGTTAAAATTGTTGAAGTATTAATTGAATTTTTCACCAGGTTCGGAATGCCCAAAGTAATTCAGTCCGATTGTGGGTCTAATTTTCTGAGTAAATTATTTAGGGAGAAGATGGCTGAATTAAAAATTAAACATGTGACTTCTTCTCCATACCACCCTGAAAGTCAAGGTGTTTTGGAACGATTTCATCAAACCATGAAGTCTATGATAAAAAAAATATTGTTTGGTTAATGGTTCTGAATGGGATAAGGAACTACCTTATTTATTATTTGCATTTCGGTCAGTGCCGAGTCAGTCTTTAGGATTTTCACCTTTCAGCCTTATTTTTGGTCATTGTGTGCGTGGTCCATTGGATGTGGTTTGTAAATCTTGGGAGGGGGACGCCCCTGCTATGAATTTATTAGATTATGTTAGTAATTTGGGTGATAAATTAACGAATGCTTGGAAGTTTGCTGGTGAAAATTTATTGTGTAGCCAAAAGAAAATGAAATACTTTTTTGACCGAAAGACTAAGGAGCGTAATTTTGTAGTGGGTGATAATGTTTTGGTATTGCTTCCCATTCCAGGAAACCCTTTAAAAGCTTCATTTTCAGAACCGTGGAAAATTTTAAAGAAAGTAAGTGACGTTAATTATTTAGTTGAAACTCCTGAAAGGAGGAGACCCTACCAGTTGTGTCACATAAATATGTTAAAAGCTTATAAAGGTCGTGACAAAGTTATTCCCGTGGCATTAGTTGGTGATACTACAAAGTGTAATGATATTAATTCCTTTTCTTTTCCAGACGTGAGTAATTTTGATGATGATTGTTTCGATGGTGCCGAATGGCCTAATGATAATGAACATTCTTTAGAAAACTTTTCAGGAATGGTGTCACATTTGAATTTAGTGGAACAGGGATCTTTGAAAAAGTTAGTTTTTAGTTATAAGGATTTATTTTCTGATGTTCCAGGACAGACCACTGTGCTTGAACATGATGTGGATGTGGGTAACGCAACTCCGGTAAAACAATCCCCTTACAGGTTAAATCCATTTAAAAATGATGTTGTGGATAAAGAGGTTGATTATATGTTACGACACGGGCTGATCGAACCCAGCAACAGTCCGTGGTCTTCACCTGTTGTTTTGGTAAAGAAACAGGATGGTCAATTCAGGCTTTGTTTTGATTACCGCAAAGTCAACGAGGTCACAAAGCCTTATAGTTACCCTTTACCCAGGATAGAGGATTGTATTGACAGGATAGGGAATTCAAAATATATAACTAAATTTGATTTGTTGAAGGGGTATTGGCAAGTTCGCTGTCCAAACGGGCACGGGATTTGTCAGCGTTTGTAACGCAGCGAGGACTCTACCAATGTAAAGTAATGCCTTTTGGGATGAAGAATGCCGCTGCGACCTTTCAAAGGTTAATGAATACTTTGGTCCAATGTTTAGAGGGGTGTGTTGTTTATATTGATGATATTGTAATTTATAGTGATGACTGGGACACCCATCTTAAACGTATTAAGGCTTTATTTCAGGTACTTAGGAAAGCTGGTTTGGTTATAAACCTAAAAAAGAGTGAGTTTGCCAAAGCAAAGGTTGTATATTTGGGTCACGAAGTAGGATTTGGGAAAGTGGCTCCAAAACAGGCAAACGTAGACTCTATTAGACATATTGAAATACCGAAGTGTCGCAGAGATGTCAGAAAATTCCTTGGTCTAGTAGGGTATTACCGTAGATTTGTTAAGAATTTTTCTGATATCGCTGAGCCCCTGACTAATTTATTACGTAAGAATGTGACTTTTGTATGGACTAATGATGCCCAAAATGCCTTTGAAAATTTAAAGCAGGTCCTAATGAATTTCCCTATTTTGAAAGATCCTGATTTTGACGTTCCTTTTTCGCTTGCTACTGATGCGAGTGATGTTGGGGTTGGAGCAGTTTTGTTGCAGGAAGATGCTCATGGAGTATCTCATCCTGTTGCCTATTTCTCAAAAAAGTTATCCCCGGCACAACGGAAATACTCGACTGTAGAGAAAGAGACTTTGGGATTAATTTTAGCTGTAAATCATTTTCAGGTGTATTTATCCTCTACGCAAAAGTAATGTTGTCGCTGATGCGCTGTCACGCATCAGTGACTGATCGATAGGTTGATTTGAGAAAAACCTTTTTGTTCTTCGTAAAGTTGTTTTGTATATACTTATATTAATTGATTTGATTAATCCTATAAATTTATTGAATGTACAGGTTTCCAGGTGGGTTGTAATAATGCTGTGTCAGGTGTTTTTGTTTATGAAATAATTTAGGATTAAGTACTTAAGATTAAGATGTTCAATGTCGTGATTTGCAGGTTTTTCTTCGGTGTTGTCTTTGATTAAGAGTGGTTAAGGTTACTTTTGATTTCTGTTTACTTTAGTATGTGTTATTAGTGGAGGCTAATTTTAAGGTGTTACCGTTGTCTTGTGTATGTCCAGGTTAATTTTAAGGTGTTACCATTTGCTTGTATATGTCCATTAATGATGTGTGTATTTAAGGCCCAAACCCGTTTAGTGTTAGGACGCTCTCTGAAGTGTAGAGGCACTAAAACTGAGTGAAGTGAAGTGAAAAGGCGCTCTTTGAAACTCAGTGAGTTGCAAAAACAAATAGTGTTGAGTAAGGACGCTCTCTGGAGTGAAAAGAGGCATTATTGGAAGGTGTTGTGAAGGGCCACAATATTGAGTGTGTCGTAAAATCATGGATATGTGAACGGTGTGTTACGTTTTTTCTTATTTTTGGTGATTGATGGTTAGTTTTTATGAATCATTAATCATATACTGTTATGTCCCTGTTCTTTATTTATGCCAATGGTCCACATTAATTCTTCCTTTACAAAGTTTAGATAGGTCACGGGCTCACGGGTCTGTAGCACAACACAGCCGTTTTTTAGGCGCTACAGGCTGGTGTATGAGTGGTGACCTAGACTAAGTTAAGGTTAATCTACTAAGGTTTTGGTCCTTATTTTTGTTTAACTGATATTTGTGTTTTCAGAATAATTTAGCCAGGTCACGGGCTCACGGGTCTGTAGCACGGCCGTTTTTTAGGCGCTACAGGCTGGTGTATGAGTGGTGACCTTCGTTGAGGTGACACTAGCCCCATTGTGGTCGATTTATATTTTTGGTTGTTGGTTATCTAGGTTTAGTCTAATAATAGGTTAGTCTTGTTAATATTGCTGCTCTGCTAACCTGTGCCCACCGCTCCACTTCTGAGTTCATGGGGATATTACCATATTTCTTCATATGTTGATACTGATGTTATTTTTGGCGTGGTCAATATAAATTATTTACTTGTATTAGTTTTAAGTCATAATATTAAGGTTAAGATTTTATATCTATTGACTGTATTGAAAGTGGTACAAAATTTTTTGCCACTATCTCTAATCTATTTTTGGCCGGCAATGTGATATAGTATTTTCAATAACTTTTTGAGTTTTGTCATTGGACTTGAATTTTTTCTTATTGTCCCTGTTTTATTTCATATAGATTGAATTACTATGTTTGTTTTTGATATTAGCATTTTTATATATTTCTTTGAATTTTGAGTTAAGTTCAATACTTTGTAGAAAAATTTTCTTGTGGAAAATTTTTTTTGTTGGGTGAGGAGGTGTCAGTATGTGTTTAATTTAACGTAAATTAATTTGTTTTGAATAAGCCACTTTGGCAGTAATTATTCTTTTGGAACGTAATGACCCTGTTTCCTCCTCCCCGACATTTCTGACTTGTTGTATAGTTTTAATTACAATGAGCTTGTTTCATTTTCACGTTTGGTTTTGGCTTCTCATCCGGAGCTGTATTCGGCGCTGTCTCACGAGGACTGAGGGAGTTGTTTTCTGGATGATTATCATTGTGAGAGCCTGCCAGATCTTTGGATTATCTCTAGATTACGATACCTGCCTTTCTTCAGCTGCTGCTGCTGTCCTCCTTTGGGAGTTTGATTTATTCATCAGGCTACGCCCTTGGTCCAGTCAGACTGCCAAGGGGACCTCTCTGCCAAATGGTAAGGTGTGATTGCCCCTCGGACGGCCGTGTCCGTTGATCGTCTTGCGACGTAAAAGTGATTATTTCATCAGTCTGCGCCCTTTGTCCAGTTATTTCCTTGCCAGGGGGACCTCTCTTACGTTTGGTAAGGTCTCAAGAGAATATATATTATTCCCCTCGACCCGTGATTAGAAGGCTGCGTTAGCCACTACTACTGTTTCAGAGCTCACTTAAGGGAAGCAGTTTATTTTATTTTTGGTTTAGTGTGTAATAAGTTAGGTTATTCTGTCTTTTCGGCATCCTATTACTTTCAGGGCCCTCTCTTTAAAGTGTAATTGTATAGTCTATCTTAATTTGGTGTAAGAGTGTTTGTTATTGGATGTTTTCAGTGTGTGGTTGATTTTTGTGTTCATTTAATGTATTTTGGAAGAGTCTCAGTGGTCATTTCATTCTAAAAAGTTTGTATTAAATATTAAGGTTTTATTTTCAGCTTTTACTTATCCTCCTTGATTCCATCTCTGTACATTCTGTTGCGGCCATTCCACCTATTGTGGACTTGGTCGTTAGTGACTTTATTTGTATTTTAAGAGACTTGTGTATGTTTGATGGGCATGGGCCCATAACAATATATATATATATATATATATATATATATATATATATATATATATATATATATATATATATATATATATATATATATATATATATATATATATATATATATATATATATATATATATATATATATATATATATATATATATAATTTCTGACTCACGTCGGGGATCGAACCCAGGTCTCTCAGGTGGAAAGCAAGGGCGTTAACCACTGGGCCATACAAGTCTAAAAGAAGTTGGAACCTGAGAGCAACTGCACCCAAGGAATTACCTGGGCAAGCTAACTGCTTGCATACCAGCGAGTTTTCCCCAACTTCCCGACTCAGTCAGAAATTTATTTCTGTTCCACACGTGATTGTGTGTTGATGATTTCTATCTTATTCACTCAGAAGGGATAATTCGAATGAAATGTTGTCTATTGGGTCATTGCTGAGTCAGGAAGTTGGGGAAAACTCGCTGGTATGCAAGCAGTTAGCTTGCCCAGGTAATTCACTTATTTGCAGTTGCTCTCAGGTTCCAACTTTTTTAGACTTGTATGGCCCAGTGGTTAACGCCCTTGCTTTCCACCTGAGAGACCTGGGTTCGATCCCGACGTGAGTCAGAAATTTATTTCTGTTCCACACGTGATTGTGTGTTGATGATTTCTATCTTATTCACTCAGAAGGGATAATTCGAATGAAATGTTGTCTATTGGGTCATTGCTGAGTCGGGAAGTTGGGGAAAACTCGCTGGTATGCAAGCAGTTAGCTTGCCCAGGTAATTCCTTGGGTGCAGTTGCTCTCAGGTTCCAACTTCTTTTAGACTTGTATGGCCCAGTGGTTAACGCCCTTGCTTTCCACCTGAGAGACCTGGGTTCGATCCCGACGTGAGTCAGAAATTTATTTCTGTTCCACACGTGATTGTGTGTTGATGATTTCTATCTTATTCACTCAGAAGGATAATTCGAATGAAATGTTGTCTATTGGGTCATTGCTGAGTCGGGAAGTTGGGGAAAACTCGCTGGTATGCAAGCAGTTAGCTTGCCCAGGTAATTCCTTGGGTGCAGTTGCTCTCAGGTTCCAACTTCTTTTAGACTTGTATGGCCCAGTGGTTAACGCCCTTGCTTTCCACCTGAGAGACCTGGGTTCGATCCCGACGTGAGTCAGAAATTTATTTCTGTTCCACACGTGATTGTGTGTTGATGATTTATATATATATATATATATATATATATATATATATATATATATATATATATATATATATATATATATATATATATATATATATATATATATGATTCTTTCTTTCATGCAACTGCTTAAAATATTTAATAACAGAAGCTGACCTATATGCGTGATACCATTTGTATCATCCTTGCCCCTATTCGCTTCCTGGATCTTGAGTCTGTTCTGAACATCTCTTCTGCAACATCCAGTCAGTACTCTGCTCGTCTTTCACCGTTTATCACATCAAAGTATTGTCCTCTAGTCTCTTCTTGATTATAAACTTGCAACCGTCTTATTTCATATTCAGAAAGAATCTCAATAAATACCTTTTTAGATTTACTTATACATGTATATATATATATATATATATATATATATATATATATATATATATATATATATATATATATATATATATATATACACACACGTGTGTGCGCGTGTCATTTTTTTTGGTGTTTGCATTAAAATCACATGAACTTGTTCATTCATTTATAATGACAACAATAATCAGAAGTTCCCTTAATTTCTCTTCTTAGAATTTCTAATAGACGGAATACAAGAGCAATATGACACTGTAATGCTGCTGAATTCCAGTGATATTGTTGCAACTCGTGCGTCATAAACTAATCTCTTAGTTATATATTCCAGCAATGTTCATGAGAGGTAATATTTTTCAGTTTGGTTCTTTCACCTGAATGTTAAAACGAGTTGTAGGTAAGTACGAGAAGAAGTTCGTCTGTGTAACATTTATTTGTGAGGATGGATGCGATTCCACTATTTGTCTTTTTCTGTTTGTACGAATTTACTGTAAATAATGAGTGTTCGCATTTTCAGGTATGTCTGTGCGCCCATAACGACGAATGCTCTAGTGATGTTTGTATACTCACAGAAATTAAGCAACACATACGCAGTTAGTATAAACACTCTCACACATCAAGTATAACTTACACCTGAAGGGAATTATAGATGATAAATACAGCTGACTCAGCCAGGATTAACACGCATGACTTTTGGGTGTGATGAAGAGAAAATAGCCAAATGGATATCACGAGAGATGAATAAGTTGATTTCCGCTCTGCTGAACACGTTCTTGTCGAAATCAGCTTCCGTACTTCAGATTAGTTTATATACAAATATACATACATATATGTATAGAAAGATATATGTGCACACACACACACACACTATATATATATATATATATATATATATATATATATATATATATATATATATATATATATATATATATATATATATATATATATATATATATATATATATATATATATATATATATATATATATATATATATGTATGTATATATATATATACACACCTTATTCTAAGTATACAATCTGATTTCGTTAATGCGTTAAACATAGTCGAAATTACCTCACACATCTCTGTTGATATCCATTCGGGTATTTTCTCTGCCTCAAGCCCGAAAGGAATAAGGTCGAATCCTGTAGGAATCAGTTGCATTTATCATATGTAATTTCCTCTGGGTGTAGGTTATCCCTGAGGTATATGGAAGGGTATACTAATGGGGTATTTGTTGCTTATTTTTTTTTTTTATACAAATATCACTCGGGCGTTCATCATTATGGGTACATAGACGCACCAGAAAATGTAAGTGCTAATTATTTACCGTAAATACGTACAAAAAACACAAATACTGGAATCACACCCATCTTTGCAAATGAAATTTACGCAAATGGCCGCATTTTTGTACCTAGCTGTAACTCATCTAACTTCAGGGTGAAAGAACGAAACTGAGAAACATTACCTGTCGCGAACCCTGCTGCAACATATCACAACTGAGAGAGTAGTTTATGGCGCACAAGTTGCAACATTATCACTGGAGTTCAAAGGCTTTGCAATGCTATATTGCTCTTGTTCTGGGTCTATTAGAAATTCTAGGAAGAGGAACCAGCGGAACTTCTACTTGCTTTTGTCTTTTTCATGCTTCCATCGAATAGCAGTTTCTCGATTTCACGTTACATGTTTATTGTATATGATGATACATTTGCAATTAAGATAATTATGTTCAACTGAGTTATTAACTTATTTTGGATTCCATGCTTATGCAAGTTTGTAATCTTCGTCCTTGTTACTTTTTTTTGCAGCGATATCAAACACATCAACCTCAAAATAACAGTTCGAACATGAACTGAAGATAGATGTTGAATCATTAAGGAACTTTTGAAAGTGATAAAGAATAGAATTAGCGATGACAGCATTATTATTTTCGTAGTGGTGGTCGTAACTCTAATATGATAAGCATTATGATTAGTACCTTCATCTTACTGGTAGTGTTACATTCTTGAGACAATTTTGCAACTCTGTTACTAAGGGATTCAGAGCCGATGAAACAAGGTTTTTCGGCAACACCTTTATATCAAAGCATCGGATAAAGTTGAAAGTTTTAAATGTATATTTTATAACCTTACCTAAGTTTTGCAAATATTATTTAGTACCTAAGTTCAATAGTTCTGGTACTTATCAGAGTAAAAGTGAGTTTCCTATGCCAGAGCCATCAAAATCGCAGGTAAGGGTTTTGAACACAATAGTGACGTTAACCTATGACGTCATGAAACTCCACTCACAGTGAAGAGAAGTTTGCATGTGGGGAAAACATTTTTTCACTGTGGCTCTGCCCACTTGCCGATAATATATTCACTGATTGGTATTAGTATCCAAGGCCAAGAGAAAGAGAAGGTCTGCTCATTTCCCCCCAGATCCCCCATGTAGGCGGAGGTTTGTCTACCACCGTATCACGTCTGCAGGTGAATTACCGTAATGAGCAGACCTCTAAGATACGTCATCGCCTACGTAGTTAACCCAGGTGGGAGGCGATTCCATCCAATTGGGCAGACCTTGTCTCTCTGGGCCTTGTTAGTACTCATCTTAGGCTTCAGCGATGTCAATGATGGCGAGCAGGATTTGTCATCGTCCCCTTGATAACATTTTCATTCTCAATTATTATTATTATTATTATTATTATTATTATTATTATTATTATTATTATTATTATTATTATTATTATTATTATTATTATTATTTTACGAAGGTTTCATAGTAACTTCCACAGCAGTTGTTGGGATGAAGTTGTTAGCTTAGAATTCTTCCATTTTCTTGATATTCGTATTGTTTCTACTTTACAAAAATTCAATGTATGTAATTCATCCACATAATGAACCACTCTATAGCTCATTTGTTAGATTTACATCTATTCAGAGCGGAAATACGAAAAGACAGTCTGTTTTGTTTGACCTCTGGTTTCGACACTATAGCCTATTTGCCGCAAGTCAGGAGCGGTCACTAGAAGTAGAATTCCAATGAAAAGCAATGATACCTCATTTGCCTCTATTGTTAGAGGTGTAAAGGTCAACGCCATTGTTTCATTTCACTTAATGTAACCCCTTGCTATTTTTTTTTTTTTTTATTTCATACAGCACCCTAATCAGCACTCGTATACTTGCTGCAAATAAAAAGTAATGGTAGGAGTCAAGATTTCGAGGGCAAGCTATTGTTTACCTACTTAATATCAACCAAATATAGCACAATTTATACTGATATGCATGGAAAGGAAATATATTGAAATCAGTTTGTTTTAGATGTACAAATAAAACGTCTAACACTAAACATGATTTATTCACAAAATGTCTTCATCGTCACTCTCGAGGAAGAGGTCATCATCCCCGTCTTCATCGTCGCTAGCGACGTCAATGATGACTGGTTCCACGCTCTTATGGATATTGTCCGTGATTGTCTAACAGCTGCTGCCCACACTTTTGGGGTGGCCAAGTAACCATTACCCACTATAGAAATAGTTACCTATTCACGCTGTAGTAAATCTTGCCAAGGGTCTTCTCGCTTGTATACAAAGTGGCAAGCCGTAGCACAAACAACCTTGCAACCACGGGGACAATTCCATATCCTGCTGGCCATTATCGAATTTGTCGAAGCTCACTGTGTAAGCATATCCATTCACCGTCTACCCGGTGGATGGGCCGAGCATCTTGGCGTCATATTAAGTTTACGTTACGAATTGTTTTAGGATCCTTGCTTCTGATTTTCTCGGTTCCGGCATCAGCAACTTCATTTAACTCTATAATTATCAAAACTATCGAACTTAAATACTAAATAATACTTGCATAAATTAGGTAGGGTTATAAAATATACACTTGCCAACTTTCACCTTTGTCCAATGCTTTGATAAAAAGTTGTTGCCGAAAAATCGTGTTTCATCGGCTCTGAATCCCTTCGTAATTGCATGAGTTGAAGCTGATTTTTTTTTTCAAAACTATTGTGGGTAGAGATTTGCTTAGATAATTTTCACATTCTTCCTTGGCTCCGGAGATGATTAGATGAGTTCCTAAAATGATTAGTTAATAATAATGATTACATTACTGCTCTGTAATTTCCAACTTATAATCTCCTAACTTTGATAAGATATTCAATATTGGGGTGCTTTACATTACCCTATGTATAAGTAATATACTCACAAACATAAACGATAAGCGGGCTTTATGCGAATTTCTCTCTCCAGATCCCAGTTCTGTTTGAGAAACCTCGAATATTTATATAAGTTCCTCTTTTTTATTTATTTATTTATTTGTTTATCTGAAAGCGTTGTTACAGAAATACTGCATTGCTGCATAAATACAGAAAATCTTGATAATAATACTAAAACGATGTTATAACGAAATATTATGAGCTATTTTGGCTATATTGGTTTTTATTCGTTCCAATTGCCCCTGTAAAGAAATGATTAAATGATTGTGCTATTACTACTAATATTATCATTACCAAATGAAGTATTTCCCCCGCTGAGAAAACGATGAACTTTGCGTAGGAATCGTCCACAGCTTTCGGCACTTATAATCTTCAGCAAACAAGTAAAAAATGCGCCTAAGTTTCTTCGGCACAACCGAGTTTTCTGCATAGCGTATAAACAAGGCCACCGAAAATAGATCTATTCTTTCAGTGGCCTCGGTAAAATGCTGTATGAGCCGCGGTCCATGAAACTTTCGGTCACCGCCCGTGGGTGGCCTGTCCTACAGTGTTGCCAGACGCACGATCATGGCTAACTTTAACGTTAAATAAAATAAAAACTACTAAGGCTAGAAGGCTGCAATTTGGTATGTTTGATGATTAGAGTGTGGATGATCAACATACCAACTTTCAGTCCTCTAGCCTCAGTAGTTTTTAAGATTTGAAGGCGGACAGAAAAAGTGTGGACGGACAGAGAAAGACATCTCGATAGTTTTCTTTTACAGAAAACTAAAACCTCGACACCAGCGAATCGACTTCCGTTACGTACTCACGCTCCATTGCTCAGCTTTTCTTTTTATATGCTTTCTTCCTCCTACGATATCAGAGAACTTTCACATAAGTCTGTCGGTGTCTTTCCTTCCTCCATCCTACCTGTCGCTCTAGATTTAAATTTGTACACCTTTTCACCAGTCAGACTTCTTTTTGTTCTCTCAGAACCTACCACATAAGATACCTGCTCCATCTCCCTAAACGCCTCTTCCGTGTCAGACACAACTATCATTTGTATCCTCCCTGCACTGTGTGGCTTCTCTTTCACTTCAGGTCTACTAAGAGAAGTTGTAATTCACCTTTCTCCTGTTACACATACGAAACCTCCAGACTTAACATCTCTGTACTTGTGAAACAAATGCAATGAGTATTATTATTATTATTATTATTATTATTATTATTATTATTATTATTATTATTATTATTATTATTACGAGCTTGATGGAGTGCTATGCTGTGCTAGAACCCGGCGCTGGCCATCATGTCTTCCCTACCCTCCCGATCCCCTACCTTCCCCGCCTACACCCTGGACGGGCAAACAGGTTAGCAGGAGGAGGGTGGATGTGTCATTTATCCCCTACCCTCCCGATCCACTAACTACCCTGCCCCCACCCGTAGCGGACAAACAAGAAAGATCCATTCGGATTTTATTATTATTATTATTATTATTATTATTATTATTATTATTATTATTATTATTATTATTATTATTATTATTTGGAAGGAGTCCCTCTTTTAGGGCGGCGTTATTAAAATCAGTTTCTGTTTCAACGGCATTTAGCTAGTGGAGTCTTCTCTATTTTTCTAATTATATTCTTCTCGTCTGCAGGTAGAAGGTATAATAAATTTCCAAAGAGCATGGAAAGGTACTCTGCTTTTGTTGTTTATTTACTCTTACGTTTCGACGCTCACGCAGGCAGTCATCGACGGAGAGAATGAATGAAACACAAAGGTAGGCAAGTCTTTATAGCAGGAAGGGTGGATTGATAATGTCTTTGCGCGTCGAAACACAACGAAAGTAGGATATCTTTCTTTGTCCTTTGGAAATTTATTATACCATCTACCTGCAGACGAGAAGTATATAATAAGAAGAGCAGAGAAGACGCTCTAGAAGCAAATAGCCGTTGAAACAGCAATTATTATTATTATTATTATTATTATTATTATTATTATTATTATTATTATTATTATTATTATTATAGTATGCCAAGTGTTTTTCGGCAAGAGATTTATCACCATGCATTCGTACTTTCTAGGTAACTGACGGGATTGAATGAGTTACATGCTAAACACTTTCCACGAGGAATGCAAAATACAAAAATAACGTTACATTGAATGAAACCTACCGAACAGTCAGCCACAGTTCCTTACCTTGCCACACTTTAAACCAAGATATAAGGAATAGGTAAGGGTGATATGTTATCACTCGAATAGGTGATAACATATCCCACATATAAAAGATAAGGGTGCCAAGAATTCCTAGAAACTGAGTTATACTTTGAATAAAATAGGGAGAAATCAACAGACGTGGCTTATGCTTTTACATAATATTATCCATTTGGGTCAACAGAAAGCAGCTATACCAAATGACAGGATTCTCTTGAAGACATCGGTTTGGAAAGTAGCTTAGTCATGCTTATCATTTCTCCTCATTTTACTACAAGTGCGTAAAAGAATTACCTTTCAAGAGATGGGTTTATCATCAACGTCTTGGCTAAATCTCCTGTACTTATTTTTTATCGTCGGCCCTGCCATTACTAAGGTTTCAGATCACGTTTTGCTTGTTTTGTTCTCAATATTATGCAGAAAATGAAGAGAATGAGCATTATTATGTGATGGGAGATAAGTGTTAATTGACTTTCCCCTTCCCTTAAAAAAAAAATGTTACGCAGTTTTGCGAGAAAGTTTTACAAAAACTTTAACAACCAATTAATAAACAAGAAATAAGATCTGCAGTGAACTCCAACGGTCTGATGTTTGATTTCCGGCCTGACTTCGTAGAGGACAACCATCTGCCTAATTTTCAGCAGTCCTGTAAAACAGATAAACTCAACAGTGCGGGAAAAAGAATATGTTAGCGAAGATGAGAATCCAGTAGCATTTCCAAATGACATTGGAGCCTGCTTGAAAGAGTTCCAATTAGCTGGAACAGTTTCAGAAAAATAAGTTATGCCCTTGCTTTCATCCACAAAGATTTACTGCCTTTGGCGCTAAGTATCCAGAAAATTTCATTACGAATAGCACTGAGTCATTACCCAGTCAGTGTTCATATATCTTGGCACTCGAAGACAAAACCACTGCCTACAGAATGTCCAGCTTAAACAAAAAGGTCATTAATAACACTGCACCTGGCATCTCTCTCTCTCTCTCTCTCTCTCTCTCTCTCTCTCTCTCTCTCTCTCTCTCTCTCTCTCTCTCTCTCTCTCTTCCTTCAGACCTGATTTTTTTTAAATATAAAATGTCAGTGAGGTACTTAATCAACTTGTTTAATCTTAGTAAGAAAATTGTTAAAGACAAGAGCTAAATAAAAGGAGAAAAATGCTAGTATTAGTTTCCATTTCTCTAAGTATCTGAACTAGTGTTAAAAGAATCTAAAACTTTCATTTCTACTGTCTTGGTTCTTCTTCAAATACTTCGGACAGGTTTGGAAAAACTAAAACGTTTCTCACTTTACATGGAAAGAATTCTTATTTTGAGGGAGAATCTTAATTTCTGGGGCAGACAGGTATATATATATATATATATATATATATATATATATATATATATATATATATATATATATATATATATATATATATATATATATATATATATATATATATATATATATATATATATATATATATATATATATATATATATATATATATATATATATATATATATATATATATATATATATATATATATATATATATATATATATATATATATATATATATATATATATATATATATATATATATATATATATATATATATATATATATATATATATATGTAATATATATATATATAAATAAATATCCTATATGTATATATATATATATATATATATATATATATATATATATATATATATATATATATATATATATATATATATATATATATATATATATATATATATATATATATATATATATATATATATATATATATATATATATATATATATATATATATATATATATATATATATATATATATATATATATATATATATATATATATATATATATATATATATATATATATATATATATATATATATATATATATATATATATATATATATATATATATATATATATATATATATATATATATATATATATATATATATATATATATATATATATATTTCAGAAAATATGGCTGCTACAATTTTAAAGGACACATATATGCATTTCATAGCTTCAATGCTTTAAGATGTGATGAAAGAATTTATGGAGTCAGATGGAAGTAGGTCGAGAGACTCGAGGTAAAATCTTTGTGTTCAGCAAATGGTTTGATTCCTCAGCAATATTGCCGGTCAGGTGATTTCCGAAGTGTTATGTATATTCGTGAGTACGTGCGTTAATTTGATCTAGATTGTGCCAAAATCTGCCCTAAAAGTGAGTTTGATCGTTCATCAACGTGATAGAACTGCAGTTGTCTAGACGTAGCTTTGGAGAGGATCCAGGCTTTGAACGGCAGATAAGGTAGAGTTTGAAATCTCTGTTTTTATGGGAGAAAATTGAACTTGTGATTTTTTACCATGATTTTCTAATCATTATGAACTTTTGAACTGGTGTGGGAGATTTAATATGAATATTCATACCTCTTTTATATTATTGTTTTGTCATGTTACGTTTGCCATATCTTGGCTATGCATTTTACACTTTCCATTATTGTGTTTTGCATTTCATATATTTTTGGGAGTTTTCTATCATGTTTGATTCTTCCGACAGATGTCTGTGGACAGATGTCGGTGGACAGTGTGGACTGGTTCGAATAACATGTGGTAGACTGGTTTTGACATGACTAATTATTGATTTGGGGAGTATGTGTGAGTTTGGGTATTTTCAGGCTATTAGCCATAGTGAGACTTCTTTAATCAGAAGTGTTTTACAGTTCAGAGTTTAGTTATCTAACTCGATAATTCATTTATTATGCATTTTAATCTTTGCTTTGTTTTATTCATTTCTTGTTGGGTTATTTGAATAATAAACCTATTTTTGTAGAAACTATTGCGTTTCTTTAAATGGTCCATTTAATTGATTTGGTGAGAATGAGTGAGATTCGGGTGGGTGAACTTCGGAAAACGATGAGAGAGAGAGAGAGAGGTGATACACGGTGAGAGAGAGAGAGAGAGAGAGAGAGAGAGAGAGAGAGAGAGAGAGAGAGAGAGAGAGAGAAAAAAAAATAGATAGATGTAATACGTGTTATCGTGATCGCGAGACGTTCATACGCTGTTTCCTGAATAAATGGCGGCAGCGGTGTCTGAATGAAATGGCGGCAGCGGGTGTCTTTTGATTTTAAATGGTGGCAGCATGATTTTGATGTCTTTAATGATGGCGAAAGAGGGAGATTGCTAATAGACTAATTGGTAACGTTGATGCCCAAGGCATAGGCGACTTCACCTAAGAGCTAAGGCGACGGGTCAGTGTTGAATGACTGAGTAGGTCGTGATTACGTGTGAAATACGGGGAACCTTTCTTTTTTTTCCGTTTCTATTCGAGTACTGGGAGTGGGGAGTTGTGAAATAGATCTGGATGATCTCTAGAGCAATTTTGGGGTTAACAAAATACCCAAATAAGTGTGAATAGTGGCGATTGTGAGTTAATTACGCAAAGTGATGATTCAACTAGAAACGCTGGCTGTGTCTTTTTTGCTAAGCCGTCGAGTGGGTGACGTCACAGGTTAGCAAGTTGAGAGATAGGTACTTCGTTTTCTGTTTCAAAATTGGTAAGTACCCCATTCTCGTAAGTTGCGCAGAACGCCGTTTTCTGTTCTTCTTTTAGAGGGGGTAACTTGTGCCTTTCTCTAGTGTTCTTTTTGGTTTCTTTTTTTATGTTGTTACGCTCAGGGCGTGTGATTACTCACAAAATGCCGGACGATGCAGCAAGCACATCCCAATCAATTGTGGTGCATAAAGTGACGAACATTTGTGCGGGAATTACAAATTTTAAAGGGTTAGTTGATGGAAAGCCAACCCAAAATATAGAAACTTTCATTGAGTCAGTGAACAATTATCTGAATTCCAAGAAAATTACGAATGGCGCTGAAGCTTTAACAGAGGCTAAATCATTTCTGGATTTAGATAAAGGAGATATTGGGAAACGAGCACGCAGTTTCGGGTTCAGAAGGTGTAAAACTTGGAATGAACTGCAGAAATTTCTACGAGCTACTTATGGCGGAGTTCAACGTGAATGCGCAGTTCGGAATTTGCGAGAGTTTCTCAAAATAAAGAAGGGCAATGATTCACTAGTCACATACAGTGCGAATTTATTTGATGCAGTAGTTGAGTTAAAGAAATCTATAACAGGTTCACCATGGGTAACTGGAAATAATATCTCCTTAGATAATTTTGAAAGATTGTTACACTTTGCTTGCCTTTTAACGTCGGTCCCAGATGTAATTGTAGATAGTTTTGATAAGAGAATTGATCAGGATACAGACGAATCCTTTTTTGTTTGCACAGATTAACAAAAATCTAGCAAAATGCCCGACACTGGACAGTAGTTTTGTACAGGAGGTGCAAAATATCAGCTGCGGTTTCCAAACCACAGAATAATGATAGTCGCTCGCATTCGGGAAATGATGCAACAGCGAAGACATGTGCACGAGTAGAATCGAAGAAAATTCCAGAGAGATCAGTCACAACGATACGTTGTTTTAATTGTGATAAAATAGGCCATAGTAAATCAAATTGCAGAGTGAGATATTGTTCAGTTTGCAAATCTTCAGATCATGGATGGAGATTTTGCCCAGCCACAAAGAGTAGAGATTATTCAGGGAAGTCCCGGGAGGTTTTTCTAGATATGACAGGAGAATTCCACATGATGCAAGTTCTAGATACACAAAGGAACAGCAGAATTTTCACAAGATAAGTTCGAAAACAGACACAGGATAATGACTAATCAGGTCGTTAGAGTCACTAGAACCTAGGCCGATTGTACGTGGATTCTCTAATGGCAATGAAATTCATATTTTCATTGATTCTGGTAGCTCAGTTAACTTAGTAAATGCTGACCTTTTTCACTCGAGGTTTCCAGAGTGCAAATTAGTCCCTTCTAGTGAGACAGTGTGTGATGTACAAGCGAGGAAACTGAATATTTTAGGTTCGTCATTTCTTACGCTTTGTATCGGTGGAAAGACAATAGTAGAATCATTTTTGGTCATAGAAGGATTAGCCTTAGGTGAAATGGTTTTGCTAGGACACCCTTCTTGTATGCGACATAACATCAACATTCTTACGGGAGTTCAGGGGATTACAATAGGTGAGTCAGGTTGTTTTGTTCCATATATACACAGGAAAAAACTTGTGAGAAACTTAAGACACAGTCTGAGACATGTGTAACACATTCATTAGAGAGTGAAGATATTCCGCAAAGATCTTTCAAAGGATTTTTGTTGGAAGATATTGAATTGCAACCGCGAGTTCCTACATTAGTTAAAGTGTCGCTGAAAGAGAAAAAGTTTCCTTCTCAAGTGTGCGTTGTTGAGGGAACCGAGAAATTCAAAGACGTTGTGAGTACGGTGTCAGTGAATGAAATTTCAGTCGCAGGCGTGACTTCAGTAGAATTAGTTAGCTATCAAGACTCAGTGAAAAATATCACAAGGGTACTTATGTAATTGATTTTGAAGAGTTTAATGAAGAGCATAAATTAGTGAGTTTTTGTGGAGATGGGAATATGTTTCCTAACGAGGAGCAACAGTTCCGAAGTCAGGTTCTACATGAACACTTTGGCTAAAGTTGATTATCCTGAATATTCAGATAAAGTAGAGAAAGTGTTGAAAGAATATCTAGATATCATTGCTTTGAAGGGAGATAAATTAGGAGTTACAGATGTTTTAGAACATTCAATCCGCCTAGAAAAGGGTACAAATCCCATATATATTCCAGCATATCGAATTCCTTTTAAGATCAGAGAAGAAGTAGAAAAAGAAGTTCAGAAGTGGGAGTCGGAAGGCATTATCAGACCGTCCAATTCTCCGTTTAATTTTCCTTTGCTTGCAGTTCCTAAGAAAGACGGTAGTATCAGAGTTTGTGTAGATTTTCGTAAATTGAATGAAAAAACATGCCCAGATAGATATCCAGTAGCTTGTTTGCCTGATTTGTTTGTTGAGATCGGTGGCAAGAATATATATTCATCTATAGATCTGATGCAAGGGTTTTTACAAGTTCCCCTTTGTGAGAGTAGCCGTAAATATACAGCATTTTCGGTACCAAAGGGACATTACGAGTTTAATAGGATGCCTTTTGGATTACAAGGGTCCCCAATAACATTTACTAGACTGGTTAACACAGTACTTCATGGCTTGTTAGGAAAGTCGGTGTTTGTGTACATGGATGATATTCTCATATGCACAGATACAATTGAAGAACATCTAAAGGTGTTAAAAGAAGTCCTTAAGCGATTACGGTTCGCTGGGTTAAAGGTCAAATTGGCCAAATGTGAGTTTCTGAAGAGAAAAATTGTCTATTTAGGACATGTTATCTCTAAAGAGGAGTTAGAGTGAATGATGAGAAAGTTAAAGCCATTGTGAATTTTCCAGTTCCCAAAACCAGGAAACAGATTCGTTCGTTCCTAGGTATGTCGGGTTTCTTTCGCCGTTTTGTGCGGAATTTTTCTACAATAGCGTCTCCATTGACAGATTTGTTACGAGAAGACGTTAAGTTTGTTTGGGGTGATAGTCAACAATTAGCTTTTGAGAAGCTTAAGAACGCTTTGGTGAACCCACCAGTTTTGAAGTTTCAGATTTTAGTCAACCGTTCACCTTAGTGACTGACGCGAGTCAGGAAGGTATAGGTGCGTGTTTGATGCAGAAATTTGAGGGGAAATTAAACCCAATTGCTTTTTATAGCAGAAAGTTCAAAACGCGTGGTAGTAACGAAAGGCTGATGTCAGTTGTGGACAAGGAGGCTTTCGCAGTCGTCTCTAGCCTTGTTCATTTTAAGATGTTGTTGTTGGGAAATAAAGTTGAGATTTTTACAGATCATCAACCGTTGTTAGAGCTTTTTAATAAGCCAAATTTGTCGCCCAAGAGAGCACGTTGGTTCCTAACATTGAGAGATTTTGATGCAAACCTCAAATACATTGAAGGTAAGCATAATGTAGTTGCAGATGCATTGAGCAGATATTTTCCGGTCGAGGATGAGGAAATACACACCGAATCCTGTGTGGGTGAAGAGAGTAAATATTTGGTGTCTAATGTCTCTGATATTAGTAATTCTGAGAGATCGCATGTAGAGGACATACACGTTCCTACAGTGCATACTTCGGGGAGAAATAGTGAGTCGGCAGTCTCGGGAGAGATTGTTATTCGTGATAGTGAGAGTAACGCAGTGTGTTATATTACGGGTGAAAATGTCACTTGGGACATAGGCTTGCTGGAACAAAAGCAAGATGAAGATAAATTGTTGTCAGATGCTAAGGCATTTCTTAAGGGAGTTTCACCGAAGAAAGGGTATAAGTTGCCTTTTTCTGGTCTAGAGTTGGAGAATAATTTATTGGTGAGAAAAGTTAAGTATAACTTGCAAAGTACTCGAAGCATGGGTGAGATTACACAAATCATCGTGCCAGAGAGTCTAGTACCACAAGTTCTAGACATTGTACATTGTAAATTTGGTTCTCCTCATTTGGGTGTAGACAAGACGTATGAAAACGTCAGGTCAAAGTTCTTTTGGAAAAATATGTTTTCCGCAGTAGAAGCCTTTGTGAAGAAGTGCGCTATTTGCAATGCGAATAAGCCAGCGACGACAGTGTCGTGTCGTTTGGGTTCATATCCCATACCACATAGGCCGTTTCAGAGAGTGCATATGGATATTCTGGGTAACTTCTCAGAGTCCGCTTATGGTTATAGACATTTATTAGTAGTTGTTGATGAGTTGACTCGCTTTGTCGAGATTTTCCCACTGAAATACAAATCAGCTGAGGAAGTTGCTATAGCGTTCTTTAAGGGGATAATTTGTCGATATGGTGTTCCAGAATGTCTGATCACAGACAATGGTAGGGAGTTTATTAATAAGACTTTAGACGGTCTTGCTAATTTGTTGGGGATAAAGAAAGTATCTATAATCCCGTATAGACCTGAAGCAAATGGGTTGTGTGAGAGGGCGAATCGGAAAGTAATCGAAGCTTTGCGCATGACGGTGGGAGGTTCCGATACACATTGGGACAGATCTTTGGATGAAGTGCGATATAGTATCAATACTATGATGAATGACACAATTAAGATATCTCCAGCAGAAGCTTTGTATGGATACAAGTTGAAAGGACCTTTTGATTTGTTACCAGAGTGTGTTCAGGGTGATGTTACGGTCACTTCGTTGATAAATACAGCGAGAGAAAGATTTGCACGTATCAGTAAAGAACTTGAACTTAGTTCGCGTGCAATGGTAGAGAAAAGTAACGCGAAATCGAGGGGAGTAGCTTTTTCGATGGGTGATAGAGTGTTTGTTAAAGTGAATGTTCGGAATGATCTGAATTATAAGTTAAGTCCGAAGTTCCACGGACCTTTTGAGATTGTAGAGATCAAAAGAGGGAATAGATTTGTAGTTAAAGATGTAAACACTGGAGTGACGAAATTGACCCATATTTCGAAGTTGAAGAAAGTTGGGATGTAATGGAACGTTTGTATATAGTTAGAATGATAGATGGGTTAATGTTTGTATATATATGATATTTTTTTTATTTTTTTTTTGTCTCTTGTTCATTTTAGATGTTGAGGTTCTTAGTCATTTGTTTTCGAATGATTTTAGAAGTTGAGACATGGGCTAATTTCATACGAGATTTGACCCGTGTGTTAGTGTGTTAGTGTGTTATTGTGTTATGATGTGTTTCATCATCTGACGCAATATGTGTGTTGTTTAGGATTTTTTTTTTTGGGGGAGGTACTTAGTATATCGGACCGAACAAGTCTGATCTTTTTTTTCGGGTTGGGAGATCGTATTTGAGTGTTTGGATTTTTTTTTCCAGTTTCTTTTTTTTTAAATTAAGGGAGCTGTATTGTGAGTAATTGTAATTGTTATGATCATGGGAGCGATTGCCATTACGTCAATTGCTATTTTGTTGAGAGTTAGTCAGGTGTTGCGAAATATTTGCTAACCAGAGTAGAACTTTCATGTCTTTTACGAGATATGATACCTTTTAGTGTTCGGATAAGATTCTCGAGTAATTTTTTTTCTGTTTGGATAGAATTTTTTTTGTGAGTGAGTTCCGTAGAGTTGTTGTGTGCTTAGTAGTGAGTTGACTGTGATTATTCTGAGATACACACTTGGAATTAGTTCACATTGTGAGTGTTTGACTTTTGCATTGGTAGTTTTGTTTGGTTCAGTAACATGAAACCTTTTTGTTATTAGACCTTTTTCGAGTGTTTTTGGGAGACTCAGTAGTGACATGGGATAGATTAGAGACCATGTTCATTTTGGGAGATCAATATCAAGGTTCGGGAGTTGATTATAAGACGAGTTGTACTTTGGTTAGAGAGAGGTGTGTGTGTGACAGTAGTGTTTTCCAGTTGCGAGTTGTGTCTGTGGGTGGTTGTGAATTATCATTAGTTCATAGACAGACTCCGACAGAATGTGACTTTAGACAGTTCCTGCGAGATTACCACATTGAGTCCACCAGTACTCTTCCTGCCGTGTTTTTGCAAGGAGTATGCAGTTACAATGATGTGCCAGAGCAACAAGTCGACGACATTCGTTCATCGAGGGTCCAAACTGTTCGATTCATCCTGCAGAATCCTGTCTACGGAATTTCTCGTACTTAGCCGTGCTGTATTCAACAGTTCCGAGAAGATAATTATGCGTCATACGCATAACGAGCATTTGGTAGTGGAGGTACCTACAACCAAGGTGCCAATGACGGTTCCACCGTTGGAAGACATTGACGATTCCGTGATGTTCCAGTATCAGGAATATATTATGCCGACAATTTTAATTGTCTTAATAGCTATTTTACTGATAATTCTTGTTGTGGGGTAGTAAAGCTTATTCGTGTTTGTAAGATTACATGTAAAGGCTCTAAGAACTCAACCCCAGTGACTTTGGAAGTGCGTCATGAGAGCAGTCCTTAAAGCTGCAGTGCAGTAGACATTGCTGATTGAGCATAGCTCTATTCTGTTATGTTTGATACATATGCTTTTGTTTTGGTTTGCCGTTAAGAGAGCGAGACGCTCTTATGTGGTGGCCGAGCTCTATTTCAGAAAATATGGCTGCTACAATTTTAAAGGACACATATATGCATTTCATAGCTTCAATGCTTTAAGATGTGATGAAAGAATTTATGGAGTCAGATGGAAGTAGGTCGAGAGACTCGAGGTAAAATCTTTGTGTTCAGCAAATGGTTTGATTCCTCAGCAATATTGCCGGTCAGGTGATTTCCGAAGTGTTATGTATATTCGTGAGTACGTGCGTTAATTTGATCTAGATTATGCCAAAATCTGCCCTAAAAGTGAGTTTGATCGTTCATTAACGTGATAGAACTGCAGTTGTCTAGACGTAGCTTTGGAGAGGATCCAGGCTTTGAATCTGCAGATAAGGTAGAGTTTGAAATCTCTGTTTTTATGGGAGAAAATTGAACTTGTGATTTTTATCATGATTTTCTAATCATTATGAACTTTTGAACTGGTGTGGGAGATTTAATATGAATATTCATACCTCTTTTATATTATTGTTTTGTCATGTTACGTTTGCCATATCTTGGCTATGCATTTTACACTTTCCATTATTGTGTTTTGCATTTCATATATTTTTGGGAGTTTTCTATCATGTTTGATTCTTCCGACAGATGTCTGTGGACAGATGTCGGTGGACAGTGTGGACTGGTTCGAATAACATGTGGTAGACTGGTTTTTTGACATGACTAATTATTGATTTGGGGAGTGTGTGAGTTTGGGTATTTTCAGGCTATTAGCCATAGTGAGACTTCTTTAATCAGAAGTGTTTTACAGTTCAGAGTTTAGTTATCTAACTCGATAATTCATTTATTATGCATTTTAATCTTTGCTTTGTTTTATTCATTTCTTGTTGGGTTATTTGAATAATAAACCTATTTTTGTAGAAACTATTGCGTTTCTTTAAATGGTCCATTTAATTGATTTGGTGAGAATGAGTGAGATTCGGTGGGTGAACTTCGGAAAACGATGAGAGAGAGAGAGAGAGGTGATACACGGTGAGAGAGAGAGAGAGAGAGAGAGAGAGAGAGAGAGAGAGAGAGAGAGAAGAGGAGAAAATAGATGTAAGTGTTATCGTGAGCGAACGTTCATACGCCTCCGTTTCATGAATAAAGATCGTTGGAGCACGTTACGTACACCTTCAAAAGGTGTTAATTCTGTCTCGTTACATATATATATATATATATATATATATATATATATATATATATATATATATATATATATATATATATATATATATATATATATATATATATATATATATATATATATATATATATATATATATATATATATATATATATATATATATATATATATATATATATAAATATGATATTATATATATACATATATATATATATATATATATATAATATATATAACATATATATATATATATATATATATATATATATATATATATATATATATATATATATATATATATATATATATATATAAAATAAATATATAACGTTTTATATAAATGGAATTTCATATATATATATATAAATATTATATATATATATATATATATATTCGGGCATATATACCTTATATATATATATATATATATATATATATATATATATATACTATAATATATATATATTTATATATATATATAAACATTTAAATATATATATATTTTACTGAATATTAGATCACTATTCTTGGCCAAATTTATAACTGCATTTCTTTTATTGTTTTTTTTTTTATAAAAGTATGCAGTACCACCCAAGAAAACAATTCACACTTATTACCAGAATATTTAGTTACCCTTGATATGAATCGCATAAGTAAAACCGATATTTCTCAATGCGAGTATTATGCTATAAACTACCAAAATACTGCCGTGAATAATAAACTGTGTAAACTAACAAATAATGTTATAACTGTTAAGCCAGTGCATACACTCATATGGAGTAAACGATGTAAAAAAAGTGAAGAACTGACTACATTTATACAAAGTTCCAATGAAATTAGCAAACAAGAGAAGCCATTCGGTAAATAAAGACACAATCGTATGCATACGTCGACAGTAATTTACCATTTACAAAAAAAAAAAAAAAAAAATATAGGAATGACGCAAGGGCATCAGAGTAACATTACGGCCTCGCTTAAGGGGATCGGCCGGTTTCCGACTTTTTTAACGACAGGTTGTTGATATATAGGGGGTTTGTTAAAGGATATTGTGTGGAACTTCTGGGGAAAAAATTTTTGTTCAGTGACCTTAGGTTTTGTGACGCCAGAGCATTTTTCACCAAAAATGGCCATTTTCAAAATGCATCTTCTCCTTTGCTTTTTGGTTTTAAGGGATGAGATTTGAACCACATATAAAACACATATGGACCTTCGATACAAAGCCGGGGATTTTTGATTTTTCAATTATTTTTCGAGATATGAATTTTTTTTTTTAATGAAATTTTTCCGGAAAAATTACAGAAAAAAAAATTAGCAAAAATTAGAAACTAAAAATATTAAAAATCCCCTGGCTTTGTTTTAATCTACCATGTTTCCCCATGTTATATTTAAAATTTCATTTAGATTGGTCCAATACTAAGGGATTGAGATGCATTTTAAAGGCGAAAAACTTATGTTTTGAGAAACGGGCCTTCAAAGTTTTAGTTACATAAAAAAATCTAAAAGGGACTTCAAAGACTGTGTTACAATTAATTCTATGGTTTTAATTTTTATTTTTGGGTATTAATTAATGCAAAATGATTATAAATAAGAATATTAATTGATTATTTATGTGCCTAAGACACATTCTTATAAATTTTAGGTTCCTGGTCCCCCTGTCTGAACAAGGCTGCAAGGTATTACTCTAGGGTATCATAGTTGCCTACAAGAAGATTAGTGTCTCAATCCATCCCTTGCCAAATGGATCCTGGGAATTACTTTACATTCACAATTAGGGGATTCGTGATTCAAAGTAATTCATCAAGTCTTGCTTCACTTATTATGATCATTTTATTTTCAGGATCGTCTATAATATCAGCCTCCGAGCTACTGCTTTCTTTTTTAAAAATATCTTTGCCCTTTGGTAGTGACGAACAAATAAAAAAAGCGTTTAGGGGTGGATGTGGTTGGTCTCTGGTCAGCAGAGATCGCTACCTGGAAACCGTTTGATGGGCGACAGCTCTCTCTCTCTCCGTCGCTCCATTCCTCTATCGCACTAATTTCTTGAACTCTTTCTTCTACTTCTCGCCTGGACTTTTCCACTTGGCTTTTCCGCATTCTAGAAGCATGAAGTGAACTCTTGGACCTTTTAGGCACAAAAAAAACAAAAACACCGCAGAAAATACAGAGTTCAGTCAAGGCAAACGAGCATGAAAAACGTGTCCTTCTAGCTTGGAAGTTTATAGGCAACTCTCGGCCTTCCAATCGGCGTCATGGTATGACGAAAAATGCGTTGTCATGGCTAGGAATAACTAAAAGGTGCCGAGTAGGATATTATTGACATTATACATTTCATTTCAAAGGAAGTTTTCGTAATATATATCGCAAAAACTATACTAGACTAAATCATTTGCGCTACTGGTGTTTTATGGGTATATAGTTATTGTTACATTTTAGGCCATAACTAGAGAAATACGGCAAATTTTAGCATAATATTTCGTGGACACATTCTTGAACCCTATACGAAGCCATAGAATTTTTTTCAGCAAATCGAATTTTTTAAAGATTATTGGGTTTTTTTAGGCGGCCGATCCCCTTAACATCTCTGGCCTCAGAAAATATCCCCTCATAGATGAAGCTTCTGTGAAAGCTTATGCCTTCCTAATGTCTGAATAAGACTGATACAATGACTGATTACAACATGAGGTAGAGGGTAACTGGAAAGCTCATTATTATATTATTAAAATAAAGATGAAACCTATTCATATGGAACAAGCCCACAGGGACCATTGACTTGAAATTCAAGCTTCCAAAGAATATGGTGTTTATTAGGAAGGAATAAGAGAAGGTAAAGGGAAAGAGAGAAGGAAGAGATCCCACTTATTAAAAAAGAAGAAAATAAATTAATAAACAGATATCAATGTATTAAAATGCCAGGAGAACAGTATAAAGGTAGTTGCATCTTTGCTTGAACTTCTGAAATTCCAATTGAACGACATCCTCTGGGAGGCTGTGCCACAGTCCAACGGTGTGAGGAATAAAGGTCCTTTGAAACTTAGAAGTTCGACAGCAAGGCACATTTACTGCATATTGGTGCTGCTGTTCAGCGAATCTGGTTGTTCTTGGCAGGAAAAGGGGATCAAACATCAATTGTGAATGTGAAAGATCTCTGTTGAAATACAACTTATGAAAAAGTGACAAACAAGAGACCATCCGTCGCTGGACCAAGTCAGAACTGCTACTATTAGGAAACAGAAACATACCACCTCGAATCACTCTATCTAAAAGAGATAAATCTCGGCAGAAGCAGACATCCACACCGGAGAACAGTATTCTAGTAAAGTAAGTACAAATAACCTAAATCAGGTAGCATTGATTTTATCTCTATTATAAATATAGAGGCATTATGAACAGTATTTAATTTTTGAGCGGCATTTGCCGAAACTTTCATTTGATGTTTCTCAAAAGTTAAATGTGAGTCAAAAGTTACACCTAGAAGAGTTAAAGCTTCAGACTCATTCAGCAAAGTTCCATCCACCTGAAGGGGAGGATGGGGTGGGAAATCGGTGCGAGATCTGCTAATCAACAGTGTTTTCATTTTGCTGGAGTTCAGCCTCATACCCCACCGACTACACCATTCCCTGATCAAGTCCCTGTCCCGATTGAGGCTGAGGGCAGCTTCATTTCTCATAAGTAGAGACTTTACTGTTAAGGCACACGTATTCAACCACGCTGCCTACCTGCTGATGAATCACACTGGATCTCGGAGAGAGCGCCACTCAATTGACACGAGGTTGGAAGAAAACACAAAATCCCAAGACGATGTTGTTGGCAAATATTTCCAACGTTGTTTTAGTCCCCGTTTGATATTGTACCAGTTTATACACCAAAACACCGTTCATTTAGTTATGTGCATAGATTTCATAACCTTATATTTTATACTAATATAATTGTATGTTTGCCTCTGTGAAGAAACATAGAGGCCTGTGCTTAATCCCATTTTCCTTACCTGTCAAATGTGGGGACTATATTACGGACCCCAAGGGTGTTTGACTTGTGTGAATTTTAGATTAATAAATCAGGTGTAACCTGACCTATGCTTTCGCTTACACCTCACTTTCACACTGGTAACCCTAGAGTGACCTGAGGAGGCCGACGCAGAGATGACCAATCATGCCAATGAATCCCACACCACCAGAGAGAACCTAGCAGCCGCCTCCATCCGATTGCCACCCTTCCCGGCCCACCACTCAGAAGCATGGTATTTTTAGTGTAGAAACAATTTTCTGCACAAAGAAGATCACCTCCTCAATGCGGAAAGCAGTTGCAGTCCTTGAATTCCTGATGGACAACGTATTTGAACAAATAGCATATGGCCCCAGGAACTAGACACCCCAATAACATACAACATTCTGAAGGGTCAGCTGAAGTCATCCTTCAGCATGCTGACAGCCCAGAGAGCAAACAATTCCTGAACCACGCAGGGGCACCAATAAGCAAGTCCTCCTTGGATCTGGTGAGGGAAGTACTCCTCACCAAATAAACACCCACGCCCCCTCCGACAGTAGCCTCGATGCCAAAGCCTCCACCATGCCCATAAAGCAGCAGACCTTGCACAGCCAGCATCAGCAACATGCCATGTTGAACATACATCCGACAGTGAAGGAAGCAGCAATGACGATGAACCAGCTGCCCTTATCTTCAAGAAGAATTTCCTCAAAGGAAAGCAACATCAAAGGAGACAAGAACCTGCGGAAGGAGTCTGTTTCTTCCATTGGAGATTCAGAGTGAAAGCAAGAAAGTGCAACATAGGCTGCATATTCTCAAAAAACACCCAGTAGGGTCGCAGAAGTGACCCAACCATACTAATGTCAGTAGAGGGCAGACAGGTTGCCTCATAAGAGAAATCGTTCTTGCCCGCCACTGTCTTTCTTCTAGGTAAAAGAGACAGACAGAGACATGCTTCTGCATTAGAGATGAAAGAACTGACACAGAATTCTTGGTGGATACCGAAGCTTGCAGGTCTTTTACCCCAGCAAGACCATCAGAATGACCTAACCCCACCCCACCTCCCAATCTGCAGGTCTTTACTGCCAGCAAAGCCTATTAACCATGTACAGAAGGTGGGAGATGAAAGTCAAATTCAACCGAAAAGTCTATGACTGGTCCTTAATAATGGCAGACGTAACAGCAGCGTTGTTGGGAGCAGATTTTCTGACAGTGCATAACTCCCTAGCTGACGTAGCGAGAAAGGAACTAGTCACAAGATTCACAAAAAATTCATCTCCTCAACAACTCAGCAAACAATCAAAGATTTCAAACAAAAAGAAGGAGAAAGTTTGCCCTGTCGCACTAGAGATCCCACCAGAAGAAATGAGAGATCTGTCACAGGAATATGATGATGTATTCAAGGACAACCTCAAGCATGAACTCACTAAACCAGCAAAGTACAGAATAAAGCATCACATCCAAACTGAAGGTCCCCCAATACACTAAAAATTCAGATGACTGGTACCAGAAAAACTTTCCTACGCAAAGAAAATGTTCAAGTAAATGGAAGAAGCCGGAATATGCCAGAAAGGATCTAGTCTGTGGGCATGGCTGCTGCATATGGTACCAAAAGCAGATGGAACGTGGCTCTCCTGCAGATATTACCGATGGTTGAATGTCAAGACGAAGCTGGACAGATACCTGCTTGCTACCTTATATAGCAGACATAATGGATGAAATGAGTGGAACAAGAATATTCACCAAGATCTACCTGCTGAAAGGTTATTTTCAAGTACCATTAGCAAAAGAAGATATTGAAAAGACGGCGGCAATCATCATCCCCTTCGGCATCTATACATTCAATTACAGCTGGTTCGGCCTCAGCAACTCAGGGACAACATTCCAAAGATCGCTGGATGAGATATTCAGGGACCTTCTGTTCTGTGTAGTATATGTGGACAATATACTAATATTCAGCCCACACCAAAAGTAGCATATCAAACACGTGAGAGAAGTGTTAAAAAGACTAAAAGAAAATGGGTTAAAAGTAAGAGAAGACAAGTGTGAATGGGGAAAGAGAACAGTTGAGACGGCATAAAACCGCTGCTTGAAAAAATAAAATCAATAACAGAGTTTCCCAAGCCGACAAAAGTAAAAGCGGCACAATAGTTCTCAGGACTCATAAACTACTGCCACTGATTCATTCCCAACTTACCTAAGATCATGAGTCCCATATATCAGTGTCTGAAAGGAAAGAAAAAAACAATTAATATGGACAAGTGAACAAGACAATACATTTAGGTTAGCAAGTGATGCAATAACAAATGCAACAACACTAATTTTTCCTTTACCCAACAGATCCCTCATGTTGGCAACCGATGGAAGCAATATGACGATGGGCGGCGTACTTGAGCAGGACACTGAGGATGGTCATCACCTGTTAGCTTTCTACAGCAAAAAAAGTTAACAACAGAGCCAAAATACTCAACGTTCGACAGAGAACTCCTGGCATTCTACAAAGCAGTTCGACACTTCCACCACATGCTCGAGGGACAGGAATTTGTGATACAGACAGACCACCAACCCCTCGTCCAAACCTTCCCGAAAGCAGCAGCCACGTGGTCAGATCATCAACAAAGGCACCTGTCAATGATAGCAGAGTACTCCTGCACGATCAAGTACCTGAAGGGCTCATCAAATACTGTGGCAGGCACCCTTTCCAGAAGCTGCGCCAACACAATCCAGCTTGGGATCCCATATCCCGAGATAGCAGAAGTGCAAAAGGAAGATGTGGGACTGCAATGACTGAGATGGATAAATCCCTCCCTCAAATGAAGTGACATGTCGATCAACGAAGGAACAGCGACCATCACCTGCTAGACAAGTATGGGACGCCCACGCTCTTACTTGCCAGAGGGTTTAAGGAAGAAAGCTTTCGGCCTCGCCCACAACCTATCCCACCTTCAGGTCGATCCACCACCAGAATGATAGCAGACTGGTATATTTGATGGGGCATGTGAAAGGACGTCAAGACATGGGCAAGACAAGGCATCCCATGCCAAACTTTAAAAATCACGAGGCACACGGAGAGCAGGATAGAAGAATACAAGACGACGTCCCACTGCCTTGGCCACATTCACATCAACATAGTAGGCCCCTTCACTCATTAGAGGGGCACAAATTTCTATACATGATAACAGATAGGAATACAAGGTGGCCAGAAGCAATCCCCACCCAGCAACAAATGATGGAAAGCTGCATTAAAGTCCTTATTCACTGGGTCAGTAGGCATGGCATTCCCCAGATCACCTCCAGTGACAGAGGTGCGGACTTCACCTCCGTCCCGTGGAACGCCCTTGCCAATAGTTTGGGAACCAAAATAACTCACACCACTGCCTACAACAACGAAGCCAACAGAATAGTTGAGAGGCTAAATAGATAATTAAAAACCTCTCTAAGTGCCAGATGATAATGAGGCAGTTGGAGGAAAGAACTGCCGTGGGTCCTGCTGGGATTAAGAACAACACAATATAAAGTGTTCAATGTGTCCCTGGCTGAATTCCTCTACGGCCAAGTGTTGATGTTACCAGCAGACTCATTCCTGGACAACAAAAGCTCAACAACGACATCCGAAACAAGAAAAGCAATAGAGAAATTGTTACCAGCAAAAATGACGTACCAAGCAGACAGAAAAGTGTTCGTCCTTGCAGACTTAATGAAGGTAAAGTACGCGTTCATCAGAGTAAATGCACACAAACCACTCCCTCTAGCCAATGTACTCCAGCCCACACAGAATCCTTCAACGGCGACCGAAAAAGTTCCAGATGGTTGATGGAAGAATGACGTGGGTTTCGATCGACTGGTTGAAACCAGCCTATATCCCAGGCACCAGCCAAGAAATGCATGCTTTTTCCTGGGGGGGGAGTACTGTAGGCACACGTATTCAACCACGCAGCCTACCTACCGATGAATCATACCGAATGTCAGAGGAAGCACCACCTGGTTGACATGAGGTCAGAAGAAAAACACAAAATCCTGAGACAGTGTTGTCGGCAAATATTTCCAATGTTCTTATTGTCACCCCTTTGATATTGTATCCATTTTTACACCAAAACACCATTCATTTAGCTATGCACATAAATTTCACAGCCTTATGTTTTATGCTAATATAATGCTGTTTGCCTCTGTGGAGAAACACAGATGCCTAAGCCTAATCCCTTTTTCCTTACGTGTCAAAGTTTGGGACTATGTTACGGCCCGCAAAGGTGTTTGACTTGTGTGAATTTTAGATGAATAAGTCAGTTGTGACCTGACCTATGCTTTTGCTTACACCTCACTATCACAACTGCACCCATAATTGTCGCATCATCGCATACTGAACAAACTTGTTTTCCAGGCCAACAACCATATCACTTGTGTGCACTAAAAATAACAGTGGACCAAGAACACTATCCTGTGGACTGCAGACAAAATAGGTCTTGGTTCACCAAAGATCCCATCCACAGTAACTCATTGCTGCCTACTTGTAAGGAAATCTTGAAGCAATCCTAAAACATATCCACCCACTCTGAGATTCTGAAGTTTATAAATAAGTGCCTTGTGATTTACTAAATACAAAGCAGCATTAAAATCTACTTGAATTACTCTGCACTCAAAACCCTTATCAAGGTTCCCTTGCAAATGGTATGTCAAGTCTAAAAGAGCATCGCAGGTACCTAACCATTTACTATATGCATGTTGACTATCAGCTAACAATCTTTTAGATTCCACATACTTATATAGTGGCTTAAAAATAAGTTTTTCAGCAACTTTGGAGAGCACAGGGAGATTAGAGATTGGCCTGTAGTTTCTGCAGTCTGCAGCTATGCCACTCTTTGGAACAGGCACTGTATTACTAAGCTTGCGCTCATCAGCAAAGATACTATGTCAACATGAAAATCTAGAGAATCTGCTAATCTTGGGAGACAACAAACTAGAAACTTTTTAAAGCAAACAAAGGGAAGAAACCATTAGGATCTCCTCTGCCCTAGCTATCAAGATTATCCAGAATTTACTTAACATCTATAGAGTAAAATGCAAATTTTGCAAGATTAGGTTCAGGATGACAAGTATCAGGGAGAGGGAAATCCTCTGCTTAATGTTTAGCTTCAAAAGCTTGATGAAGCAATTCAGCCTTTTCCTTAGGGGGAGTAACTAATCTACCATCATATGTTAGTAGTGGTGGAATGGAAAACTAGCCTGACACAAAATCTGGTCTTTCAAAGATGAGAATGAGTAATTCCTCCAAGTTTCCTCTTCAAGGAATTATTGTAATTTTTCTCGGTTGTATGGTAAGTGCTATTTGCAGCATGGTGAGACTCAACAAAAATAGTGTCATTTTCATTTGAACAATTTCACCTCTATGCATTGAATTTGATCTCTTTGTCAGGGTAAGCTCATCTACATGTATCATCAAACCATGGCTGGTCCTTTGTCTAAATTTGATGACCTTTCTAGGGACATATCTTATTAAAATAACCATCAGCATTTCTTTTAACTTCTTCTTGGAATCAGGATCTAATATAGCATCTGAAATATTAAGTACCTGACAAGCTTCAATAATGCAATCCCAACTGGCTCTGTATTTTGGCCAGACCGTTTTTCTAACGGTGGCATTAGGAATATACTGATTGAGAGAAATGTCCATCTCAATGACACAATGATCAGAAGTTCCTATACACAGACCTTGTACTTAACAATAGCTGAAACAAATGTGAATATAAGGCCTAATCAACTACCAGAAATGTGTGTTCCTGAATTAGCTGGACAAGATCAGAGGATACACAAAACTTGAGAGCAGGCCAGCCATGTTGATCTGTGGAATTTGAATTTAGCCACTCCGTGCTTTGCATTACAGTCTCCACAAATAACATATGAAGCTTTTGAATCCTGTGACTGAGCCATACTAATCCTTTCCAAAATACAGTCATAAACAGAATTGTCGATATTTGAATTGTGGTAAACAGCAAATACGTAAACACTGTAGAACAGTGGTTCTCAACCTTTTTATTACCACGCCCCCTCTAAGAGCTGGTCTTTCCCTCCACGCCCCCCTTGCATCTATGAGTAAAATTCCCTCCCAGATTAGGAGGAAAATAAAAAAAAGAGAAAGAGAAGGAGTTTCGGGGGTCAGGGAGGGATGTAAATAATTATAAAATAATAGTAAGCCTAGCGAGTCTAACTAGAATGATAGACTACAGGAAACTAACGTTAGAAGGCGATACTTTTTCATTCTTTTTATAAACTTCTGAATATTAGTTCCTCACTCTTGTTAAGAGAATAACGAATATAATTCTAGAATTTGTAAATTTTCCGTAGGCCTTGCGCCTCCCCTGGAAATTGCTGAGGCCCCCCTAGGGGGCGCGCCCCCCAGGTTGAGAATCACTGCTGTAGAACTTTGTGAAAAATTTCAAACAAACAACTTCATGGCAACTACACTCCAAATTTTTTTGACAATAAATAGGTTTTCCGGACTTAGTATATACATCCATACCTCATGCATGTGGGCTGTTACGACGATAAATAAAGACAGAGCAATCACACCCCACGGTTTAAAAAATCAACCTTTGACTTGTTACTACTTACAAGCATCTCAGAGAAAAACATCAAATCTTAGTTATGAGCACAACTCTGGAGATCAAAAAAAATTAAGTGAAGTACATTGCAATTTCTCTTACTGTAATGAGTAACAGGCCCAGGGTTCATTTCATAGTATCCCAAAAGAATTGAAATTAACAACATAAAATCAGTATCAAAACTAATTAACAGAATCATAACAACAGTAACTTTTTAAAAAATCAACAGAACAATAAACAACAAAACCATCAAAAACAACATTTACATTATTTACAAAAATTCTGTTGAAAGTATAAATAAACATGTCCATATGTCATTAAAAAGGCTGCAGAAGCAATTGGTCAACAAGGTGGGGCCGGCACACCTTGTAAGGCAAATGAAATCTGCCCGGTTTGCCAAAACAACTTGGGGAGGACAGTTAGGATGGATTTAGAGATAAAATGCGCAGTAGGAAAATATTAGGTAAAGACAAAGGCTCTTTCCTGATAGTCCGCCAATCATCTTTTGCTTTCTCATCAGCCTGTCCTACACGCAGGAAAGTAAATGAAAAAGAGGAGGAATGCCTGATTGTACCCTCAGGCAAGGGAACTAAAACCCAAGACCATGGAAGGCCACGGTACAATGGCTATGGCACAGTTCAAGGTTGGAGAATAAGGTGTAATTCAGAGTAACCTTCTCTTAGAAGGGTTACCTACCAAGGCTAAAGAGTCCCTTCTACCCACTAGTTTGATTTTGGAGTGTCCTTCTCCTAAAAGAGTTACCTGCCGAGGCTAAAGAGTCTCTTCAGCTCTAACTCATGTAGCAGTCTACTGTTCTCAGGTGTGTATGTCTGCCTCTGCCAGAGATTTATCTCTTTAGCTAGTCTGCTGGTATAGTGGTTAGTGTCGTGGCATGCCACCCAGATGTCCCAGGTTTGAGTCTCCCCCAGGAGAAGAAAAATTACTGGCTCTGTACCATGATCAGTTATTGCTGCAGTGTGGGGTCTGCAGTGTGAGGTTGAAACCATTATTCTTTGGAAGCTTGAATAATAATAATAATAATAATAATAATAATAATAATAATAATAATAATAATAATAATAATAATAATAATAATAATAATAATTTAGATAGAGTTGTTCGCGGTGGTAGGTTTCTGTTTCCTATTATTAGCAGTTATGACTTGGACCATCGACGGATGGTCTCTTGTTTTTCAACTTTTCATAAACTGTATTTTAACAGAGATCTTCCACATTCATAATCAATACTTAATCCCCATTTCCTGCCGAGAGCAACCAGATTCGCTGAACAGCAATACCAATTTGTAGTAAATGTGCCTCGTTGTCGAACTTCTCAGTCCCAGAGGTTCTTTATTCTTCACACCATTGGACTGGGGAAACAGTTTCCCTGAGGCTGTCGTGCAATTGGAACTTTAAAAGTTCAAGTGAAAATGCAAAGCATTACTACTCAAATACAATTCTCCTTTTATTATAGTAATTTACTTACATTTTCATTTATTCATTTATTAATTTCTTTAATTATCTGTTTTGTTTTAATAGTTGATCACCACTTTCTGTCTTTCCTATTACCTTCTGTTACTTCTTTCAAATGAACACCATATTCTTTGGAAGCTTGAACAAGTCAATGTCCTCTGTGGGTTTGTTCCCTACGAAAAGGACTCATCTTCTGAATAGTGTGATATATATATATATATATATATATATATATATATATATATATATATATATATATATATATATATATATGTATATATACACACACACACACACACACACACATATATATATATATATATATATATATATATATATATATATATATATATATATATATATATATATATGTTCTTAGAAAAAATCTCAAACAAAAAATCCATATGTAAATTTAATATTCTGTTCCAACAGGTAAACAGCTAATTTGGTTAGGATGCGAAAAATTCACTATACTAAGACATAAATTTTATTTCCTCCTTCCTAGAAGAACTAATGTGGTGTGTTCTTCCTAGATTTTTGGTCTGATGTTTCCAACCCACTATTTACCATGATTTCCTGAGAGTACAAAAGGTTACCTTTATCAGACATGAAAAAAAAAATACGTGGGAATAAAAAGACACAAATTAAGCCCGAAAAATGAAGAACAACTAAGCAACAATGTGTGCAGTAACAGGGAGCTGTCTCAGCAGGCGAAAAAAAAAAATAATAAAACATAGTTGAACTCAAAAGCTGATAATTGTATTCCACCCAGTTGAAGTAACCAAGATGAAAAAAACTCAGGAATTTCTTAAGAGTAACTGCTAAGTCAACAAAGTAAAATTATACAAAAAAAACATTATTTACAATGAGATGATCTGTATCAATAATGACCAACCTCATCATCATGCTTGGTGCTACTTGGCTGATATCGATGATTAATTGGTGAATGCAGATAGTCGGCAATTGTAGTTTCCGTCCAGGGTGGCGACGGTGGTTTATACTCCTCCATGTTGAACAGCAGCTTCTTCATAGCCAACAAGGGGAACACGATATCCACTTTATAAAAACGGCGTAAAGTCGTAAAGTGTTACACAGCATGAAAGCGCAGCTATCTTCACATTTACCTTCTTACGTGGCTCACTCACGCCCCCCCAAGGTAGCCTCCCCAGGTAGCCTCCCCCTTTCTCTCTCTCTCTCTCTCTCTCTCTCTCTCTCTCTCTCTCTCTCTCCTCTCCTTCCGCCTGTTTTATGTAGCAACTCCTTATAAACATCAGCCACACCCAAACAACTGTAATTTGGCTGTTGTCCTGTGAATAGCAAAACAAGCAAACAGTATCTATTGCCTTCTTAATTCATATGGAATGGGCGGTAACCAATTCAGATAAAACAAGGTGGTCAAATACCGATAATAAACTTAAGAATAAACGAACCTCGGTTTCCTCGCATTTAACCCTAAGAAAATATAAAAAAAAATAATTTTTTTAACACACACACACACAGACACACACACTCACACACACACACACACACACACACACACACACACACACACACACACACACATATATATATATATATATATATATATATATATATATATATATATATATATATATATATATATATATATATATATATATATATATATAAATGACTCAATTGCATTAAGAATTAAATGAGTTTGATTTTTTGATTAGATAATGAAATAGTAATTAATTCCTGAATAAAACAATTTGTATGAAAACGTTGATTCCCGGTTAACAACAGATTTCAATTTAAAATATTACATTTACTTTGATTATTTGACTCGACAAAAAAATGTCTATCATTTTAATGACGTAAAGCTTAAGAAATAAAAATATTGCGGGCAAGTATGATGAAATGATGCAAATCAAAGCTTTAGAACATTATCTGACAAATATATTTTAGAAAAAGGACATATAATTAACTATATCTAGATAATACCTTTCACATTAAACACAAAGGCTGAAAAAAAACATGATTCATTTACCTTAGTGATGAGTTAGAGCATAGGCTGTAATCTATTCATAATATTTCATCGGAGCTAGATAACTCTTTTCAGTTTATCAGTGACATATTTGAAATAAATGGAATTCAATTTTACGCTAGACAGGACACTGTGAACTGAAATGGCATTATATATCGTTATTAGTTACGCAGCCTTATTTTAACATTACGTCTGATCCAAAATCAATACAGGGTCGAACAAAAGTTTTATACAGTATATATATATATATATATATATATATATATATATATATATATATATATATATATATATATATATATATATATATATATATATATATATATATATATATATATATATATATATATATATATATATATATATATATATATATATATATATATATATATATATATATATATATTGTAATGAACTGCAGTCGGTTCAGCAGGTTCTTTAAAACAAAAATATCAGGACTGGAATGACTGGCAGAAATTGAGGTAAACAGAGGAGGAAGGGGCTGAAAAAAAAAATAAAAAAAGTGACCTTAAACTAATTTATTATAACAAAGTTCTATACATTATATACAAATGGATCAGTTTCAAAAGTCAGTACATATATGAGCATAACGTGAATGACATAGGAACAACATAATAGAAAGGCCATAAACATTAAATAGACTCAGAAACACAAAATCAACTCAGTCAGTAAATATTAAACAGTTAGCAAGCATCATAAAGAACAATAGCTTTTCCTGAATCAGTTAATCATTTTAAAAGTGGAAACAGCAAAACAACACCTCTTACATAAATGCAGTGTTAAATACTCATCATTCCTGCACAAGGCTCACACCATAATCAAATTAAACAGGCTACAAACCCTCACACTAAAATTCTTTAAGACAATAAACATGTTACATTCAATGAGCAGCGTTACTCAAAAATCAAAACTAGTTACGTCATCAGACGAAAGCAGTAAAGTCGTCGAAACACGGAGCGATGCCAAACAGATAGCCACACTCAGACGGACTACCAAAACAGCTACAAACTGCTTACAAGGAGGGTGCCAAACAGACAGCCATACTCAGTTGGACTGTCGACACAGATACAAGCGGCTTACAGGGACAGTGCCAGTCAGACAGCTGCACAAGGTCAGAGTGTCGAAACAGCAATAAGCTGCAAATGGAGACGATGGCCCCACAGGCACAAGGACAGCTATAAATGCCGTTTATTATTCAGTTCGCACTAATTCGGGAATATCGCCGAAGGGGCACTGTAAGTGATAAATGGCTTGGGACCTAAGTGACTCGAACACTCAACCAACGACTTCCAGTCGACGTTCAAAACCTTTCGGGTGTCTCTTGATAAAAAAACACCGTCTGTAGGGAGGCTGGATATTAGTCCCACCTTAACTTGTTCTGTAACTCCGTCTGACTTCAAAAACATAGCGTGCAGAGATGCAGAAATAACCCTCCCTTTAATGCCTTGAACAAGGATGCATTCACCAGTTGCCGTCTCATGGCAGGTACACAATGCCTCATTTAATTTCTTTGTTAGACCCGTATTAATTTCGGATCAGACGTAATGTCTGAATAAGACAGCGTAGCTAATAATGATATAATAATGCCATTTCTGTTCACAGTGTCCTGTCTAGTGTAAAATTGAATTCCATTTATTTTAAATGCTTCACTGATGCAATGAACAGAGTTATCCAGCTCCCATGAAATGTTATGAATACATTATAGCATATGCTCTAACATATCACTAAGGTAAATTAATCATGTTTTTTCAGCCTTAGTGTAATATGATAGGTATTATCTGGATGCAGGTAATTATATGTGCTTTTTCTATAATGTATATGACAGATAACGTTCTAAAGCTTTTAGTTTGCATCATTTCATCATACTTACCAGCAATAAAAGAAATTGCTTTCTTAATTTTTACCCCATTACAATGGTAGTTTTTTTTGTTAAATAATCAAAGTTAACGTAATATTATATATATATATATATATATATATATATATATATATATATATATATATATATATATATATATATATATATATATATATATATATAAACACATACATACATAAGACGTCTTCACACCTTTGTTTATTTTATAATTTCTCTGCTGTCCTGTTTACTTTGACTACTTTTACCTTTTTATTTTAAGTAACTTTGACTAGTTTTACCTTTTATTTTAAGTAACTTTTGTTTTAAGATGTTTCAAGAAATGTATTTTCATTTTTTCATCTTTACAATTTTATGTACTGACGTTGCTTTTTCATTAAACAAAATTATATGTGTCATTGCAACCTTGAAAATGCAATGGATTATTGCAAAACGCCGTCGGCAGGGTGACAAAAAAAGCTGGTGATTGTTCGTGTGCCTCTCCATCTGCCCTTGGTCTACATACATACATACATACATACACACACACACACACACACACACACACACATATATATATATATATATATATATATATATATATATATATATATATATATATATATATATATATATATATATATATATATATATATATATATATATAAATATATATATATATATATATATATATATATATATATATATATATATATATATATATATATATATATATATATATATATATATATATATATATATATATATATATATATATATATATATATATATATATATATATATATATATATAGATAGATAGATAGATAGTATATATATATATATATATATATATATATATATATATATATATATATATATATATATATATATATATATAT
>NC_089741.1:12725870-12850870 GCF_040412425.1 Macrobrachium rosenbergii | reverse complement strand
TATATATATGTGTGTGTGTGTGTGTGTGTATGTGTGTGTGTGTGTGTATATGTGTGTGTGTATGTGTGTGTGTGCACGCGCGTGTGTGTGTGTTTATATATATATATATATATACATGATGGAAGATTGGCGCACCTAGAACGCCAAAGATGAACAGAACAGCATGAACAGAACAACCATCGTAGCATCCTATAAATTTATTTGGCCAAATTTTCGAGACTACATGTCTCATCATCAGGGCTGTAGGAGTACAAGAATAAAAATTAAGAACCGACTCGGTAAAAAACTTACAAAAGCCTAAAACATGGAACTTAAACTAAAACAGTTACTAAGGAAACGTTAAAACACATTGCAAAACCTAATATTTAAAAAAAAACGTAAAAATAATGCACAATATAAAATATCAGAACTTTTATTACCTAACTCTATAGGAGCTAAGAACTGAGAACTGAGAGTGCAACTTAGATCTTAGCTCCCTTAGGGTTAGGTACTAAACGTTCTGATATTATATGAATTTTTTTACGTTCTTTTTTAATATTAGGTTTTTTAAATATTAGGTTTCAGTATGTTTTAATGTTTCTTTAGTATTTGTTTTAGTTTAAGTTCCATGTTGTAGGCTTTTGTAAGTTTTCTTAACTGAGTCGGTTCTTATTTTCATTCTTGGTATCCTTACAACCTTGATGATGAGACATGTGGTCTCGAAAATTTAGCCAAATAAATTTATAGGATATCACGATGGCTGTTTGGTGTTATACATACATACACACACACACACACATACACACACACACACACACACACACACACACACACACACACACACACACACATATATATATATATATATATATATATATATATATATATATATATATATATATATATATATATATATATATATATATATATATATATATATATATATATATATATATATAAAGTCTTTGGACAACAGGATAACTATGTGGTGACCTGTTGTGGCTCTCGCAGCAGGTGTATTTGTGCTGATATTGGAATTTGCTCAGTCACATGCAGAGAACTGTTTGATCGTGGTCCCAGCACATGGAAACAGCATGTTAGAGCTTTGAACTGATGCACCGGAAGTGCCCAGGTTCCGGTGGGGTATGTGCTTGTGTGTGCGATCTCCCGTGGTATATCATCCGGGGGATAGACTCTTGCGCATGGAATTGCAGTAAGAGATCTGGGTCTATTTGGTTAGTGGTAGTGTGATATGATCACCACTATGAAGATACATTATTTACGGCCATAGAACGTAAGTAAAATCAGCCAGTGACATTTATATCTTTTCCAGACTTTAGAAGGAAAACCCCCGGTTGGGAAGCAGTGAAACGGAACTATGTCTACATAATGAATTTGTCCATTTGTGCATTTTTCCTTCTGTCTTGAATATGCACATTCACTCCAGGTTTCAACATAATGAAATGTTTCTTCCAACAGGAATCAAACATCGTTCTGGGAAGACGAACATTTGGAAGTGGTGTTTTTTACTCTTACATATAATATGACTTTTATTGTGATCTTTATGACCTTATTACTTTGCTTGATGACCAGGGTGTTATTCACTAGTATTGCTTGGCATAGATTAATGACTATGATTGTTTGGGAAACAGTATTTCCTCTAGTTATGTTTTCCATTGACAGGGGGAATGCATCACACCATTTCATGGCCGTAGCTTTTGCTGAATCACTTTCGTTAAATTTACGAATAAAGTCTAGTTTTGTCTATCAGTGTCTCATTTCAGTAGGCCTTTGTGTGAAGATAGGTTTCGTGAGAGACGTTTGTCAAAAGAGAAGGGATTTGCTGACCCAAGGAAGAGCCACGGCTACCAGAGACATCTCAAGAAAAGTGAGATGTTTGATTCTGTTCTTAAAACAGATACACCAATAAAAGAGGTCCCTTCCGAACCCGGGCCGTTAACTTACACACACACACACACACACACACACACACACACACACACACACACACACACACACACACACACACACACACACATATATATATATATATATATATATATATATATATATATATATATATATTTTTTTTTTTTTTTTTTTTTTTCTTTTTCTTTTTTCTTCTAGATATATAGCTCTTATGTCACTTCATGGCGAGGGACAATATACTGTACAGTATTCAGGTAAGGCAATAGGAAAACTGAAAGAAAGAAGTACCAATCTCTTTCGTGTTATTTCCAAACGTTAGAAATAACACTTTTCAATGCAGCTGTTGACGGTACCAAATTGCTATGATATGAACAAGAAACTGACATGGTGCTGGAAATAACTTATTTGCCAGGTAACCTCAGGAATTCTCTGTTGTAATGACTAGAATTTCAGTGAAAATCATTTGCATTTCATCTGTTGTGCCACTGAACCCCGGGAACATCTCATTTATATTTGGATGAACTTCGCAGCGTAAGTCGTACGTAGAAGTATGAGTTTTGTAAACGAATTGGCCTTTGCTGGGAGGAAATTGGAAAGCCTCTCATCGCGTCAATTCCCACAATTTTCCAACCGCCGCCAAATGCATCGTGAACACCTCGCAAACATTGCATTAAAGTCGTCTTCTTGGCTTTCCAGGGTGGTGAGATTTATCAGCTTTGAAGGGATGAAGCCGATAATATTCACAAGCTTAAAATAAGTCTATATTTGGCAAGCCAGAAAAATCCCTTTATTCTTATACATACATACATACATACATACATACATACATACATACATACATACACACACACACTCACACACTCACACACACACACACACACACACACACACACACACACACACACACATATATATATATATATATATATATATATATATATATATATATATATATATATATATATATATATATATATATATATATATATATATATATTATGCTTGCAAGCAAAAGGAAAGGGAATTTGGCTGATTCCATTGTAAACAGAATATAGTTATGAATAAGTTTCGCTAGGTTTAAACAAACACCGGCTACCACAAGCATTTTTTTTTTTTTACAAATGCGCGATAGCAATGAAAATTTCCCGTATGGTTATAAGTGGTTCCAGTACGAGGTCTTTTCCCCCTACACATAATAAGAGCAATGCAACTTTATCCCCGTTAGTCCATAGTGACAGGTGCAAGGCGCTTCCTCATCCCAGACCAAGGGATCCAATCTCTCTGAGGAGGCACTCGCGATGGAGAGCTTTGGCGACGATAATGGGTCCAATAATTTCAGAGTCGAAGGAGCGCCTGGTGCTTGGCTCAGTGCGAACTGCTGTGCTGAGAAGTGATGATGTGACTGTGATAGTAACATGGAAAGAATACTAAATGATATTAACGCTATTAAAGCAGCCATATACAAAAGGAAACAAGTAAAATATGCTCCTAAATTTCTTCGGCGCAATCAAGTTTTCTGTATGAAACTCTCTCGGTCAAATGAAGATGCGTCGGCGAAGCCTCCGGAAAGCACTGCCAGATACACGATCATGACTAACTTTAACCTTAAATAAAATAAAAACTGCTGAGGCTAGACGGCTGCAATTTGGTACGCTTGATGATTGGAGGGTGGATGACCAGCATACCATTTCGCAGCCCTCTAGCCTTAGTAGTTTTCTAGATCAGAGGGCGGACAGAAAAGTTGCGGACGGACAGACAAAGCCTTCTCAATAGTTTTCTTTTACCGAAATCTAAAAGTGAACGCAGGCCAAAGTAAATGAAAATAACATTACACTGAATAGATTCAATTTATATTCTTATTACCCTTCATTATGAATTACATCGATAGACTTGTTTGCTTAATTTACAGGACGTTTATCGTATTGTTATGATATATTTTGATGTTATGTGGTAATTCTCACCATGCTGGGAAGAACTCACATGCAATGTTAGATGTACCATTGTCCAATGGAATAGCAAATAAACTTACTTATTGTCTTAAATCTGTTCTTAAATTCAGCTCTGACCTTTATCATGAAGGTGATCTTCTCCCTCGATTTTCCTTCTAATTTCCCTCAGTCGCTAGCTCCCAAATGACTCTCATTACAGAGAGAAGTTGCTGGTCTCCTATCTAGCGCACCTGAGTGTCTCACTTTGTCGATATATATTGTTCTTCCAATATTTGGCACCAAAGATGTCCTACTTCTTTTTGGAGATTTTGGAAAGAGGTGAGCGAGGATGCAGTAAAGCTATTTCTCTGTTAACTGCTGCATTCCTAAGGTTGATTTTGTACTGATCTCTTATCTTGCATATTGTTATAAAAATACATTGTATAGTTTACTGACATGATATTTCATCGTTCAATTCCTGTGACTTGATAACATTTTTATCCGATACAATATTTCTTATCATCTGAAGAGACAAAAAAAAACCAAAATTCTGAATTGAAATCTACCCAACGCTCTTCATAGTTTAGTTTTATTCTCCACTTTATATTAACATAACGACTAAACTAAAAACTTTATTCAAATCCGATACTTTTGCACTAAAACTCAAGAAGGGAAAACTGACACAATCAGAAATCAGTCCATTTCCTGGTTTTTGTTTGACCATAATTTGATTTCTTAGTTTTTATTTATTTTTTTTTTTTATTTCACAGAAGGATTAGAATGTGAAGTACATACATTTTAGAAATGCTGAAGGCGTTTTGCAGGTCTGAAGTCGAGAGGTGTTGAAACAAAACTACACTGATCCACGCAGTGATGTTTCTTGTACAGGAATCCATACATTCTCTTTCGTTTTTGTCCTCATATTTTACAGGGAGTTGCTGCACTTCAGAATCTTTGCATCCTACCATAGCCCGTGTCTCTAGTTTTGTACCTTTGATTTCGAAACAGATACTAATATTCCACATCCAGTACAGCTGAAAAGCATGAAAAGAAGGCATTTAAGAATTGTTGATGCCATTTTGTTAACTCCTTAATTGAATAAAAAAGGACGGGGTGAAGGCTGTAAGCCCAGACCTAACATACGCATACACATGATGCATAGGCCAACGATGAACTGCTGGCTGTATTTTCTAACAACTAATAACTTAAAGTCTTGATACCAGAACTAGGTAATAAATGAAAAAGTCCAGTTTCTTTGGCAATTTCGAATCTACTGTACATTGGTTAAGAAAACTATTGTACTACTAAATTTCTGCATCACCAAGAAGATAAAGATTTTATTTCATTAATTCATAACACATCTCTTGAGTCCTGATACAATTTTGATAGAGCCAAAATGAACCAAATATTAACATGGTCAAGTAATATTAAACGTTTTTGTCTTTAAGCCTGAAATAAATGAATATAAATCAGTGAAATCTTTGAAACCAAAACTGACAATAGTTAAACACCTCTCCTTCCTAGGTGGGATTCGCAACCTAACTACTTCAACACTAAGGGAGGTACGACTATATTTGTGATCAGACTTATTTAATATGGATAAATTTGTAATGGACAGAAATAAACCCATCCCCAACATGAACAAACAGTAAATGTATAGTTTATACAGTGTGAGATGCTGCGGTACAGTGGCGCAGGTAAAAACGCGGGATATGAGAGGAAATATGTGGTAAAAAAAAAAAAAAGTTAGCAATGGAGTGTTATATAACTGAAGTTTATAGATTTTGCAGTGAAGACTGGAAATAAAGAAGATTTACTGTAGGAATTAGTGAAAGGGTTTGTTCAACATAACCATAATGATCTCTCTCTCTCTCTCTCTCACTCTCTCTCTCTCTCTCTCTCTCTCTCTCTCTCTCTCTCTCTCTCTCTCTCTTGAAAGCTTTTAAGTCTCATGATGTTATAATTCAAATATGTGTGTGTTTGTGTGTGTGCTTATTCTAATTATGCTATAGAGTTCGTTACAGGCACATACCATCTGATTATGTTATTAATTAGCACAGTCACGTCTTTGCATATATTTCTCCTTGCACTTCAGAATCACTTATTGAAGATTCAATTGATATTTTCCGGAATATGAAGAACATATATTCTCCACATTCTCCAATAATCTATTTTCCTTCTCAAGAGAATGAGCATGACGTGGAAATGGTCATTAGGGTTTTGTAAATAAATGAACTGGTGATTTTCCACGACATAAAGGATCATAACGTCCACCTTCTCGATAAAACTTTCAACTGTGATGTCTTTGGGTGATGCGGCTTTGATTATCTCTGTTGCCTTTACAAGGCTTTGATGCAAAATATCTGGTTTTTAGTTTTTTTTTATTATTTTTAAAGTGATGGACGCTTCTTGTTGCCTTTATTAAAAAAAATAATACCAGTCTGTGGCATACTTTAGTAATATATTGTCATTGTTATAGTAATTATATATAGTGTTATTTGAATATTACCGACAAAAATTCAGTATCTTCAATCCAGTTTAATCACATACAAGGAAAGTAGTGCTAAAAAATAGTTATGATTACTGAAGTCCTTTTGTCGATTGCTGCAAAAATTAAGCGAGGAATAAAAATAACTATTAAATAAGTATATTGCTTATTTTGTTTCATTTTTGGACGACGGCAGGAAAGCCTGATTTTCGTTTATTTTGATGACTGTCAAATCGTTTAATTTATTCAAACAGAAGTTGAAATACATTTCATTTTGAAAAGTATTTTCACAAATATGCCTACACCTGTGAGATTCTCACGTCTGACAATTACTCCGGGATTTTTGTCATTCTCTCTCTTAAGAGGAAGGTCAGTCCCTCTCATTACTCCTCATCTTTTTCGGATACGTACTAAAAGAAACGCGTTTAGACGTAAACATTTGTCACCAGGTTCTCCATTCAGAAGCTTTGCTTCCAGAACTTACAATAAATGATTTCCAGCACAGGATTTCTGTTTCTTGCCTATAATGTAATGTAAAAGATGTATTCTACTTTCTGTAAGTACAATTCCCCATCTCATGCATATGAGTTCACAGATCATAAATATAGATCTACAAACTAGTATAGATCAGTTATGAGAGAGAGAGAGAGAGAGAGAGAGAGAGAGAGAGAGAGAGAGAGAGAGAGAGAGAGAGAGTTACTACTACAATCGGCTGAGTTCTTCCTTTTGTTCATATTAATTTCACTATCAACTTCTATTGTATTTGGTACAAGATTTAGTATCTGCAATGACTTTTCTACGGCTAAATGTATCAAAGCATGCATAATACAACGACTATCTGAACTACGCTGCAAGAATCAGTATTAATTTTGTGAGTGAATCTTTTATCCAAATAATCCAGTAAGTCTGAATGAAATAGATTTTTAATAGCTTTACATTTAGAAATATTTTCCAAGAAAAGTATTGGTTTTGCTGAGCTATTTTTCTTTTTTGTGTGAAATACTAAAACATAAACCTGCTAGGAGCAAGCATATTCATGGTTGCGTGGAGTCCTGAATAAATGTGCAACACTACTAAGGGATTCAGAGCCGATGAAACACCGTTTTTCAAGCAACACCCTTTTAAACATCGGATAAAGTTGAAAGTTGTCAAAATTTAAATTTTATAACCCTACTTAATTTTTTGCAAGTATTATTTAGTACCTAAGTTCAATAGCTCTGGTACTTATCAAAAAAGACACTTCCAGAGCCATCAAAATCACCAGTAAGGGTTTTCAACACAAAGTGACGTTAACTGATGACGTCATTTAGCTCCACCCACACTGAAGAGAAGTTTAATTATTGGAAAACGTCTCTTCACTGTGGCTTTGCCCAATAATGCTGATGATATTTCACTAACTGATATTATCAAAACCATCCTGGGCTTTAGTCGTATCAATGATGGCGAGCAAGATTTGTCATCGTTCCCTTGATTGCATTATCATTCTCAATAATTTTATTATTATTATTATTATTATTATTATTATTATTATTATTATTATTATTATTATTATTAACCAGATTATTATTATTATTGCAGAAAACTCTCCATCACGAGAGTTCATAAATAGTTCAGAGGTCTTAATAATATAATTGTTAAAGACTCGACCCTTTAACAACTATATTATTGTTTCCCTTTAGAATAATTAGTATCATGATAATTATTATTACTATTAATATTATTATTATTAGTGAAGGCTTCATCATTTCAACTTCCACAGCAGTTGTTGGGACTAAGTGGTTAACAAATTCTTCCATTTTCTTGATATTTGTATTGTTTCTACTTTACAAATAATTCAATGAATGTAATTCATCCACATAATGAATCAGTCTATAGCTCATTTGTTAGATCTACATCTATTTAGAGCAGGAATACAAAAAGACAATTAGTTTTGTTTTACCTCAAGTTTCGACACTATAGCGTTCTATTAACTGCAGCAAGAGATGAGTGTTGCCAAGTAACTATATCCCACTATAGAAAATATAATTACCTATTCACGCTATAGTAAATCTTGCCACATCTTCTTGCTTCTATACAAAGTGGCAAGCCATAGCACAAATGCAGTCTTGCAACCACTGGGGCAATTTTATATCCTGCTGGCCAATATCGAATTTGTTGGAGCCTAGACTGTGTAAATATAATTCACCTGTTAGTGACTTGCTAGCTGCTACCTACCTGATGGATGGCGGGCCTCACTGACGTCATATTATGTTTACGTCACAATATGACGTCATGGGGGCTTATAATGCATCCATAAGGTACGTCACGAATGGTTTTAGGATCCAGTCTGTGATTTTCTCGGTTCCGGCATCGGCGACTTCATTTTACTCTATAAATATCAAAACTAGCGAACTTAACTAAATAATACTTGCAAAAAAATTAGGTAGGGTTATAAAATATGCAGTTACCAACTTTCACCTTTATCTGATGCTTTGATAAAAAGGTGTTGCCGAAAAACCGTGTTTCATCGGCTCTGAATCCCTTAGTAGATTTAAATCAGTTTTTTCATCGATCCTTTCTTCAAGTCATTGTAGTTTTGATATTTTATGTCCCACAACAAGCCTTTTGTAAAAATTTTAAACTTTTTATGTTTAAATATGAGTCTGAAATTATCGTTTTTAGTGTTTTATTCAATATTAAAAACACATTCAGAGGCAAAAATATTTCCTGTTCATGGAATTGCACACTTAAAGAGGCATTATGTCAGAATTGGCAACTGTTATTTGTGATTCTTCGACAGATAATCTAATTTTTTGTGAACTCCTTTGAAGATTTCAAAGTAATACGATGCTTTCATAACTACCCACAAAACATCTGGGCATTAGTCGTATTGCAAAGGTCAGAAACCCAATGGCTGAGGTCAATGGTCACGTTTATATTCACCTCTCATCAATACTATTAAGACAAAGTATAGATACAGGCAAGATTTACGATGAGCATAAATTAGCATATATTACTCCTACTTTCAAAAGTGGTTCAAGACTAGAGGCAAGTAATTATAGGCCTGTGAGTCTGACATCTCATATTATGAAAGTTTATGAAAGGGTAATGAAAAAAAATATAATGAAACATTTAATGAAAAATAGATTGTTCAATATAGGACAACATGGTTTTGTACCCAGAAAAAGTACACAAACCCAACTGTTAGTCCACCATGAAAGCATATATAAAAATATGATAATTGAAAAAGATACAGATGTGGTTTACCTAGACTTTGCAAAAGCTTTTGACAAGGTAGACCATAATATATTAGCGAAAAAAATGAGAAAACATAACATTGTAGACAAAGTAGGAAGATGGATAAAAGAATTTTTGCAAAACAGAAAACAGATAGTGATTGCAAACGATGAGAAATCGGATGAAGCTACGGTAATATCCGGTGTGCCACAAGGTATGGTGTTAACTGCATTGCTGTTTGTGATTATGATTGCAGACATAGACAGTAATGTTAAGGACTCAGTAGTAAAAAGTTTTGCAGATGACACAAGAATAATTAGAGAAATTGCTTGTGATGAAGATAGGAACTCGCTACAAAGAGACCTAAACAAAATATATAAATGGGCAGAGATAAATAGGATGGTATTTAACTCTGATAAATTTGAATCAATGAACTATGGTGATAAAGCAGGAATGCTATATGCATATAAAGGACCCAATAATGAGACAATCACAAACAAGGAAGCAGTTAAAGACCTTGGTGTGATGTTGAACAGGAATATGTTATGCAATGATCAAATAGTAATACTAATGGCAAAATGCAAAGCAAAAATGGGAATGTTGTTCCGGCACTTCAAAACAAGAAAAGCTGAACACATGACTATGCTTTATAAAACGTACATACGTAGTCCACTTGAATATTGCAATATAATATGGTACCCACACTACCAAAAGGATATTGCACAAATAGAGAGCGTACAAAGGTCATTTACACCTAGAATAGAAGAAGTTAAGGACCTTAACTACTGGGGAAGACAACAATTCTTAAATTTATATAGTCCTGAAAGGAGAAGAGAACACTACATGTTAATCCAAGCATGGAAACAGATAGAAGGAATTACCAAAAACATCATGGAGCTAAAAATATCAGAAAGAGCAAGCAGAGGTAGATTAATAGTGCCCAAAACTATACCAGGAAAACTAAGGAAAGCACACAGGACATTAATCCACCACACACCAGCATTGATAATGCAGCACCTATTCAATGCGCTACCAGCTCATCTGAGGAACATAACAGGAGTGAGTGTAGCTGTGTTTAAGAATAAGCTCGACAAATATCTAAGATGCATCCCAGACCATCCAAGATTGGAAGATGCAAAATATACCGGAAGATGCGTTAGCAATCTCTGGTAGACATCAAAAATGCCTCACACTGAGGGACCTGGGGCAACCCCCACGAACTGTAAGGTCTGTAAGGTAAGGTAAGGTATATATGAAAGTTTGCTGGCAGGGGATATATAAATGACCTCTATACATGCTTCTCTTTAACTCGTTAGCTTTCTAGATACTTTTGTTTCTCGACTCATTTACAGTCATCTGTATTCTATTTCATATAATACTGGCGCTTGAGAATTTTTTTCTAGGTTTTCCTTCTTGAACAACAAGTATTAATTTACTTTGTTTAATTGTCTTCATACATTCAGTGAAGGCTTGTCATTTCATATCTCTCGAGGGACTCACGGTAAAGCCCCAGATCCCTGACATGGACAGAGTCAGTGGCGCACAAAATAATAGACCAGATCTTATATAACCCATGAAGAGGCTCGGACCTTTTTGAGTTACAGTTCTGCTATACTATTCCTCTCTCTCTCTCTCTTCTCTCTCTCTCTCTCTCTCTCTCTCTCTCTCTCATAGGGCTGAGAACTGAGGAAGTCATAACAGCACTGTTTTAAGGTACACACACACACACACACACACACACACACACACACATATATATATATATATATATATATATATATATATATATATATATATATATATATATATATATATATATATATATATATATATATATATATATATATATATATATATATATATATATATATATATATCCACACACACACAGGGTGTTTCAAATTAGAGCCCCCCTTCTACAGCATAAACTAAAATTGATATTGACAAAAGCAAAGTATTTCAGAACAGCCTTGCAATGTGGTGCCTTATCATGCAAAAATGTAACTTCTTCAACAGATAACACATTTTCAGGATCTTTGAGGAAAGGAAATACTCCACCAGTAAGCAAAGTTTCTCTGAAGTAGTCGCCATTCCATGACTGTCCGTTTTCTTTGATGATCCACATTAACCGTTTGGCTGTGAAACAGAAAAATTCCCAAAAACATTCAGGAAATCCACAACTTAGTGATAGCTAACATCACCACTGATATCATCACAACTTTGCAGCCAAAATGATGTCATTTTTATGATTTGGCTTCCTGACTGTGTAAATGAAGAAGAGATCTGATGCGACAACATGGACAAAGTCAGCTTCATCCCAATCTTTAAGAAATGAACCACAAAACCATGCACAGTCTTCTCTCTGTTGCTTGAGTGGTGTTGGGCTTGCTGATAACATGGCTTGATACCAGATTTTTCAACTCACGATATACAGCACTATAACTTCTCTCCTTTCCCCTTTTTGTTTCTAGTTCAAGCGCCAATTTGCCTAAAGACTTTCTTGGTCTACCCACTGCCTCAGCTATGATGTCTTTTGGCTCCTGAGAAAGGACTTCAGGCCTTCCAAGATTCTCACCCTTTTTGCGATGACAGTCATATGGATTTCAGCATCCCTGGTCTCTCTGAAGGTTATAGCATGGATTCGGTCAATCCATCTGATTTCCTCTGAGTCATTAGTCATGGCTGTATCTAACTCTAACACTCAGTCTGAAAATACAAGAAATGTAAAATGAAAAATAGCTTAATAGAAACTTAAAATTATGTACTTGGAGATAGAATATAGCAGAAAACTTCATAACTTTCCATTTGCTCTCTGGAGGGGAGCCTCTAATTTCGAAACACCTGGTATATATATATATATATATATATATATATATATATATATATATATATATATATATATATATATATATATATATATATATATATTGTGCTCCATTGACACTGTCCTAAAAATTTTTCCTACATCGCCTTTGAATTGTTTAGTCATTTCAAGAATGTGAACTGTCACTGAAAATGCTTTTGTTTCCTGTGATTAATAATTCTGTCTTGAATTCATTAAAGACTCTCTGCTCGGGGAAAAGGTGACAGTGGCATACAGACTTCCGCAACGAACAGAAATTTACATGTACCGAAAGGTTAGTGTGTGTAGAAATTCACTCATGGAAGTTAATAGAGGATGAATCGCTGTAGAGACTATATAGGGGACCCTTGGACAAATTAGTTATACTTTCCATGAACAAAAGACTGCCACGTCAGTGACCTTATCAAGTCATATTTGAATGCAAAAATCACACAGGAAATGCCTTACGTTAGCCTTCCTCCCCTACCTTCTCTCTCTCAACATTTCAGTCAGATCAGAATTTAACAGAATGATTTCCCAGTAATAACGAAACAAATAACCACAACTGATGAAAGACATGCCAGCAGGTCTCCGGGGACGAAGTGTGGTTTGGGGCTTTGGGCACACAGTTAACCAGGGACCGTTCAGTCTCCTGAGTATCACCTCGTTTTTAGTAACATACACTATGTTACAAGTAAACTACTAAAGTTTAATTTTAATACAGCTTGAATCCCGAGCTTATACAAAGTTTTATAACTTGCTAGTTGATTGCTATGAATTAAACCCAGACTGATGGATGTGAATAGCGAGTCGTAAAACCTAGATAGTAGGTTGTCAGGATGACAAACAGTTACAGAATATCATTAAATTATTTGGATACAGTGTCCGTTGGCTGTATAAATATTGAATTATTATCACGATGGTAATTTTAAACACCGTAAAAAGGGCTGCAACAGTTTCGGTTTCCTTTGACTTTTCTGAAGGAAAGTGTAGGCCGAAGTCTGAATAGTCTATTATAGAAATTGTCTATATACAGTGATTTTTTAGTGGATTAAGCGCTTAAATATGATGATGGTAATGCCTCCAGGTACTTAAGGATCTGTATTTTATTGTCGAGTATTGTCTAAGATAGTTTGACTTAAAATGAACACTGAAAAAATGTAATTTTGGCGTAGGTAGTTTTTTAATGAGGGGGTGTCTGTCACAAAAGCATTTGGTCTGTTACTACTTTTTCCGCGGCGGGGATTGTCGGGGCTGACTGGTGTGGTGGTAGAAGTTATATTTTGAATTACATTACTTTATGACTGAATGAAAGTAATTACAATACAGCCAAACACATCTATTTGTTTTTTATGGGGGGGCGGGGGATATTCTAAACTGATTAAAGGGCTTACAGTGGGAGGAGTTTAATGACGTCACAAACAGAAAAGGTGGTTTGTTTTCCGCCCAAATTACTGGTGACTCTCATAATATTACTGAAGAAAAGGTGAACAACACCGGTAAAATTGAAAATTTCATTCAATTCGTCTGTTTGATGTCTGTCATGGGGGTAGAGGTTTGATTTTGAGGTATAAACCTTCCTGCTTCCGTCAAGTGGTTCGAATTTGTATAGTCCGAACATACAAACATTCACACACACACACACACACACATATATATATATATATATATATATATATATATATATATATATATATATATATATATATATATATATATATATAATATATATATATATATATAAAAAACTGAAAATGTTATTTCAACACATTTTCGAAAATGTGTTAAAATAACACACTGAGCTATTCTGCGATACTCACACTGTACTCTCCTATGAAGTATGATAGAAAATCGTTTGACGTGTTCAGAAGTCCGTAAAAAAATTTTCATTTTAAAACGGTACTTTGTCCACCCAAACAACATTGGCAATTTACACCTCAATAGTTAAAATGGCAACATAAAGATATGATGCTATACCGAGTAGGAAATATGATCCACGCAATAAATTAACCCAGAGAGAGAGAGAGAGAGAGAGAGAGAGAGAGAGAGAGAGAGAGAGAGAGAGAGAGAGATCAAATCTGCTGTTGGATACACACAGATATACATTAAATCTAGGATTTTGTCATTCTGCAGGCATGACATACCAGATATATATTACAACTTATGTCACATAGATTTTTCCCACTTGCTCCTTCAGTAACTGCTTGTAACATCAGTGAGAAAACAGCTCAGCCATCACCGCTAAATGTTTTATAATCTCTAGTAATCATGATATTTTTGCTAGGAATTTTAGCCCCAACTGATTATTTCATATTTTACATTCTATATTTGTTTTAATATTCGGCTGCTCTGAAAAAATGCACAAGCTGGTTTGAAAGGCAGAGTTTTTAACAGCCAGATTAGCATTACCAGAATAATAGACAAAATGTATTTGATAAGTAATCTTTTTCAAATGGCTCATGTATTCAGAGCTAATTGCAAAACATTATTGAAAAGTGACATTTATATTGGCAATTCATTATACCAACCATTCTGACCCACATTCTTAGAAAAGGCGACTTTGAAAGGCCCCTTCTTTAACACAATGATTCAGCGTCACCTGCCTACCCAAAGCGATTCTCGGCTCTCGAACTTCAAGGAACGTTTTCGGTTCTGTCATTTTGCCCTGTGTTGACACAACTACATTAAACAAAAAAAGCTTTTATGTATGTTCCTGCGCCTTGGGAGGAATAACTTCGCTGCTCAAACAAAGACTAATTATTAATAATTTTAATTAGATAAAACTGACAATAGAATAAAAGAAATACGGTTTGCTGAGACGTGTGAGCTGATGCATACACATGGGGAGGAAAACTAAAAAAAAAAAAAGAAAGAAAGAAAGCGCTCGACAATAGAAAAGCAATTATGATATTGTTTTTTTTTTTTTATTTGTTAAATTACAAATGAGCAAACGGCCAATGTTTTCCATCCTTAGGCGCGAAATTACAAACAGAAATATGTTCGGCGGTCATTGGGTAAAAATAGCCTATTCTTTCGTTTTGTTTAAAAACAAATGTTCCTCATTCTGTCACTCATTCCTCAGTTATATTCCTCCAACAAAGGCTTGCAATAGTGGCTGAACATAATGGCTGACCAAAGGCCTCAAAGGACATTATCATATAAATAACAAATATAAAGAAATAAAAACATTAATAAGTAGGATAAAAAATCAACCATTCAGTCCATCAATAAATAAATAAATAAGTGTCCCATCTTTACATCACAAGGTTTTTTTTTTTTTTAACTATAATGAACAATAGGCATTGCTGTGGGAAGAGTAACTTTCCAACCAGATCAGATGTAAATATCAAAGGAAGACGATAAACGAGACAGAATGTGATAAGAATCATGGTCTCTGTTTCAACGTGAAGTTTGCGCATTTTAGAGAGAAGTTTTTGTGAAAAATAGGAAAACTTGCCAATACAGGGACCTGCAAACGAGACAAGACCACATTAGCCGCCAAATGATCACGGGGACGCAAAAACATATTAAGCTGAAATAGCAGAGTTAGTGGACAGTATACCTCCAGGGACATCAACAGATTAAAGAAGTTGGCACTGTGATTTAGCCAGACTAACTTGAAAGGACATGGGCCTAGCAAGGACGAACAAACAGGAATTTTTTTAATGGTATTCCAAAATGGTATTTGCAATTATTAAGAAATAAGAACCCATCGCTTGAGCAATTTTAAGCGAAATTAAAAGGGAATTTAGAATGGATAATTCACTATATATACTAAAATTTCTAAATGTGAGGGAGCGCTGGCATTACCAACGACTCATTCATAAAGGATATACTTGGAATAATGGAAAAAATATTCGTTAAGGAAACGCATAACTTCATCTAGGAAGAAAATAACAAAAGTTTAATAATCAAATCAATTTGGTATAATATGCTCAAACATTATTTAAAAAATAAGTTACGTATGGCAGCTAAATCAAGGTTTCTAACAGGCTTATCTGCTAGATAGCTAAACCGTACGGAATTAGAACTCGCCACAGATATTAAAAAGGCAATACAAATGGCGACGGATAATTGTTCCCCTGCTTGGCAGACGGATATATAAGCAATAATACAAGCTGGAGTCAAAACAGTACCTACTGAAACATAAAAAAAAAAAAAAAAAAAAATCACGCCAAAATTTCTATCTGTCGGGAGTCATATTCTCATCCCAATCTTGCAATAACCATGAAATTTATCCAGGTCATAAAATTACTTCCACGGGAAAGTCAAAATTCTCCATAAATATTAACACCTCACAGCAGATATGAGTTCACAACATTACTTGGCAAGTTTCAGGAGATGCTCGTAGACTAATGAATCAATGTTACAGTTTCGTCATAGCGAACTAATTAGTGCGTTATGAGGTCACTAAAGATATTAGACAAAATATGAACAAAGGGAAATTAACAAGATAATCCCAAAAAGTTTGATATCGCTGATATTCACGGAAAAGAAACTCTCTGATGACATGTGATATATGTTGGAAAATTTCCTGCATCGACCGTATGCACCTTCTCAACAGGGAACTGTCAATATCGCCTTCCGTGCTCCCCTTTACAAGTGTTCGCACTTTTGTTTTACGACTTGTCATCCTGGGAGTCATCTTCTTTTGAGCTTAATCCCTACGGCTTATTAAACGTAATTTGTATAGACAACGATACTAGCTTAAGGCAACAAGTCTACTGGCCTTAATTTATCTCATGAGTTTGTCAGTTGGTAGTTCTCTCATGTTTTTCTTGAGGCAGTAATTAATTTCTATTTATTACTATTTTGTATATGTTCTGATATTCCCCATTTTGCCTAATACTTTTTTTTTCGCAAATGAGCAATCAGTTCACTGGGTGATATTTAAGCATGCTCAGAGGGTTTTCGTTTTCAGTGGATTTTATTTTTAAGTGGAAAGAATGTTCATTATTCTTATTATATCAGTGTATTTAACAATTAGAAAATATCATTGTTCATTTGAATTTGGAAACAGTTAACCCTTTCACTGCGAGATCTGTGGCCTGCTTTTCGTGTAACTGATTCATTTTCTCCCTTTATATTTATACTTCGATTCTTAGCTATTTTCATTACTGGTATAATATAGCACTGTACTATTATGTTATTATATTGTTTGATTATAGTAAAGTGATAAAATATGCAAATGATATGTAAGCAATTATTTAAATACTGAATTATGTACCTTTTATTGATGATTCATTTCAATGTGATGCCTCTCAAATCACGGAGTAAAGTAACGCCATTTTCGTTATTCATTATAAAATCTTTATTACAAACTTTGAACGCTTGCCCTGGCCAAAAATTTCATCTGGAAAAAGTCTAAAAAAAAAAAATAGACTTGGCATTCTGTAGAAAAAATGAGATTTTATTATCTCAAATAAAAGCTTCAGAGAACTGAATATTCAATGGTCTTCCGTTTGCAACTTTGTTGTCTCACACCACCTCTGGTGCTTGACAAAGGCCCTTCCTCCTCTGTCATTTCCTCTAATCCATGCTCATCTCTGATAAAAGCTGAAGTAAAAAAATGATCAAAGGTAGGCTTATCCATAATTGCGATTTAATAAACATCACCATATTCGCTACTGTCACTATCACAACTATCTGATAGTTCAGGTCTACTAATATCACTATTAATTCAGAATAAAAGCCTCTATACTACTTCAACATTGAGAGAAGCCTTCTCTTTCTATGGCATTTTGACGATTACTGAAGGTCTAGCCCTTGTCCTGAGATTATCCTGTAAGTTAGAAACCAAATGTTGCCATTTGTCGCTAGAATATAGACAAAGGCTCCTTAAAATGACGAGGGAAATGCGTTATCTGTTAAGAGCTGCCTAACTAGACTCAAAAGAATGATGACTAAGGAGATCAGTCTAATGGAGTGAAAGGGTTAAAAGTTATTGTTCCTCAGATGGCTTGGGTAGGCATTCATTCTACAGTAGATTCCCACTACTCGCACTACATTCCCTTAAGGTTATGGATATGTAGTCCAGTAATATGGTACGTCTTCTTGGCAGGACACACACCAAGAATTAGACAGCACCTTCCAAGTTCTTGTTAATAACAGATATTCTAACAAATAAGTTAACAAAGAAATATGCATGGCACTAGATTGGTGGTACAACAACCGTGAGCAGCTGCAGCCCGATCCACAGAGAAGTGTTAGACTTTACTATAAGGCAAGGATGCAATGCAAATACCTGGAAGACGAACATGCCATTAAAAAAATCATCACTGACAACGTCTTCACCACCGACATTGACATGCAGCCGGACCTCATTATTTATTATCAAAACAGCCGCACAAGGAACCTGACTCTGAAAAACAACTCAGCTCTATTAACGAGAGATCCTCTTAAACAGACTAATGTGGCATACTGATTCAAATGCCCAGTCTATGGACCTCCCATCTCTTATATTTGTATGATCACCATGGAACTGGCAAAGAGGATCTCATGTCATGCTCAAGATGTCATCAAAAACCACATGAGAAATGCCCACCATACTAGCATCACAAGGAATGCAATAATGGGGAATACAAAAGGAGTCAGAAAGGCCCCCCGACCCAAGGTGCCTATGACTGCTCGAAATGCTCTTAATACAGCAGGAGAACCCTTATTGAATACCACTCAAGAGTTCCTCCTGTCTACCAGCACTAGGTGCCTATTGCTTATGTAACTGATAGACCTGCGCCAGACATCATGAAAAGCAACATTCCAGAATGAGAAATGCATGATAATGTCCAAAGTTCTGCGAGCCGCCATGACCAAATATTCTCTGGGTAATACTAAGAATAATGTCACACACCAGCCCCACCGCTCAGCAAGGCTGCAGCAGCGAGACCACCAATGATAAGCTTTTTCCTAACCAGTCAGAAGCATGAATTTTCCTCCTCAGCCAATCAACTGTCAGCCTACATTCGACCCCTGCTGACTATCTCGTATATAACAAGAAAGGCTCACCACAAATTCAGTTACTGCTTGGTTCTCGTAGCAGAAACATCTCTCTCACTCCCAGAGTAAGATTCCATTGGTGGACACAAGAAGCGGTGAGTGATGGTGCCAGCCCACACCTCTCCAGCTGAACAATCAACAGTAATGAGAACCTTCTGCCCAGCCTATCACCAGCTAGTAGCACTTCACCTCCCTTACAGTGCCTGCCCCTAACTAGTGCGTGAGATTGGGTTGCAGCCATCTTGTTTTTGTCAGCCCACCCACCCAGTCAGCCAATCAGCAGTGAGAGAATCCCTCTCCCACAAATATAAGCATCTCCACCTTTCTTCCATCATCAGCTCTCTTTTCAGGACCTTCCTCTTTCCCAACACACAGTCGGCAACATTCATGCAATCATGGACTCTCTCACCCAGCCCACACCCAGTGCAGCAACCATCCAGTGCTCAGATCCTGCATCTCTTGTCAAGATGGCAGCCAAGACTTGGAAGTGGACGATGTCTTCTTTTTCTTTTGCAGATGCCCCTGAACCAGTACAACCTCGCCTTGACTCTGCCACCTCTGACAAACCAGAATGCATCTCTGCCATGGATACAAAACGATGAAAATGACGGATTTATCCTTGTGAACAAGAAAAACAAACAAAGAGGAAGCCCAGCAGACTCTGCCCACCCTGAGACTAAGTAATTATCACCCCACCTACATGTTGTAGCTCTTGTATATTAGTTAAAGACTTGGAAATCAAATATCCAGGTAAGGTTTTCAAGGTAAGGCCTAACTTACGAGATGACCTCATTACACTCCGAAAAAATGCAGATACAGATTATAGATGAGAAATAATGCCCAACACGTCCAGTTATTGAAACCTGAGGAAAGACCCACAAAATGTATACTGCACTGCTATCCCCACTCCTTTGATATTAACACAATTCTTTAACATCTGCAGTTTGCCAAAGCAGAGAGATGCATCACAAATGGTCCCAACCCTCGCACTATCGAGAAGGTACTCATCCCATAAAAGGAAAGTAGCCAGAGAGAATCAACTTGGAAGTAGGGGTTACCTTCCCTGTCATTGATTACAGTCCAGAGCCCTGATATGCTAGAACTGTCAGAGGTATGAACACCACAGCAGTGCATGCACTGCCCAGACAGTGTGTGGTGTGTGCAGTGGGAGGCACCCCACTCGAACCTGAACGGACAAGCAGGATTGAAGAGAGCACACTAACTCAAAATTCAAGTCCTTACTTACAAATTTGTTTTGCCGCAAAAGTTCCATGCAAGTTGTACCGGACTGAGGAAAAAAAATGCAGATGAGGGAACAGAGTTTTTTTCCTGTTAGGAAAACTGTGGCGAAATATGAAAAGGTAAAAATGTGTTAATCCACTTATTTTTCTGGATGAATTAAGGCGAGCTAGTGAAAACGTGCCTCGGCATTTCTGTATGATCTGGGAAATAAAACCGTGTAAAGAACGTGTTTCTGGATGAGCTTAATTTCCTCCAGGCTGGGCTGAACATGAGGTGTGCGACAGATATAAATGGCATGACTATTATGGTTGAAGTGACTGAAATTAATGAAAATAAAAATCTTCTCGAAAGGTACTCTGAAATGGGATGAACTATTTAGACTTGACAGTTTCTGACAATTACTGATAAAAGGTGAGAAGTGTTTCTCACGCCACGCGCTAGTTAGTTCGCAGCAGAAGCAAAAGCAAGTTTGTGGGTATTTCATATGATTACTTTCACGAAATAAAAGTGAAAATATAAGCAACCATTAATTGAAGAGCAAAAGCGCATAAAATGGATTTAAAATGTTATTAAAACAAGTCAGCCTCATGAAAAAAGTAAGAATACATGAAATGCGAGCGTTAAAATCTGCAGGCTTAATAATCAATAATAAAAAACCTCGTCTTATATTTTTAATCGTAACAATATGCCTATGACATTTTCCCCCCATAATCTAGCTCACCAATTAAGAAATATTTCTCGCAATATATCACGCAAAGATTTACGCAAGGTGGACTGTGCAAGAAGTGATATAAATAAAAGCAGGCCTACATATCTGGCATACGAATAAAACTTTAGTAAAGATATTTGTAGAATGGGTACACATCGTAAATTCCTTCAGATTTTGAACGACCACCAGCGCAGAAAAAAATTCTGCGATTCACCATAGGAAGAAACCTGACATTACATTTTTACTGTAACGTCAAGGGCCCATGGAAAATATATCATTGGGAGTGTTCTACTGTGTAACCAAATATGGCTCTAGACATACATACATACATATACATACATACATACATATATATATATATATATATATATATATATATATATATATATATATATATATATATATATATATATATATATATATATATATATATATATATATATACATATATAATATATAAATATATATATATATATATATATATATATATATATATATATATATATATATATATATATATATATATATATATATATATATATATATATATATATATATATATATATATATATATATATATATATATATATATATATATATATATATATATATATATATATATATATATATCTATATATACATATACATGTATATATATATATATATATATATATATATATATATATATATATATATATATATATATATATATATATATATATATATATATATATATATACACATATATTCTTGGCACTTTTTTTTTGGATATGCTTGTCACTACAAAGCTGCATGATCCAAGCGGAAGAAATTGGAGAGACTGTGATGCCCGGTCACGGGAAATGGACCCACGTCACCATAATCACAATGAGGTCACGTTGCCGACCTGACCACGAGAAGGATAAAAGTCTGTTACCTCTCGTACATACATATACCTGTCGTTTTCAGATATATTTGTTAGAGCTGGAATAGACCCATCCTCACCACTGTGGCCAAGTGGGCAATCGTTTTTATTGCTTTTTAGGCTGAAATATGCATGTAGAATCTACTGGTCACTTTTACCAGATACATATGCACAGTAATTGTAAAAGCCACAATGCCCTCTTAACTTTTTGAATTCTTCGCGCTTTTTTTAGGTATGCTTGTCACTACAAAGCCGTAAGATCCAAGCGCAAGAAATTGAAGAGGCTGTGATGCCCGGTCACGAGAAACGAACCGCGTCACCATAATCACAAGGAGGTCACGTTGCCGACCTGACCACGAGAAGGATAAAAGTCTATTACCTCTCATACATATACCTGTTGTTTTCAGATATATTTATTAGAGCTGGAATAGACCCATCGTCACCATCGTGACTAAGTGGGCAATCGTTTTTATTGCTTTTTAAACTGAAATATATATGTAGAATCTACTGGTTGCTTTTACCAGATACAAATGTACAGTAATTATAATAGCCACAATGCCCTCTTAACTTCTCGAATTCTTCGCGCTTTTTTGGATATGCTTGTCACTATCCAAAAAGCGCGAAGAATTCGAGAAGTTAAGAATGCATTGTGGCTATTACAATTACATATGTATCTGGTAAAATACGCTTGCAACCTACTAACGTTTCTACTGCATCACTTAGTCAAGGCGTCCAACCTTCATGGCTTACTCAAAGGCTAATCATTTCACGCTACTCTCCACTTGGATGCTGACTCAAGTCTTCATCAGTGGATGAACCCTAATTCGTAATTATAGAAATTAAAGACATTTATTATCTCAAGTAATGAATTACAACTGAAATCGTACTTGATAAGACGACGCTGAGTAAAAGAATTGAAACAAAATGATCAGCATTCCTTGGCGAGGTACGAGAGAGAGAGAGAGAGAGAGAGAGAGAGAGAGAGAGAGAGAGAGAGAGAGAGAGAGAGAGAGAGAGAGAAAGTTATTCATAGCATACGCTATCAAGGCTATAAACAAGTGACCTTTGTAGGAGTTGTAACTTCACCAAACACTCCAGGTAGGAGGGTACGTAATAGCAATCAGTCGAACGTTCCTTTGAACTTAGAGATGAGTCTGTGAACCTATTTCGAAGTCTTGAAGAGTTTATCTGCATATGCTACACGGATGCTTCAGTGTTAATAAATTTTCTTAGTCAACATTGGCATGAGATTCAAGTTCTAACATATTCAAATAACTGACAAATATCATACGATTTTCACCGGAACAGCTCAATTTGAATATTTATAGAACTTTTTTATGATATTACTGAGTTATATTTGGTATTCTGTAAAAAATAAATGGTGATTAAGCCAAGTTAAAATAAATAAAATTATTTCTCTTATCTTCGTTCAGTTTCTAGCGTTTATATATATATATATATATATATATATATATATATATATATATATATATATATATATATATATATATATATATATATATATATATATATATATATATATATATATATATATATATATATATATATATATATATATATATAAATATATATATATATAAATATATATATATATATATATATATATATATATATATATATATATATATATATATATATATATATATATATATATATATATATATATATATATATATATATATATATATATATATATATATATATATATATATATATATATATATATATATATATATATATATATATATATATATATATATATATATATATATATATATATATATATATATATATATATATATATATATATATATATATATATATATATATATATATATATATATATATATATATATATATATATATATATATATATGAAAAGGTAGTTCATATATTCATCAGTGAGTGTGATGCCAATAATCAACAAATGAATAGCTTTCATCGATCATTTCCAAAATAAAAGTGACTTAATGCATAGTGATGCAATCTTTTCAGACACTTCCCCCCTTTTTACGAAATTCATGAATCAAGAGTTCCAATCTAAGGTCAAAATACCCAAAGAATACATTATTCTCGTTGAGGATTATGATGCGGTAATTATTTTCCTTGGAGTAAAATTCTGTTGGAATTGTATGAGTCTTTCCTCCTCCCTGTGCAGGATGATGCAATTTCCCACATGGGGTCAACGGGGCCTTGAAGTAATGGATCATTACTTCGAATATAATGGTAAACCCCCTGGAAATATCCCTGTCTCAAATGACTAAACAAATTGACAGAGAAACGATTAACCGCAAATCAGAGACAAACGTCGCTCAGCATCAATTAAAAATTCCCCATGGATGCTAGCCTCAGAAAATTCATATTCATCTCAAATAAACACAAGCAAAAAATGCCCCCGAAGTTTCTCCGGCGCAATCGAGTTTTCTGTACAGCGTATAATGCTGTATGAAACTTTCAGCCACGGCCCATGAAACCCTTAACCGCGGCCCATAAAACTCAGCCACAGTCCGGTGAAGGCCTGTGTTGTTGGTACCTATAGCGGCGCCAGAAGTACGATTATGGCTAACTTTAACCTTACATAAAATTAAAACTACTGTGGCTAGAGGGCTGCAATTTGGTTTGTTTGATAACTGGAGGGTGTATGATCAATATACCAATTTACAGCCCTCTAGCCTCGGTAGTTTTTAACATCGAAGGGCGGACAGGAAAAGTACAGACGGACAAACAAAGCATTTCAATAGCGTTCTTTTACAGAAAACTAAAAATTTTCCATCTGGATACAGAAGAGGAAAAGATTCGAGGAAATTTGGTTCAGGCCAAGAAAGATTTTGTGAAAGAATTGCAAAGTGTGGCTGAGGTGAATGACTGTTATAAAGAAAATCTTGAATACCTTGTGACAGAAAAAAAGCAATTAATTACAGTCATAACTACATAAATCATCATTTCTGTAAATAAATGAACATTCGGCAAGTTTTCACAGTCTTATTTGAGAAGCTTTGAAGATTAGTTTTAACTTGAAAAGTGGACTAATTGGTCTTACTTTAAACTTTCCTTACGTCTGTAGTGTCGTGAATTCTGACCCATTCAAAAGAGTTCGTCTGGAGTAATGCATTTCTTTGAGTTCCGTTCGCTAAGATACAGTTTTCATATATGGTAAATGTGTCCAAAACAGATCCTACATTCTCTATCTTCTAGGAGAATGTTTACGTAAAATCGTTGCATATTTTTGAAGAATTTTAATTATTATTTCGACCGTGTCGGATGTATAAAAACGAGGGATGAACATCAACAGAAATGCCGTATTTTAACAAAAGTTACTTTTCCATTTAAAAATTCTCTTTTCCTTCAAACGATGCAGCGTATATTTGTCAGTAACTGTTTGATGATATGTTGCTTATTTGACTGCCCGCGACATATCTCCCTTTCCAGTGTTCTGTAAAAGAAAACTATTGTGCCGGGTTTTTCTGTCCGTTCGCACTTTTTTCTGTTCACACTTTTTTTTGTCCGCACTTTTTCTGTCCTCCCTCAGATCTTTAGAAACTACTGAGGCTAGACGGCTGCAAATTGCTATGTTGATCATCCGCTCTCCAATCATGAAACATACTAAATTGCAGCCCTCTAACCTCAGGTAGTGTTTATTTTATTTATGGTTAAAGTTAGCCCTAATCGTGCTTCTGGCAACGATATAGGATAGACCACCACTGGGCCGTGGTTAAAGTTTCATGGGCCGCGGCTCATACAGCATTATACCGAGACCTCCGAAAGATAGATCTATTTTCCGTGGCCATGATTTTACGCTGTAGTGGCTGTACAGAAAACTCGATTGCGCCGAAAAAAACTTCGGCGCATTGTTTCTTGTTTTATTTAACTAAACCTTTGAGAAGGATTAAATTTTAGGTAAAAATAAAAGGCTGAATAGACGCCAAAAAAACTCACAAAATTATCACTGAATGTTAATTAAATTTTGTGCCATTCTAACACATGGAGCAAGGATGAATTATTAGATTTTCAGTTTAATCCGGATTCAGATGGGCATTTAGGATTACTTGAGTGTCTGTCCTTTATTCCAGAAGGTATCTCAAAAGGTTATGGATGGGGAGGGTTGACTTTGGAATAAATAAGATTTGCTTAGATGTGGAAATGGATTTGGATTAAAGCAATGAATTTGTGCATGTCTCTCTTTAGAAGACCTCTCAAATTATTTACATTAATTTTAATAAAATAGTATGAAATGATTTTCATTGAGTTTTTTAATGTTATTGTTTGGCTTCAGTGTAGTTTCTTGGAGAAGCAACTTATTCATGAACACATACGAATCCTCTGCCAAGTTTAACTTTCTTTTCGCATTTTACTGTCCTGTGCCTCCTTTTGGCTGGTATTTTCATCTTTCCTTTCACTCATGAAGTTTTTATTGCTATTTCTGTGGGCTACCCAACGCTAATGCCACTCCATGATTATAGCATCAGTCTATTTGTCCAAGTCTTCTCTTTTACATCTTCTTGATCTTCGTTCAACTTTATTGCCTGCACTTGAGAACATGGAATTTTGTACTTCGCCTTCGTCATTTTCTCCCTTTAATTTGTCTACGTCAACCTTCTGTTTTCTGTCCATCCTTTTCCGCATCCCAGATCTCATTTGATATCTATCGTTTCCGCCTTGTTATTCCTCCTCACTTTTAGTTTCTAGACATTCAGTGTCCTAAGCTTCTCAATGTTAATCTTCAAGAACCTTTACCGTATTCAGTCTTGATGGTCAGCAGCCTTTTTTTTTTTTTTTTTTTTGTCAAGTACTTTTAATTTGAACTTAAGTGTGGCCATGTCAAGTTGGTAATCTCTGCCAACAACTTTTTCTCTGTAGCCTCTAACATTCCTGTGTTTTTTCTCTTGATTAATGGTTCCAGGATCTGTTTGATTTCTGATTGCCGTCAGGAGAAGTCCAAGATTTGGTTTTGTTGGAAAAGAGCAAATACAATCATCAGATTATTTGCAGTGCGAAAACTAATATCCGTTACAACTTTTTACATTCGTTGTCCCTACCAATTTCGCATTCATATCACTAACAACAATATTATTCTTATATCTCCTTCTGGTATGTCATCTGTCTCATTCTGCAGTTTTATGTAAATTTCATCGTTTATATCTTCAGACGTCATTCATTGATGCATAGCGCACTAAAATGCTCATTTGCGCTGATTTTCTGCATTTTGTGGTAAGGTCATGATTACTCCATCTGTTCTCACTGAATTAGTATATACATTAACCCCTTCCAGTCTTTATTTTTCCATCCCTTTGCACCATGATTCACAAACAATTAAGATGTCCAAACTGTATCTCTTGAATTCCTTTTCTTCCCTGTTCTGTATTTCCAATATGATTTAGGGTTCCTATACAGTACAATTGCCAATTCTTCGTTTATCCTCAGTTTTTATAAGCCAGGGGACCCCTCACAATCCCATATGCCCGGAATCGGGGGCCGTTTTTAAATTGTACCTACCAATTTTGGGCAGAATCCATGGACGTTTCATTAGCTAAAAACATTAAGTGATACCCATTTCCTTGCATTGTCTTGTTGGTAGCTGTCTGGGTGCCAGTGATATTTGCCATTACTCATTGGATTTTAGCCAAGGTCATCCATCAGGTGTACAAACTTGAAGTCAAAGAGACAAAAGACTCAACTCCCTGACCTTATCTATCATCCTACTGCAAATGATTTCTGGCACTCCTCCTGAGCAAGGCTACAATTTTCAATTGTGGATTTGGCCTTTACCTAAAAAGGTGTCAACCTAAGAGGCTGCCGGTGCTCATACCCTGAGCTCAGAGATCTAATCTAGTTACTGCTAAACCTGATTCTTGCTGATAGGCAGTGACGCAAGTACCCGGTGTAAACATACTCCAGTTACCTCGTTACATACCTCAGTTACCACAATTAACCGACGTAAATCTCAGGCAGTCTCATTTGCCTACAGTATATTGAATACTATATTTTTTCCCCTTAAGGTGAGATATGTTGAAGAAAATCGCTTTAAAAACATTTATATTCTCTGGGATCTCTGAGGTCTGATTCAGTGCATTCATTCGGAAAGGGTGAAAGGCTTCCTCAGCCTCACCCCAATTTGCCTTCATTTCCTCCCACCACACAACCTTTTCCTGCGTTCTTACTCTTTTTTTTTTTCTTTCCTCTTTTTCATTCCCATGGGAAATCCAGTTCAGTGAAGCCTATTGAATGATTAATAATGTGAAGCCACGGGCGTTTTCTGATAGAATTGTCTTTCTCTTTCACCTTTTGTTATTACCAGAGGGAGTATTAAAAAGAAAGAGGATTGTGACATAATGGCGAGTAAAATTTTACCTTTCTATTTCTATGCTTAGACTAAGATTTTCGAAAGGTGAAGTTGCAGCAATACTTTGGAAAAACTTCATTTACGTCTTTTGATTTACAACCAATTCGTTCATAATTTTTCATTTCCTTGGTGGAAGAAGGGTTTTATAACAATCTGCCAAGAAGAGAGATTTGATTTTTTGTCTGATTAAGCTCAAGAACTATTGCTGCTTTCCCAAACGGTGCACAGCATACCAAGATTTTATCAATAGATTACCAGTTTTCGTAAACTTGATAAAAAATTTATGAATATTAGTATGCTGATGACAGAGTAATGACAAAATACATGAAACAATGAACTTATTAAGTGCAGTTTATCAAGTGAGTAAATTAGTATTATATTTAGTTCTAGAAGAATTTCAAAGTATTTTCATGCTCCTTTATATTATATTTTCCTACTGAAGCACTGTTATTCTACTAGTAAAAATTCGATGACCGAACCACAAGAAAAAGTAAAGTAAATGTCAAAATAACAAATACCGTAATATACTTCTCTATTTTGATAAGGAGCAGACAAATATGACATTTCTTCAACTGATTTCCCTCGCTCTTCCACAAGAGGGGATTCTCTCTCTCTCTCTCTCTCTCTCTCTCTCTCTCTCTCTCTCTCTCTCTCTCTCTCTCTCTCTCTCTCTCTCTCTCGCTCTTCTTATGCTGAAGCTAAGGAGTTTATGAAAAATTTACTCTTACCAACCGATAAACTTCTGAAAAAACGAAACTGGCATTTCTTTGTTCCCCTCTCCTGGAGTGGAAGCATTTGCTCATAGGAAATTAATCATCCGCGGCTCATGACTATTCAACATGACGAAGCGGTAACTGTCATCTCTCTCTCTCTCTCTCTCTCTCTCTCTCTCTCTCTCTCTCTCTCTCTCTCTCTCTCTCTCTCTCTCTCTCTCGCGATATATCTTCCTTAAATAAATTAGACTGCAGCAGATTTTACCAAATGTGATTAATAGAATAATTTTTTTCCCGTGGATGTGTTTAAGAATAAGCTCGACAAATATTTAAGATGCATCCCAAACCATCCAAGACTGGAAGATGCAAAATATACCGGAAGATGCATTAACAATTCTCTGGTAGACATCAGAGGTGCCTCACACTGAGGGACCTGGGGCAACCCGAACGAACTGTAAGGTCTGTAAGATAAGGTAAGATTAATAGAGAATAACACTACACAAAAGAAAATGCAAAATTTCTTTAATAATTCCAAGAGAAAGAGAGCGAGAGACAAAACTCAAACCAAGACAGAATTAAATTGGAAATATTTGTCATATAATTTTCAAAGACTCCAGGTGTGCCATTAAAAAATAAATCTGCATCTCGTTCCCAAAAGTTACCACAAGATCGTCTTCAACTTTCAGTGACCGCCCAGGGAGGAAAGGTACCCTGACTTACTTAGCAACTATATCTGAACCTGTTACCAGCTCCAGTTGTACTGTTGCGTTTTTAGTCAACAAAGAAACCTAATTTCATCTTGAATACAATTCCGTCTCTCAACCGAATGGACTCCAAAGTACCAGCCCGAAGTACAGGCACACATACCAAATTGAAGATGTGCATAGTGGCATGATGAGGATGCACCTTTTGAAAGGTCTAACTTATTACTTCCCAGGCAGCGCCAATAGAAGTCACTACTGGGGCCATCAAAGACTATGCCTAACCAGAGAACCTCTTGTCACCATGACAGGAGTTATCAAGTAAAAGTCTGACCCAGGGTGCTTCTTCCTAGTTTTAACCCCTCACAATGAGAGATAAAGCATCACCAGGCTTACAGTATGAAAATATTTACATCACTAGGCTCCTTTTCCACTGATTTCAATCTCACATTCCAGTGATGGGCTCGGGTAAATCATTACCTGTGATTTTTGATTGGTTGATACTTTCCGCTCTAAGCCATATTCTTGTATGAGTGCTACTTTTCATGTATTTATGTTTTTTTTCTCCCAAGGATAATCAGGCTTGCAGTCATGAAACATTCAGAGTAATGAAAACAACCTTAAATGATTAGACCTTGGATTTTTCACTTGGTGTAGGTCCCAAACCCGGATAAATAGCGGGGCTGGAGTCAGTAATGGCATACATCCATAGAATTTCCGTTCAAAATATAAACAGCCATGTATACATACACACACACACACCCACATACACACACACACACACACACACACACACACACACACACACATATATATATATATATATATATATATATATATATATATATATATATATATATATATATATATATAAGAATCCCACAGGAAAAAAGACAGGCAGAAGTTCAGTAGTACAAAGCGTTTACACGTTTATTGACGCATCGTCGGGGTACGAATGAGACAAAAATATGAAGAAGGTTACAAAGTAAACAAAAAAGAACAAGAATACCAGATGGTCAATTGTCAAAGGTAATAAACAGAAAGTTAATCCAGGATAATCCCGGATCGAGCTGTCACAAACTGAACCTAAGACCACACAAAAAGAAATACTAAAGTTTAGGCTTACAAAATCCAAAAACATGTATAACCTTGAATATTAGATGGTTAATTGCCAGGGGTTAAACAGAAAAGGTTAATCCACGGTAAATCCGGGATCACACGGTCAAAAACTAATCCAAATATATACTTAACCATAAGGCAAACGGCTTCTTACACATTCAAATTGCAGAAACATGTATATTAATTTCCTTATATTTATCAACAACTTTTTTAATTATTAAAGCATCAAGTTTAAATAAACCAAGACTTAAATTTAGAACCATTTAATTAAACAGTTTACCACTCAGTGTCCCACCCTACCATATCTCTACGTTTTAGTCAAGACGCACAAAATCAATAACCCTATTAGACCAATCATTAGTTCAACAGGCTCAGTTTCGTATAACTTATCTAAATGGCTTGTAACAATTCTTACACCATTGGTAGGAAACATTTCTAATACGAATATAAAAAAATAATGTCGACTTTATAGACAAATTGAATAGTCTGAATTTGAAATTTGATTTTACTATGGTTAGTTTTGATGTTGTCGCTTTATTTACGAGTGCCGGTAGATGATTTACTGGAATTTTTAGAGGAAGAATTAGTAAGTTATGGCATTCCCTTAACTGTAGCAAACCTCACAAAACTTATAAGGTTAATTATCAAAGATAGTAAATTTTGTTTCAATGGGGAATTTTTTTGTACAAAAGTTTGGTATGGCTATGGGTAATAACTTATCTCCTGTCCTTAGCAATATTTACATGGAATATTTTGAGACAAAATTCTCACCAAGAATTTTGCCCGGAAAAGTTATATGGTTTAGGTATGTAGATGACATTTTTTGTATCTGGCCAGTTCACGAAAATCTCCAGGAATTTCTCGTTAAGCTAAATAGTTTAGTCCCTTCTATAAAATTTACTGTAGAGGAAGAAAGAAATTGTAATTTGAATTTTCTTGATATAACTGTCCATAGACATGATAGAAATTTCACCTTTTCAGTCTTTCGAAAATCAACTAACATTGCCTCTTTTGTTCATTATTATTCCAATCACCATCAGAATGTTAAATTCTCTGTTTGTTCTGGAATGCTCTTAAGGGCTTTACGTGTTTGTAGCCCGCAGTTCATTGATGCTGAGATCAAAACTATTTATGATATTGCTTTGAAACTTAAATACCCAAGGACCTTTGTAGATGTAGCATGGAAAAGAGCCAGGAAAACATTTTATTTAACTAATAACAAACTTGAATTCAGTAAGCATAATATTCTCAAATTACCGTATGATGAAAGGTTTTTACAGATTCCTAGAATTTTAAAGCTTTTCAACATAAATGTTGTTTTCAGTAATTTAAATGTTAAGAGTTTAGTGATAAAAAATTCTCCTAAAGATGTTTCTGGCTGCATCTATGAAATTCCTTGTAAAAAAAATGTCATAAAATATATTATGGACAAACTGGAAAACCACTTTCACAAAGCATCAAACAACACTAATATTCTGTGAGAACTGGCCAAATATCGAATGCATTATTCGTACGTATGAGAGATTTTGATCATCCTATTAACTGGAGTAAAGCAAGACCTTTAGTCCCGTGCAATGACACAGTTAAAAGGAATATCATCGAATCTTGTTTTATTAAGTCAAATAATGAAAGTGTTCTAAATTTAAGTCTTGGTTTATTTAAACTTGATGCTTTATTAACGAAAAAAGTTGTTGATAAATATAAGCAAAATTAATACACATGTTTCTGCAATTTGAATGGTTAAGTATATATTTGGATTAGTTTTTGACCGTGTGATCCCGGATTTACCGTGGATTAACCTTTTCTGTTTAACCCCTGGCAATTAACCATCTGGTATTCAAGATTATACATGATTTTGGATTTTGTAAGCCTAAACTTTAGTATTTCTTTTTGTGTGGTCTTAGGTTCAGTTTGTGACAGCTCGATCCGGGATTATCCTGGATTAACTTTCTGTTTATTACCCTTTGACAACTGACCGTCTGGTATTCTTGTTCTTTTTTGTTTACTTTGTAACCTTCTTCAAATTTTTGTCTCATTCGTACCCCGACGATGCGTCAATAAACGTGAAAGCGCTTTGTACTACTGAACTTCTGCCTGTCTTTTTCCTGTGGGATTCGCTTATACACTGAAGTCACGTGCATCTACTGTGATTTTTAAGCATATATATATATATATATATATATATATATATATATATATATATATATATATATATATATATATATATATATGCAGAATCTAAGTTAAGAGGGCATTGTGGCTATTAGAATTACATATATATATATATATATATATATATATATATATATATATATATATATATATATATATATATATATATATATATATATATATATATATATATATGTATATGTATATATATATATATATATATATATATATATATATATATATATATATATATATATATATATATATATATATATATATATATATATATATATATATATATATATATATATATATATATATATATATATATATATATATATATATATATATGTATATATATATATATATATATATATATATATATATATATATATATATATATATATATATATATATATATATATATATATATATATATATATATATATATATATATATATATATATATATATATATATATATATATATATATATATATATATATATATAATATATATTTATATATATATATATATATATATATATATATAATATATATTTATATATATATATATATATATATATATATATATATATATATATATATATATATATATATATATATATATATATATATATATATATATATATATATATATATATATATATATATATATATATATATATATATATTCCCTGCATTACTAACTCTTTTTTTACTCGTTAGAGCATTATTGCTGTCGTCCTGAAGCATACATTCACGTAAACTCTTTCTTATGTCAATGTAGATGACACTCAGTAATGTTATGAGCGCGTAATTCAAACTAACTAATATGTGTGTTTAAACCTAATTGACCACCGGAATTTATTCTTTTTGTTAAATTGCCAGTCATATTAGCATCTGCAACTAGCAAATAAAAAAATTATTTTCAATGTCGTCTCTACTAGCATGCAGTACAGATTTCTATGAGAGAATGTTTCAGGCTGATACCGAGTAGACACAAAGGTTGCACGAACTTCTGAACTGCAGGAGAAAGTTTTTTCCTGTTGTGAGCTGGCACTGCTGTGCTATTGTAACTTGTAGCATATTAGACGCATGCTCAAGCCAGTTTTAGAGTAAAATTTTACTGTTATTTAACCTTTAGTCGCAATAAGTCATATTTATCTCCTGAAAAGATGATTAGTATGTCAGTTATGCTGGTATATAACAGATTTTTTTTTAAATGGTGCTTATGACTACGACAGGTACTGAATTTTCTGCAGAAGAAAGTTGTTACACCCCTGAAAGACGGTTGGTAAATCTATGTTTGTAACTCAGAGCATCAGTGAAGTGAGTTCATACGTGTTCTAGAGCTGTTATATGCTGCGTGGAAAAGTTATTGACAATATCATCTAATTTATTTACGATGTCACCTGAAATCGCATGTGAGAAAGCTTTCTATGAAAGTAAGCTTACGGCAGGTAGGCACAAATGTGGCACTGACTACCGAGAGAGAGAATGAGATTATATTTCTTGCTATAGCATGGACAGTAACTGTTGTGGGCGCGTAACTCGAGGCACCTGTTCAAGAGGAACGCATCTTAAATACTAGTTAGAACTAATTCGAGAGGTGAATTTTTTCACTTGTTTATTTGCTACTTACATTGCTTTTTATATGCATCATGAAAAGTGGTTTAACAATGTCATTCACATCAAGTTGCGAGAGAACTTTCTATAACAGCATGGATATGGTTTAGAGCAGGTAAACACACAGTCGGTGTCATGGCAATGCCTCCCTCTTTAGTTTTAAATATCTCCTGTACGATGTGAAGATCTTCCCTAGTGGAGCATTTATGGTGCAGTTATCATGCAGTTACCATATTTGTATCTTCCTGTGAAAGGACACGCACCCATGGAATGCAACACTACAAGAAAAAGATATGTAACCACTATCATCAGACTTGCAGTCACTGAGGTTGGTATTTGTACAGGTGGACTGATAAGATTACTTAAGAAAAGAGCTAAAGATGTCTGTGCATTTTGTTTAAGAAACAACAATAGTTCATGACAGCAAGAGCAACGATATTAAGGTTCATGTGGAACAGAAATAATTAGTATGAGTGTTAAAGGAATCAAAATAGTTGAACCGTTTGCCAAGAAACCAGTTTGGCAACCAATCCCAGAAAAGCCATGTTAAGAGAGACAAATAATTGAGGAAAGGTTTGGAGAAAGTTTTGAATTTGGGTCTTCTGGGAGGCCAAAGTCAAAACTGAATAATGATCACTTACTTTAGCATTTGTATAACAAGGTTGGCGATAGTACAGAAATGAATAAGTAAGTTGAAACTGTTGAGAAGAATTCAGTTGCATAAAAAAAAAAAACATGGAAAATTTCACACCGGAATTGTGAAATTCTCCAAAAACGGATCGAGACATCTTAAGAAATTCACTGAAAAACAAATTATCATAAGGTTTTGTCTTGTGGAATGATATGTAGATTGAATGAGCAATTTGGAAATTTGATCTAGCAAGCTCTGAGTGCGCAGCATGAGTGTTAAAATGAAATATGATTGTATATCATGAGTGATAAAATGAAATCTGACTGTGGCATAAGTGGTCCACAGCAATGGAACTAGAGTAAAGATATAAACATCCAGTGCATGAAATAGCAGAGGTTCGCAGTGTCGCTGATGATCCTGGAAGCTGAATATGATATTATCTGCTTTCACATTTTTCTGACCTTGTCCCTCTCTGGGAAATCTAGCGTTGTTTGTCGTTATTGTTAATAATAACAATAATTCTGGTTGTCTATATATATATATATATATATATATATATATATATATATATATATATATATATATATATATATATATATATATATATACACGATACAAAATGGCAGTGCCGTACTCATACATTTCCATATATATCCAGTGTAGTCACTATAAATTAGCATTCAACATTTAATTCAAATCCTCATTACCCTGCCAAATCTATAAAAGCATGAATAACCTAAAACCAAAGGCTCGGGAATAATAATAATAATAATAATAATAATAATAATAATAATAATAATAATAATAATAATAATATATATTCAACGACATTTACGTATGCCTTAATTCATAGTTATTCTCTAACCGAAATGATATGAAACCCTCGACGCTCCACCAGTGCAGCGTTAACGTGGAAAAGCTTTTACCTGATTGAGACTGAATTTCCCACCAGCTGAAGTTTGACTGACGGCGCTTACCACCCTCGGGCAGTGTCATCAGCAATGAAATGTTGGTGATATTTCTCTCTCACACTCTCCCTCTCTTTCTGTCTTATTTGCACAATATAGGAATCGGGCAATGTCGGCGGTAATGGAATGTGGGTGATTTCTGTGTCTCCTTCTCTCTCTTATACGACGCTCTGTATACACAGAGAATTGAAGGACGCACGTCCACCAGCAGCAGCATCACTTTTTCCCTGATGGAGTTCAGATGCTGAACGTTTTACTGAAGTTTGCGCTTGTGATGATGGCTATGCAGACAAAGTTGCATTGAATTCTGTTAGTATATACAGTATTAAAATAAATTATAAATATGAATTTTACGCAAAAGTCATCGGTTAAATTTAGTTTTCTGTAAAAGAAATCTATTTTGATGGTTTTGTCTGTCCGTCTGCAGTTTTTCTGACCGTGCTTCATTCTGCCCGCACTTTTTCCTGTCTCCCGTCAGACCTTAAAAACTACTGTGGCTAGAGGGCTGCAAATTAGTATAGTGATCATCCACCCTCCAATCATCAAACATACCAAATTGCAGCCCCCAAGGCTCTGTAGTTTTCATTTTATTTAAGGTTAAAGTTAGCCATAATCGTGCTTCCGGCAACGATATAGGATAGGGCACCACCGGACTGTGGTTAAAGTTTTATTGGGCCCGGCTCATACAGCATTATACCGAGAACACCGAAAGACAGAGCTATTTTCGGTGGCCTTGATTATACGCTATACAGAAAACCCGATTGCGCCGAATAAAATTAGGCGCATTTTTTATTGTTTATTTTCCACAAAATATGAGATGGCCATATGTCAGTCCGTCCGCACTGTTTCTCTTCGCCCTCAGATCTTACAAACCACTATGGCTAAAGGGCTGCAAATTGGTAAGTTGGTCATCCACCCTCCAATCATCAAACTGACAAAATTGCAGCCCTCTAGGCTCGGAAGTTTTTTATTCCAGTTAAGGTTAAACTTAGCCATGCTCGTGCGTCTGGCACCGCTATGTGTGCCAAAAACACAGGGCACCATCTGGCCGTGGATGAAAGTTTCATGGGCCTCGGCTAAGAGCTTCATTGGCCGTGGCTGAGAGTTTCATACAGCATTATACGCTGTACAGAAAACTCGATTGCGCAGGAAACTTCGGCGCATATTTTACTAGATCATATAACTTACTAGTCACTGGCTATCATGACTTAGGTCTTGGTGAATTTTTGGGGAAATGAATAAGTTACAGTAAACAGATTGGTGGTATCTTTTTTAGGCGTAGGTCTTTGGTTATGTTTCGCTCAGCATACACAATTTTTTCTTGTATTTCACTCATGTGACAACATGAACCCTAATACAGACATCATATAGCCAATCCGTGAGACATTTGGGTAGCGCCAAACTTTGAAGAAAGGTATCAGCTTTCAAATAAAAAGAAGTATTATGTAAATCGGACAAGAATTACCCGAGTAGTAGCAGTCTGAATGACATTATTTTAGCAAATGCGAAACTTCGGGAAACGGTCGTCAAAGTTTTTCAAGGTTTTCAACATAAATATGCTGGGCATTATCGATTATTTGCACTCAGATTGAGAGAATATTCATTTATTAAGGAGACTAATGCATTCTAAGTGAGGCTGCATGATTCTTGTGGCTGTGTGAGCCAAGATTGTTTCTCCTGGGGTGTTCTCAAAACACCACTTCATCTGACAGGGTTTCGTTTTACCTGGATGGGCCACTTCGACCTTCAGCAATGAATTTTTAAGGCTGTCAGGATTTGCTGAGATGTGGACTTCACAGCTATACGTTAATTTTGAAAAGACTGAAATTTTGTATAGTCTCAACATCTAAGTTCAGTCTGCACCCAAAGAAGTATGAGATTGAACTTTCATGACATCCATTGCTTCCCTGGCATTTTCAAATGTTGAATCCAAGTCAGATTGCTATAAAAAACCAACCCAAAAACCTTGTTTCAGAAACACATGAAATTCTATGCTCGTTTATGAACAAATTTGGATCAGGATGGACTCTTTTCATACGACAAAATTGCATGGTTTCCGTTTTACTTGCTGAAAACCTAAATCCAAATATCTTAGCTCTCTTAACTATTTTACCAATATAGTGAGAAAGGAGGCGTTCAGCCACTGCCATCGTTGTTGTTATAAAAGATATTGAAAGGTCATTAACAAATAAAGTATAAGTAACATCTGAAGGAATCATTTTGAATACCCCTTTGATTGCTAAAGCAAAAGGGTCTCTGTGAAAATTTCCTAAAATATTTGGAAATGGTGAAAGTAAGAGATCTTTGTGACATATTCTCAGTACTGCATCCCCTACACATACTGTATTTAAACACCCCAGTTATTTGTGATAAAATGAATTGTTATCCCTCTAGATGGGGTAACTGATTGACAATAAAATTACACCACCAAGATTCTAAAGATATATTTATTAAATGTAAACCCTAAATATTATTAAGTGGACTGGAGATAGCAAAAGAGAGAGAGAGAGAGAGAGAGAGAGAGAGAGAGAGAGAGAGAGAGAGAGAGAGAGAGAGAGAGAGAGAGGGTGCACACATTGTAATTCTTGAAGTGTTCTGCAGAACGTGAAAGTGAGTATGGCAAAACTCAGCTACAGAGGGACAGAACAGAGACCACATTCCAGCAATGCAAAATGAAAAAAACAGGAATTTCGTGGCATTTTTCTCTCTTTGACAGGATTTGTTAGGAGATAGAAAATAGAGAAAGGTTTATTTTTTATTGCAACTGCACCAAAACGAAATTGCATTCAGCACAATATGCTCATTAGTTTTGCATTGCGTGTTCAAAGCCTTGATGCCTGAAAAATCGTGATTTTCTTCTTCCATTTTTAGTTTTCTGTAAACAAAGACTATTGAGAGAGCTAATTTGTCTGTTCGTCCGCACTTTTTCTGCCCGCCCTCAGATCTTAAAAACCACCTAGGGTAGAAGGTTGCAAATTGGTATGTTGATCGTCTACACCCTCCAATCATCAAACATACCAAATTGTAGCCCTCTAGCCTCAGAAGTTTTTATTTTATTTAATGCTAAAGTTAGCCATGAGCGTGCGTCTAACACCGCTATAGGTACTAACAACACAGGCCACCACCGGGCCGTGGCTGAAAGTTTCGTGGGCCATGGCTGAGAGTTTCTTACAGCATTATACGCTGTACAGAAAGCTCGATTGCACCGAAGAAGCTTCGCCGCATTTTTAACTTGTTTTTTTTTTTTAATCTGATATTTATCAGATTTAGGTCATTTAAAAAGAATTTTTAGTTCTTTAGCCATTATTAGTGGTCCAATAAATTGTTTTTCATTAATCTCACTCCTTCTAATCTCGTTGCATTCTATAACTGTAAATCAAGTCATGTTAAGTTTGACATTTTTCACAATAACAGAACAGTGCTCGGGAAATAAATTTTAGTCACTCATTCATCTATAAAGAAATTCATAATCTTTCCCTGGAGTTAATACATTGCTTCACTTCTTCTATGTACTAACAGGATCAGAAACAAATAGAAATAAATTAATTGATTAATTACTTAATTTACATAATTTAATAGCAAAGGCAATGAGTTGATTTCTATCTTCACCACTGATTTTATTGTACAGTTTATAGCTAATTTTATGACCCTTTTCCTTCTTAGACGATTATAATAGGGAAATTATGTGGGAAATACGGGGTGAAAGCGTTTGATCTAGCAATAAAGATAAAGGAACTAAATAAGCACTGCTTAAGGTAGAAAGAAGAATCAGGTATTACGGAAGCATATAATATGTTAGACCAGCAAGTGTTACGGCATCCCCTCGTCAGAGTTACTAGCCAAAGGGTTCCCATCAGAACTGAAAGATCTTACCAACTGGCGCCGCGGGGAAATAGAGAGAGCAGAATGCGCGTTTGTAATGATCCCCACTTACATTCCTTAACAGAGGTTTGCACGGTCATTAAGTAACAGAATATCTTCTCTTTTTTTATTATTATTAACTACCTGTGGCGTAAAGCAATTACATGATTTATAACAAAAATCACTTGTGGTGAATAAAGAATCTAAAAAAAAAAATTTACGTAGAAACGCTTCAAATTTGGATTTTACATATAAATCAGTTAAATGTATGTAGAAATATGGAAAACCGCAACACAAAATAAAAGTTAGATTTTGTTATTTTTGCATGGAAACGAGAATGGAAAATACCATTAGCATATAACAGGACATATCTACCCATATATTCATCCAAAGATTGGTAGGGGAAAGCTGAAATACGATACGGGTAAGATGTTTTGCCAGTCTCCTAAAACCCAGACACCCTCCGGCTTTATCAAGAGAAACGAGATGACGAGAGGTTGCAGAATGAGACCAGGATTACTGGACTCACTGAAGAAGAATTACACTAAATATGAAACCGGTGGCCATAAAAGCCATAAAAGAAAACTATTGAGACGGCTTTCTCTGTCCACCCCATTTATTCTGTCCGCACTTTCTCTGCCGGCACTTAAAAACTACTGAGCTAGAGGGCTGCAAATTGGTATGTTGATCTCCAACCCTTCAACCATCCTACACACCAAATTGTAGTCCTCTTACCTCAGCAGTTTTTATTTTATTTAAGGTTAAAGTTAGCGATGATCGTGCGTCTGACAGCACTATAGTACAGGCCACCACCAGGCCGGTGGCTGAAAGTTTCATGGGCCACGGCTCATACAGTATTACTGTATACACTGTGCAAAAACTCGATTGCGCCACTTGTTAGTTTATTCGGTGAATAAACTATTACTTCGTCAGTATGGCGGACAAAGGAGAAGCAATATTTACAGAAAATTCTGAGATTGCTTTTGTAAGACCCAAATTTATGTCTGTATGCGTGTGTATGTGTGGCGAGGGGGTTATGGGACTAGAAGGGGAGAAATGATTCCCGAGAAGTAGAGAAACAGTGATTCCAAGGGTATTTTGATGAGAAAAGAGCAGCATTAACATCAGATTCTCATTGCAGGGGAAACAGGAATACTGCCCAGTTAGTCTCAACATCTGGAAGTGTATTTTCCGTATCCTTAACTAAAGAAAAAGTAACAGTTTTCTGTGCAGCGTATAATGCTGTATCAGCAGCGGCCCATGAAACTTTCAGCCACGTCCCGGTGGTGGCCGGTCATAGAAAGTTGCCAGAAGCACGATCATTGCTAAATTTAACCTTAAACCAAATGAAAACTACTGAGGCTAGAGTTCTGCAATTTGGTATGTTTGATGATTGGAGGGTGGATGATCAACATACCAATAGGCAGCCCTCTAGCCTCAGTAGTTTTTAAGATCTGAGGGCGGGCACTATAAAGTGCGGACGGAGAGACAAAGCCATCCTCTTTTACATCATAGCCATTTGTATCAATGTAGGTGGGGATTCTGGTAGACAATTTATTAAGAAAATCCAGAATGACAGCATAAGTAGAAAACAGATGTTCTTCCAGATTACAGCGAAATATGGCTTAAGACCAACGAATTTAAGTAAACGGATAATAAGACGCTCTCTCTCTCTCTCTCTCTCTCTCTCTCTCTCTCTCTCTCTCTCTCTCTCTCTCTCTAATTATTCTTTGCTTTCTTTTCCTACAAAATTTTTACTTCAAACGTACCCTGAGCTGAGAAAGGAATAGCGCAAATCTAATGAGAAATTAAGGATTAATCAAGACTCTATCTCAGAGTAATTGCTGAAGGCTTGACAACTCCCGAGGGCTGCATTCCTTCTGTTGCTCAAAATGGAACGTGGTGGCGTAGAAGTACATTTATGTTAACTCGATCTTTATATATATATATATATATATATATATATATATATATATATATATATATATATATATATATATATATATATATATATATATATATATATATATATATATATATATATATATATATATATATATATATATATATATATATATATATATACACACTAGTTGATCAACCCTGCAGCTACCTGGAAAAAATCTGAATAACAACCTATGTGTAAGCCCGTTAAAACTCTGAATAACAGTCCACGGGCGGTGGGAATGCAGAGGTAGGGGAAGGGGGTGGGGAGGAATAAGGAAGAAGGACGGGAAAAGAGGAGAGAAGTGAGAAGATAAAGGAAGGGAATGGGGAAGGGAAGGGGGAGGGGAGGGGAGGGATGGAGAGGGGAAGGGAGGAGGAAAGGATAGGGGTAAGGGAGGGAAGAGGGAAAATACAGCGTCCGTTGTCTATAAAAATATTAAATTATTATCACGATGGCAATTTTAGACACCGTAAAAAGAGCTGCAACTGTTTTCGGTTTCCTGTGCGAGTGAACGAACGCGTTTCAGTTTTCTTTGGCGTTTCTGAGGGAAAGCCTAGGCTGAAGTCTGAACGGTCTGATATATGGTGATTTTTTGGTGGATTAAGTACTTAGATATGGTAATGGTAATACCTCAAGGTACTTAAGAATTTGTATTTTACTGGTGAGGTATAATTATGATTGTCGCGAGTAATTTTTTTTAATGAGGGAGTAGTTTTGTCACAGAATCATTTAGTCTAGTAATTTACAAATTGTCGATATCAGGGGGAAAGGATGTCACGTTCCCCTATTAGAAAAGAATAAACGACATCACTAAACAAAGATAATAAATCAAAGATCTTATACTTATACGATTCGTGCTCGGGTGTCTGTGTATTTGTGTGTGTGTGTTGTGGGGGTGGGGGGGTGGGGGGGAGGGGAAAGGTCTGTCTCCCTTTCAACAGTAGACGGACCTTTTAACAATTACGTGAAATTCAATGCACAACAAATCGAAGGAGATTCGTTCTAGATATGACGATGGTAATACCACAAAGTACTTAAGAATTTGTATTTTATTGGCAGGGTATGATCAAGATACGTTTGGCTCTAGAGGAACACTGAAAAAAATGTGGTAATTTCGACACGACAAGTTTTTTTTTAATGAGGGGGCAAGCCAGTCACAGAAACATTTGGTCTGTAGCTACTTTTTTTCCGTGGCAAGAATCGAAAGGTCTGACTGATGTTGTGGTAGAAATTATATTTTGAATTACATTGCTTTATAACGGAATGAAAGTAATTCTAATACAGTAAAACACATCTGTTTACTTTTTGGATGTACTAGACTGATTATAGGGTTTGCAGCGGGAGGAGTTCAATGAAATCACACGTCTGACAGCACCTGGAAAAAAGGTTAAACGGAAGTTTTGTTTACAAAAAGTATAGTCAGACCAGCAATGGTTTATGGAGCCATGACATCCCCACTGAAGAAGTCTCAAGAACGGGAAATGAATGTGGCAGAGAGACGATGCTGAAATGGATGTGTGCAGTCATACGAAGAGATAGGATCAGAAATGAATTTATTAGAGGAATAGCTAAGATAGGGGCAGTATCAAAGAAGGCCCTGGTCATGTTATGTGGAGAGAAGATCGTGGGTAACAGGGTTATGAGCATGGAGGTGGAAGGAAGGAAGAAGAAGAAGGGAAGGCCAAATTTCCGATGAAAGGATAAAATAGCAAATGACATGGGAGAGACGTTTAAGAAGTCAGAATGTACTGGTCAGAGGAAGGTGGAGATGGCTGATAGGAAATAAAGGAACCACATGCGAATGGGTAAAGCTGAAGACAAAGAAGAAATATATATATATATATATATATATATATATATATATATATATATATATATATATATATATATATATATATATATATATATATATACAGTATATATTGTTATAAACTGGGGGCTTGGTTGGGGAGAGAATTGGAATAATTTATTATAATGTACTGCCAAAGAACCAAGGGGGCCCAAGTTTGCAAACAAAAAGAAAGTTATTTGAAACTTACCTTAGATTTTCCTAGGTTTATAAGTAAATGATTAAGGTCGCCATTAAGAATTAGACTTCTTTTACAATTGAAAGGGGTTTATTTACAGCGACTGGGGCAAATATGCAAGAAGACAAACAGAATGTTAATTGTAACCAATGTACAGGCACATAAATTATATACAGTAGGACAATAACGCAGTACTTGGCAAATAAGCAATGTAAATATGGAGGGGCCAAGGTACAATCATCCCCGATATAACAATAACTCGGTTAGGTTAAAATGACATTAAATCGTCTCTGGTGGCAATTCTTCAAAAGGGGTGAGCTCCAGGATAATGGAATCAGTTAATTACGATGATGCACTCGTAGCAACGGGATTTCCGCTTTCAGGCTGCAATCAGGAATGGTTGCGAAAGGTGGATGGCAGTCATGAACAAGGGCATATGATTACATACTGGGCAGGACAGGACTCTTGTGAGAGAGGTCCAGAGTTAATACAAAAGGGAAATGAAATTTCCCCATAGAAGTATTACACAAATGCACGTTCTTAAATGCTAAACATTACGTAGCCGAGATGATAAGTACAAGAAATCACGTAATCACAATCTTGGAATCGTAGTGGATTGGGCTCTGAAACAATAAACACGTGCTCGCCGTCACACAAAGGGGGAAGCTCGGGAAAGGAAGGGATTAAGCTTGAAGGTAAATGAGGGAAATGAAAGGAACTTAGTTGAGAGAGACAGGGGTGACTAGCGCCAAATTCACTCTCGGCTTACATATTTTAGATGAATATTTGAGCTCTGAGATACCATGTCTCGGGTGTACGATCGTGAAGTTGGGCCGTCACCTGAGACAGAGATGCGGTCAGACCGGTGGCTGGAGTGAGTCTGCTTGTCCTTTCTTTCTCGAGCAGTGTCATCGAAGCGATAGGCCTTTTACCTGAAAGCTAATTTTTGCCAGTAAAAGATCAAAGGAATAGTGGTCTTAAAGATAATGAGCTTAAGGTTTAAGGTGCTAGCTCCCCGGGAGTGGTTTACGCCTAACGTCTATTTCCTCCCAACGCCTACTTTGAAAACATTATCCCAAAAGGGGGTGGGGAATCTAGGTGTGTGCTGGTAGCAGGGGAGTTGAAAGAAAGGAGACCTATTGTGTGGTAGGCCCAGGTATTTCCTGAATGCTACGAAGGCATGCATCCTCGGTCAATATAAGTGGGAAACAACTGTTCCGCCATATTAGCGCCAATTATAAGTTAACTTAGATGATGATTTCCTAGAAGGTAGCTAGATAGCAGCATATATATATATATATATATATATATATATATATATATATATATATATATATATATATATATATATATATATATATATATATATATATATATATATATATATATATATATATATATATATATATATATATATATATATCATGATGCTGCCTTGTGATACATGTATCCTCGTATCATTTTGATACATTTACTTTTTTATTTATCATGTGTTATCTGTAATGATAGTGATTATTGAAGTGTTGTATTTAGTTTTGAATAACAATTGCCGATTCGTTCAGTAACTCAACTCAGTTTTTCGTCTTGTTTATAAAACATGTCAATCATAATTAGCCGATTGCCGTATGTTTCGGTCGTGTAGAGGTTTCTGCAAAAGATTTGTCTTGTGCGAGAACAAGACGAGTGATTTAGCATTGTTACATGCATTGTTCGAGTCACGTACACCACTTTGAGAGAAAGAGTATCATGTCTTGATTTAGTTACGTCATGTTTTGTCCTGATTGCATTCAAAACGTTTTGCTGGGATGACGTCACTTTCCTTCTAGAACTTTCTCTCGTATCTCGCACTCAAAATGCTTTAATGACGTCACCTCCCTGCTCCTAGAACTTTTCTTTTGTATCTCGTAATCAAAATGTTTTAATGACGTCATGTAATTGTTTCATGTGCTACTAGAATTCTGAAATATGTTTCATTCTTATTCTTGAGACCGATCACTTTGGTTCCCTCTCTCTCTCTCTCTCTCATTCTTAAAAAGAGATTACTTTTAATGTAATATATTTGTGGCCACTTGTTAGCAATAACTTTTGAGATCTGAATTTAGTGATTTACAGAGGTTTTCACAAGTTTGTGTAAGGTAACATGAATTTTACTTATTAATACCATGGTATAATAAGTTAAGGAAATTTTGCCTTAGTGAAATTATTATTGATAAATCTTGTGTAGTTTTGTGTTTTCTCTGATTGCAATCTCTTCATATTTTCACATTTTTTATGTTTGTGATGTAACATTTATTTACATAGCATTTAAAATATTTCTTGGTAATTTAACATTGTTTACTTAATTTAATTTTTCATTTATTAACATTTTCTTTTCAAATCTTAAGTGATTCTTGAAAGTTTAAATTTTACTTGATTAATTTAAATTCCTGACAAATTAAAGTTTTTGTGAAGAAGTTTTGTTTCATAATTTAATTCAAGAATTAATTAAGTTTTGTGTTATTTTCAAGTAATAGTAATTTTTTCAGACTGTGAATTCTAATTATAAATTTTGAGTTAAAAAATATATTTTTTTATTTAATATTTTTTTTGAAAAACAGTGTTTCATTCATTGACCACCAGAGAATAGGATTAATTGTGTGTGCATAAGGCAAAGTGATAAACATGTTTTGTTCTTTTACTTTTGCTAAAGTGAATTAATGCCAGGGAAACAGTTAAAGTTATTTGATGGAGTGATGCCCTTTTACAATAGAATATTTCTTTTTTAATTGTTGATACTTCACATATATTCCGATAAATTTAGTTTGATTTTTCAAGTAATTAATAAGCTTTTTAAGGGATCACTGTTACCTTTAGAGTACCCAGTCATAATTCTTATTGTTATGAGAGTTCAGGTATCTGGCTGAATTTTGAGATTCGTTGTGTAATAATTAGGTACTTGGTATGCACCGTGACAATATATATATATATATATATATATATATATATATATATATATATATATATATATATATATATATATATATATATATATATATATATATATATATATATATAGAGAGAGAGAGAGAGAGAGAGAGAGAGAGAGAGAGAGAGAGAGAGAGAGAGAGAGAGAGAGAGAGAGAGAGAGAGGATGTCTCCCTTGTAAAAAAGTTTACAATAAAATTCAGTTCTTTTATACATCTATGCAGAAGACTCATTTGCATTAAGTTGGTCTCCCTTATACACCGTAACATTCGCCTCTAGTTTGCATACAGGCATTCTTCCTGTATAGTAAGACGCTTCCCTTTGTATACCTCTTCTCTTCTTCCTGACCAGTACATTAGTGGTTTTCCTCTCCTTTTCTACAATACTGCCGACTATTGACACTTAAGAGAGAGAGAGAGAGAGAGAGAGAGAGAGAGAGAGAGAGAGAGAGAGAGAGAGAGAGAGAGAAGCATATTCAGAATTATACCGACCATTTTAAAGTTGATGAAGGAGGCAGCCTCAATTTTCTTGCATTTCTTAAATCAAATCCCATCTCTAGTTAATTCTTATATGGATTTAATTCTTATATCGACCTCAGAACAGTTTCCTTCTACCTAATATTTCCGCTATCGTTTTCTCTTACATCAGTTGTGTTTTTTAATATTTTTCTTAATATATGAAGCAATAGCCTCTTGTAACATATCAGTTATATTTCAACAGAAGTTCTTTTTATTAACTTCATAGGTTGCACATGTGAATTAGTGACAGGAGCCTCAAGATACGCTTCGCTTCTTTGGATTACTGCATCCATCTCGACCGTTTGTCACCTTTAGTTGCAGAAAGCGATGACTTGTTCTTATTTTAAATAAACAACAGATTCCGAAATTGGCTTCAATCTTTGAAAACAGTTTTTGTAGACTATGAAACTTTGATATTGAGAGAGAGAGAGAGAGAGAGAGAGAGAGAGAGAGAGAGAGAGAGAGAGAGAGAGAGAGAGAGAAAGGATACAATTTAAGAGAACCCACCACTCAATTTTCATCTGCGAAGCCCATGGGACATAAAGGGCAGGTTTAACCGTAAAGTTTTTTTATGATTTTCCCTCCAAATATTTCTCCCGTGAAGACCCTTGAGAAGCCATCACTTTGATATGATGAATATGGAAATGCATAAAGTCTTTTTAACTTTGTTAATGTTTCTATTTTATATTTAACGTAAGAGCTCGCAAGCTGCAAGTAATCTTTCTCAATATCAATAATTTTTCCAAGTGCGGCGCAAGTGTATTTCTATAACATAAATAAAATAAAAAAAAAATGAAAGAAATTACTTATATATTACGTAACTGTATCAATTTATAAACTCTTTTAGTTACCAATAAAAATTTTTTGCCAATACCAGATATAGAAAATTTTACTGATATATATATATACTATATATATATATATATATATATATATATATATATATATATATATATATATATATATATATATATATATATATATATATATATATATATATATATATATATATATATATATATATATATATATATATATATATATATATATATATATATATATATATATATACACATATATATACATATATATACATATATATACATATATATACATATATATATATATATATATATATATATATATATATATATATATATATATATATATATATATATATATATATATATATATATATATATATATATATATATATATATATATATATATATATATATATATATATATATATATATATATATATATATATATATATATATATATATATATATATATATATATATATATAGACAAAATCCACGAAGGAAAGAGAAACAATGGAGTGCTGCAAGGCCTTTTGACTTATAGTCCTTTACTTAGCACACTGAAGAAATATAAAAATAAGTTTATAAAGAAAGCTCGTATAAATAACAGATGGGGATTACATAGGAAAAAATTTAATATGTACCTGTAATCCAACACAACTGAAGAATTAGCAGACCTACCAAAACGGTTAATATTTAAGAGATTTTACAAAGGATTAACCTCAACGGCTCAGAAGCAGGGACAGAACAATAAAAGATTATACAAGGAAGGTGACTGGCCAACAAAAAATGTTTTAAAAGTACAACTCAGCAATTCTCATTTTGGTAAACAATAAAAATTTTTACAAGGTGAACATTTCTACAAAAAATATATATTAAACATACGAATACATAGAAAATATATATAAGGTAACTAATTTTTTATTAAATCAGTAATTTTATCTCTTAGGTCATTCTTGAACATTTTACTTATACAGGGGTCTAAATAATACATGCCAGTGCTAAGATTAAAATTACAACTAGAAGTACTCTGTATAATAGCAGATTCTAAAAGATTTCATGAAGAGAAGTATTTCAATCTGGCAACCACTGAACTTTCAGTCCAATTTATCCTGTGAGAGTTTTCACTTAAATGAATGAATATGGCATTGGATGTTTGACCAGTTTTGACAGAATACTTATGCTGTTAATCCGTACATCTAAACCCTTGCTAGATTGGCCAATATAAAAATCAGGACTGTCCAAACATGGAATTTTATATATTATGTTGTTGTTTTCCTTAGGGCTACTTTTTATTAACGTTCCTTTAAGTTCGTCATTATAGAAAAAAACGAGGTTGACATTAAAATATTTTAAAAATGATTTCATGTTTTCAAAACCACTAAAATAAGGCAAGCTAAGAATGTTCTTAGGTGTTCCTTTCTTCATCATACTTTCACTATAAAACTTTTTGTGGGCTTTATTGTAACAGATGTCTAGTATATGTGAAGGGTAACATAAATCTTTCCCTATTTTTTTTGTATTAGATTTTTTAATCCAAATACTGGGGACTAACAGTGCGTAATGTTATTAAAAACATAGAAGAAAAAAAGGGATATTTTGATATACAGGCGATGGCCTGAATAAAATGGACATGAGTGAAGCTGTTGGTTAGTTCCTATAAATACTGAATTTGCATTGAAATGCCCCTCTATGTATTAAAACATCTAAGAAAGGGAGGCAAAAGCACTCATAGGTAGGCAAAAGGGAAACCCACAGCCCTGTTAGCTAAAGGTGGCATAAGGCAGGTCCCACCACTGAAGCATAGTACAGGACACTGGGCAAAGGAGCGTGCTCCAAAAGACTCGGGCCTTGACTCGAAAAAGCCGTCTACTCCTGGTGCTGCATATGACATATTGTGCAAAAGGTAAGAAAGGGGACTGGATCTCCTCTCAGTGGAGTGAAAACCAAAAAAGTCCCCAAAGTCAAGGGAAAGAGACAGAGAGGCAATGATGAACAGGCAAACAGGGCAAACGCTCTGGATGAAAACTCCACTTGTCCAGTATCAGAAAAGAGAAAAACATATAATAAACCCTAGAAGGGAAGCCAAAAATAGTCTTAAACCAATTTCTGGAGACTTATGTAAAACAAACTATAATTTGCATTAGAACAGAATCATGAAAATTAATTAAGTAATTTTTACAATATCAATATCAATATATATATATATATATATATATATATATATATATATATATATATATATATATATATATATATATATATATATATATATATATATATATATATATATATATATATATATATATATATATATATATATATATATATATATATATATATATATATATATATATATTGTCAAAAATAAACACCCTCCTTCCTGTAACTTTGATTTCATTATTTAATTTTGAAATGATCTGTTATTCCTGCCTATCGATTTGGGTAATTTGGTGGGCGTCGAACACAACTGAGCTTACTTGAACCAGTCAACAGCCGTTAGCTAGGCCTCCTTACCCCCGCCACCCACCCCCTAACATCGCATGACCCAGCAAACAATACAAGCCCCCTTTCCCCCACCCCCCCATCACACGATGGGGAGACATGTAGGGATAAGGGAGGCCAAAAGAGCCATTTAGCACTAGGGAACAGGTAGAATTCTGAGCTGTAGGCATATAATGATAAGTGTGCTTTTCCTCTGCCCTATTGCTGGTTCTCTTGACATACTTGCAGGTACGGGTGGGCCCGATGCCAGATGCTCGAAGAAGCCATGCTTTTGAAAAGCAGAGAGAAACTGCTCCGACTTCACCTGTAGCAGACGTGCTGCATTGTTTTCCCGCTCCACTGGTTGAACTAACTTCGACGACAACTGGAACGGTTGTAGGCACCAACAACAGTCATAAAAGGTTCGTACGTTGCAAGAAGTCAAGACCAACCCTTCCCCCTTTTACTTAAACTCCTTAAAATTCCATTTCTTTAAAATTTAACCACTTCCTCCACAAAGCAATCCTCCCTTTGTTAGAATCTTGCCTGTATCCCATGCCTTGTCATTTACATACCTTGAATTCAAGTAAAAACCTCGTGATAACCATCAATTATCCCTCCACCAGTGCAATTTAAGGGCTATTTAGGTTAAGCTATATCAATGTTAATTTTATCTTTGTGTGAGTGCGATCATGTGTTCATTGTTAAAGCCTACACTGCTCCGATACTCAGATTGTACCTTCGTGATTTCATTATAATCATCTTCTAGGCTACGTTATGTTTTGTATTTAAGAACGTGTATTGGGTGGTATTTCATAGGGGGTTTCCATCTCCTTCAGTGTATACCGTCATTCCTAACTGAGAACGTCTCTTTCAGGGGGCACGCGGATCGATCACAATCCATGCTTCAGTATCTCGTCTGCCACCAAAATCCTGGTCATTCCTGGTCGCAGTCAGTAACGAATTCTGTTGTGGCCCGAATGTTCACATGAATTATCCTCCCATCCTGGAGCTCCATCATTTGCATTACCTGAGACTATTTCATGTAATCAGGGCAAGATTAAATATTATTATTATCATTGAACTGATTGTATTGCAGATTGGCCCCATTTTTAATCGACTTGCTTGTTGCCAACTCATTGCATCATTGTTCCCTGTGTCCTATACTGAATCTGTCCCTTAGTGATTATGTTGTGTCGTGTCTCATTGTTGATTTGCTAAGTTTCTGTAAATAAATCCCTGGAAATTTGTAAAAGAATTCTAAATTCCCATATGGCGACCTTCCCCATTCAATTGTAAATCCAGGAAAATCTAAGGTAAGTTTTCAAATAACTTTTCCTTTTGCTCATAAACGAGGCTCTCTTGGTTTCGTGGCAGCATCATTATAATTTTTTTAAAATTTTCTCACCAAGCCAAGGACCAGTTTATGACAGTGACGACCAAATGCCAGGATTAGTCTATTAGCGTTTATTAGCCTCGCTATTAAGCTAGACTAGAAAAAACCAGGAATATATGAAATCAATTATTTCAGCCACGGTAATCATTTCATTATTCAAAAAGCACAGGGAAGCGATTGGAGCTGAAGACCTTGGTAAACAGTGTTTGTGCATGTCCTAAAAGTAAGGAAATAAGAATAATATTAATATTCCTTTAAAGAAACGTAATTCTCGTATTGTAACAGCGTTCATAACACATGGGAACGCATAGGGTTCTTATATTAGCGAAAACACAGAAGTAGGTGCGAAATGTCAGTCCCGCAAAATCTCTAGAGTGTAGGAAAAAAATGTCGAGTTGTAGACGAGTAAATAGAGGAATTAGGAAGGCGTTAGTTAGGGAATTTTGCATGTGTAAGCTAGGACCAGTAGCTAAGAGTTTATTTTGGAATAGTTACGGCAAAGAAAATGTACATTTCTTGGTTAGTGGTAAATTTTGAAATAATGATTAGTTTACAGGAAACTGTATAGCGATATCTGGCATTTATACGGCTAGCGAGAAACAGTTGTGTTCAAAACGCGCATGCATAGAACAGTCCCAGTGTTGGAGAAAAACAGTTCCAAGCGTAGTTATTTAATGACCCCCCAGTGCATATTAAAGTATATGAACATAAAGTAAAGACAGTGCTGATATTCAGAGTAATAATTCATTTCGCATTTTAAAACCTGCATTTAGCAAGAAAGTGCAGTTTTGTTTTTCCTTTTCTCCATCCAATTCCAATTTCGTTCTGTCGCACGACGAAGCAAGAGACTACGATCAGCTGTTTCCCGCGCGTATTCATTCCCACAACATTCGTTCAAGGAACGAGCCTCCTCCTTGTGTGCTTAACGAAACTCGGGAAACTTTGTGAAACAGTTTGAAACACCCTTGCGTACCATACCCTAAGCTTTTTGATGTGTGCGAAGCAGGAGCAATTCCCTAAAATACTTAACTTAACGTAATTTCGCAACCATAATGTATTTTCGCTTAAGCACAAAATAAAGGGATTAAAATTTCATAACAAATACATGCCATTTCTCCCAGTGCCACTAATCTGCGCCACTGCTAAGCACCCAATCACTAAAGCACTTATCTTTCTCATTTCACTTTCCTATCTCTTCCCTTCTGTTGGAGTCTCTCATCTACCCTTTTACTCCCTACTTACCTTCTGCTCAGGCAGAGTACCTCACCTTCAGTGCCAATTCATGCACTGACATTTTGCATTGCTCCACGGAGCGCACCGGCACCATGATGCCACCCAACCAAAGCAACCTCTTATAAGCCATTGCACCTGTATTGAAGAAACAGGGTGCCATACCACCGGTGTTTCCACCCATAAGGACCGCAGCTCCCTCAGGAACACCTCATTAACAGTGCCTCCACCCATAAGGACCATAGAGCCTTCAGGAGCACCATATTTGCTAGCGTATCCACCCATAAGGACTCAGACTTCCTTCAGGAATGCTTTCCCCTAGTGCAGGGGTCGGGTAACTTTTTTGGGTGTTACCCCAATAGAACTTGTAGTAAAATGAATTTACCGACACACTTGGAAGTACTCTGGTGGACAAACCAATTTATTTATAGAATTCATGGATAATAAATAAATAAAAAATGTATATTGGAAAAATATTTAATTGTTAATTTCATCTATCATAGGAAATAAAAGTCTGTCTTTTTGGCATGGAAATAGCACACAAGAAAAAAAGTAGGAATTACATTTATAAACAGAAATAAAACACTCTTTTTAGCATTACATGGCACACAAGCAAAACTACTGACCATCATATATTTCAAATTCAAATTGAAATTTTATTGAATCCACTATTATGGGGAAAAAAGTTTATCCTTTCTGGCATAAGAATGGCACAAAAAGAAAAATAATGTTATTGTTTCTAGCATAACAATGGCACACAACGAAAAATAATGTTATTCTTTTTGGCATAAGAATGGCACACAACGAAAAATAATGTTATTCTTTCTGGCATAAGAATGGCACACAACGAAAAATAATTAAGAAAATATTGAAAACTTTAATATTTTAACGACATTGAAATCTTTAATGTTTTCATATCAGCTACCTCAGGCTTTGGAAAAATGATACTGTTTCATCTTGGATACAACAAACTCGAAATCAGGATTTTGATGTTACTGCTACTAGGATGCTGTCTTCAGGATTCAACCGGTTTCTGTATTTTGTTTTTAGATTTACAAGGGTAAAAAACCTTGTTCAAAAGGTAGGTTGTTGCGAAAAGGTAGTAGCATTTTAGTTGCTTCTATATGTACAGTTTTATAAGCCTTTGCAGTTTTTGACATCCAAAAACTTGAGAGATCATCCATGCTCTCAAATTCCATTTTTGTTTCATTGCTGGAACGAAGTTCAACAAGCTCTTCTGCCAATTCTTCAGGCTGTTCAGGCAAATCAGCCAGCTCACTTTTGAAGGGATTTACAGCCCAGCTGACAGTATGTGAATCAAGTTCTGGAAAATAGTCACAGAACCTATTTCTAAGTTTGGTCAGGTGCCTTGTGACTGACTCCTTTATGTCACTAAGACTGCAGTCTTGACAGTCTTCCAAAAACTCTCCCAGTTTTGGAAAGCCAGCAGTCTTATTGGCATTTATTTTCTGGTTCCAATACTGAAGCTTTGATAAAAATGCTGAAATTTTTTCCCTTGCTAACAGGAGATTGACTTTCTTTACTGGCAATTCCTTGTTCAGTTCATTTACATGTCCAAAAATGTCAGTTAAGTATGCAAGAAGAGCTAGCCAGGTTGTTTTTCTGAACTTTTCTGCAAGTGTGTTTTTGATCAGTCAGAAACGTTTCGAGTTCTGTTTTAAGAGCCCACACTCTATTCAGGACATTTCCACGTGAAAGCCACCTCACTTCCGTATGGAAAAGAAGGGTTGAATATTCAGCCTCTCCATCCTCACATAAATCATGAAACATCCTCGTGTTTAGTGCATGCCCTTTTACAACATTGACAATCTTAACCACATCATTTAACACAGCTTCCAATTCTGGTTCCAAATTCTTCACAACTAATGCCTGGCGATGTGTCATACAATGGATGACTAGAATATCTGGATTCTGTTGTTTGGCCAAAGCCACAAAACCATTGATGTGACCAAGCATGGCAGGAGCTCCATCAACTGATACTGCAATACAATCTTCCCACTTCAGATCAACACTTGGTTTTTTGAAGCATGCATCAACCTTATTGAACACATCAATACCACGAGTTCTCAACTCAAGAGGAGAACACAACAACATTTCTTCTTCGATTTCATCAGAGCCCCTATATCGAATGTATACCATCAATTGTGAATTGCTACTTACATCTGTAGTCTCATCGAGTTGAATGGCAAACTCTTTACTTTTTTTTACTGAAGAAATCACTTGTTCCCGCACATTTTCTGCTAAGATGGAAATTCTTTCTTTAATAACTCTAGCCGACAAAGGTACTGTATTCAGTTGTTTAGCTACTTTCTGCCCACACATTATTTCTGCCATTTTTACAGCCGCAGGCTTGATTAAGTCTCCACCAATAGTATGTGGTTTCTTGTTTCGAGCAACCAACCATGACACTTCAAAACTAGCTATTGCAGCTGAACGTTGGTCAAACATTGCACTCTTGTTACTTTCCAGTCTCTGTCTTTTGACTGTTTTTTCCAGATTCTCAAAGTATTCCCGTCCAGCCAGCCACTCCATGACGTCACTCCAACACAATCCAAGCTGCCACCACCACAACCACCACCTGTCACTCCTTTTCTTGTTCCCTTTATCCAGGCCTCCCTTACCTATGATCGTGGTTGTTCCTCCCGTAACACCCCAGGTCAAAAATCCACCAGGTAGATGACGAGGGGCTAGCCGCTAAATAAAGACTGATAAGTCAAGGAGCAAATGCCACCACCAACACAACAACGCAAAAGCGATCTCACTGAGGGTTAAAAACAGTTTCAATACTGATGAAACAGTTTCAATACAGATATTTCTCCGTTTCCATAGTTTTAAAGATCGTGGCATCCTTGATGCATTCTTTTCTCCAACTTTCATATCAGTTTCCCTCACTTAGCACATCCACATCCGTAGCACGTTCATTACCCCCCAAAATTTATAATTTTACCCCATTTGGGGTAAATTACCCCTGTTCCCCGACCACTGCCCTAGTGTGACCTTCGCACGGCACACTCATCCACAGTGCCACCTCATTCCAAGGTGCCACTTATTGGAGCGCCACTACTAAGGACACTTCCTCATCGTCACAAACCCTTTTCCTCTGGGAACACCCAAGTAACTCACTCAGCACCCCTTCCCCATCAGCAACATGTCAACCGAGGAGCACCAATATTTCAGGAATATAGGGAAGGAGGACGGTCTATCCGGCCAGGCCATTCAAAGGTTTGTAAAGGAACAGATCGCTGAGAAGAGAAAGTATGAAGAAGAACAAAGACAGCAAGAAGCCGAGCAGCGGAGAGAAGAAGAAAGAGAAGAGCGGAGAAGGCAGCAAGAAGCCGAGCAGCAGAGAGAAGAAGAAGAAAGAGAAGAGCGGAGAAGACAGCAAGAAGAAGAAAGAGAAGAAAGACGAAGACAGCATGAACTAGCCCTCAAAGACAGGGAGCTCGAGTTGGAGAGAGCCAAGAAGGAGAGTGCCGAAGGTTTAGCAGCACAACAAGCCTCTAGCCCCACTCCATCAGCCATAAATACCTCTCTGTCGACAGTTAATAACCTTGTGGGAAAATGGACTGAAGACGAGCCGGAACAATGGCTCAAAGAGATCAAATTCCTCTTCGAGACCTATGATGTCAGCCTGGCTGAGAGGGCCTTACTGCTTACCAAGCACCTAGACGGGAAGGCTAAGGCTGCTCACCGAGCCTTGGAAAGAGATCAACGAGGGGACATGGCTGCCGTCCGTGAGGCCATCGCTAAGGCGTATGAAATCACCCCTGAGAAGTGGAGACAAAGATTCAGAGGTATGGCTAAGAATGTCAGCTGGTCCTGGACAGAATGGGCCTGTCACAAGACCCAAGTGGGGACCCGTTGGCTAGAGTCTATGCAGAGTGACACCTTTGAGGATTTGTTCAACTGGACCATGCTGGAGGACCTCTCCCAGTGTGCGCCCGGGCCTCTGGCTGTATATCTTAATGATAAGCAGCCAGCCACCCTCAAGGAAGCCTGCTATTGGCTGATGCTTGGGAGACATACAATCCTTCCCATGGCACCTTGCAGTGCAAAATAGTAGCACCCGGACACCTCTCGGGCCCTAATCGCTCACGGAGCGGCACGCTTAACAAACCTCTGTACCCCATCTGAAAAAGGTATGGCCATGCCGAAGCAGACTGCCACTATAAAAATAGCGATCAGCAGGGCAGCAACTCTCAGCAGCCTACCAGCAACCATCAGTCCTCCTCTCCGCCTAATCCAACACCGTCTTCCCAGCACACCGTCACTGCCGGGAAATCAACATATCGCCGGGCCCCTGCCGAGACTGTGGAGCTTCAGGACACTCTTCTGCTGGGTATCCTGCATGCCCAAAACATGTGGTTACACCCAGGCACGTGAACATGATTAGAGCCACCGCATCCTTAGCTGAGCCGCCGGAGAGAACTCACCCTGAGAGGGTCTGGACACAGTCCGTCTCAGTGGCTTCTCTGGACGGTTCCAGCCCCCCAGTGCACCTGCCAACTACTGCCGACACTGGCTCAGACATTAGTCTGATCGATCGGGCCCAAGTGCCAGCCAGTGCCACAGTAGAGGAGCACACCAAGTGGACCGTGACCTGGGTGGATGAACAGTCCCTGACCGTCCCCACACTTGAGCTCAGGGTGATTACCCCTTGGAGCAACAAGGTGCATCGTCTTGGCGTTGTCAAGCGAATTAGGCACGGAGTAGAGTTCCTGCTTGGTCGAGACATCCTATGGGGATGTCCCACCCCCACACCACTCTGTTGCCTGACTGCTTCCACCAGCACATCCAGCACCACATCTTCACATAGGGACACACCCTTTGTGACAGCTGTGCCCCCGTAAGCTGACACTAATCCACCGTATTCACCTGCTAGGCCTAGTCCACGCGTCTTGCGACCGGACGGCCACCAAGGAATTACTCCCTCATTCCAAAGGGGTCGCACAAATTACCGCTGCAGGACCTGCAACATAAGGGGTCACACCGAGAGATGGGCAAAGTGCCCCAGTAAGCTAGCCACAGCGGCCAACTCCACCGAACCAAGAGGCACAATACTCTCATCAAGACAGGAATCGTTGTCCCAGATCACACCAGGGACACCGAGGGGTCTCGATCCCCCGTGTCCCCTTTCATCTTTGTCTGACACCCATTCGCTGCCAGTGCCACTTGCAAGCACTGGTCAGTGCCAAGCTCCACCCTTCTTGGCTGGATGCTCCCTGCCAAGCGTACTTCCCGAGCCTGCCCTGAGTTAGTGCCAGTGCCGGACTCCGAACATGACTCGGATCCTCCTACAGGAAGTCCACCAAATATCACCACTGTGATCATTGCACAGTGCGAACCTCCGACCCCTGATGTTTCTTCTTCCCACACTCTTCCACCTGCTGAGGACTACCCTCGGGCAGGCCTGGACGTTACCTCTTTTCTGGTCGACCAGGAGCTGTCCGGCCAGGATGCAGACGCTGGTTCTCTTCCCACGACGGTTGTTGAAGCAGCCGTAGTAGGAGACCAGCACGTAGCCCCTGAGGCTGCCCCTGATCCTGCTCCTGACGCCACTCCTGGCTGTTCTTCAGTCTGTATCCTCATTGTCCCCTAGGAATGGCCTAGCCAGACCCTGGAGGCCCCCGAAGAAGAGGAAGGGGTGGAAGAAATTTACTTAGTGAGTCAGAGCCATAAGCTCTCTTGGCACTCGTGCCCGTTGGCATAGTGCCACTTCCATCTCAGAGCAATCCTGGCACCTGCCCAGAGAGGGTAGCCTGTGTTGACTCTCAGCCCGTAGCATTAACCATTAACCACTTATGCTTTGTGTTATAAGAAGGTATTTCATCAGAAATTCCCCCTGGTGTTTGGTTATAAGGACTGTGTTTGGAACTCAGTCAGAGTTTGGTTGTGGCATCTTCATTTTCTCCATGGCTGTAGAATAAGACTGTTTTTGGAAGATCAGACCAATGTTCTGCAGGATTTCAGACAAACTCCATAGTGGTTTTTCTTGTATTTAGTATAAAGACTATATACAAAAGAATACAATTGGTCTGCACAGGATGATCTCCCATGTCGATCTAATATCTAAGCTTTCACACTTTTACATAGCAAGACTAAGATTCACACACACGAACAAACATATGACCTCGTTCCCAAGGACTTCCCACGGCTACGTGACTTTGCCTCAGCTCTGATCAAAAGGAGAACGCTGAGTTTATGCAAACGCATGCTAATGTATGATGACGCACTGTCTTTAAGACACTACACAGGTACTTATTGATGACGTTTGCGTCTGGTTTGATCGCACTGAGATATCGCAATAGCATTCCTTTCATGTGCGACAGAGATATATATATTGGGAATTATCTTAGATTTACTAAGAAACGTAGTTTATTTAAATGTGGCATAAATGAAATATGACATTTGCTCGGCCACGTAAACACAATAGGAACGAAATCATCAAAACAGGCATTCACTAGCTAAGCATAAAATCTCAGAAAGCAAAAGAAAATATACGCTTCCAAAAATCATTATACTCAAAATGTGAATGAGGATACATAGTAATTACTGAAGACAGCAAATACTGAAATACGTTGCATATTTGTGAACACAAGTCTTACAAAATGTAGCAAAGTGAGAAAAAAAATTAAGTTATATAACTCAAATATTGATTATACTGATAATGCTAACGATTAACATATAAATCATATATAGATAATGTAATCCGGATAAATCAAATAAAATAATGCAATTCAGAAATGATAATGCAATCCTGAAATGATAATGCAATTCAATACGAAGTAAAAACATTTGTGCACAGATTATATGAATACACTTGCAATGATAGAGATTGAAATCAATGCTTAAAAATGTATCCAAAAGGTAATAACCATATGGTAGGTTTATATAAACAAACAGTTATCCTGATAGATTAATCAGTATGGACAACCAAATTACTAAATGCAAAATGTTGAATGAACAACATGCTACTACACGCAATTGATACATACATATGTAGTATAGGTTATTAAAGAAATAAATGTAGATAAATGATAACACCAGAAATGTTCAGCTCTTCCTCACATATATTACCACCGAAAATAGAACCATTTCAGTCTTTCTCTGTGTATACGAGCTTTAATGAAAAAATGGCCAGTAATTCCATTATCGAACTCGGAACATATAATTGCGCCAGTCCAACGTTGACCTTTGAGAATCAGCAGATTTCGCAATGGTCTCCTTCATCTCTCGTGCTTTGTTCCAAAACATTACGCTGACGATTACGCCTCGGCTCCCAGCAACATACCAACGGCAATTAACGTGTAGAGGAGAAGAAAATCATGGTGATCAGAAGAATGGCTCGCAGGAGACAGCAAGTCTAATGATGCAATAGCGTTTTCGATGGGCCTGCTGTAGGGAATTGTTAGACCTTGCAGCCTAGTGTTTCCCCACGATGTATTGATGAAGAAGTTACGCCCACGGATGATCGATGTGCTAGCTCGGATGAAGAGTGACGACGTTGTTGCAATGCAGCCATCATTAACGACGAACATGTGTCCTGTTGTCCTAGTACCATCTGGGCAAGTGACGATGTATGGTTCTGCAGAGAAGACGAATGACGTGCCATTCACGAGCCTGTGACGAAACTGATTGTCACGATACCGTACTAAACCAGCCAAACAATGTTCACGTGTATGGGGAGAGGTTCTGTTAAGTACCAAGTCCAATTCGCATGAATTCAATGACGTAATGGATACATTTAAGAATTCAAACAAATCGATCCTGCACACTACTTTATTCATAACATCATGGCAATCATTTAACAATGCTTGGTCTCGGACTACCGTAAAAGCTTCCTTATAGGCGGAAACCAATACTAGAGCTGACAGATTATTAATAATAGGTGTCGAGACGTTAGATACATACGTGGGAAAAGGCGAACTTTTATACGCTTTCCACGCGTCTGATGGGTTGAAAGGAATGTCGATTACGATCTTATCAAGGTCAACTTTAACTGTGATCAAGCTGTAATAAAATTCAACTTTATGAAAATCTACTACTGGAACATAGCGCATTTTATCGTGAGCATTATTGATAATCTGAGTAAGATCTTTAATAGGTAACAAGTGAGAGACAACACGCCTTTAGCAGCAAGTGTTATAGCTTCCACGTAATCTTTTGATTTTTCGATAAAGCTTGAAACTCTCGAGCATACATGATTAATTTTAGCATGATAATACATCAAAGTTGCTAACAAAACTTGAGTGTCATGAACCTGATTGAAACGTCGTGACTGTTCATTTACTTTACTGATTACGCTGTTCAAAGCTTGAATTTGTTTGTTTAGTTCTCCTGCTAATACCTCTTGTTGATGTTCCAGATTTTCGATTTTAACCCCGTGATCACGAAGTTTCAAACGATTTGAAATCCCTAAACCAAGACCAGCTACGGAACCAACCAAATTTAATGCCGCTAGAACAAGTGGGTTACGCCTTTCTGTAACGTCATGAGGTATTGACCACATTAGCAAATCACGAGCCAAGATTTCAGCTTCGCTTGTTTTATTCCTTAATTCCCAGAAAAGCATATTAATTGTGTCACTGACTTGATTAGGTGACGTTGGATCACTGCTAGCTAAGAATGATTTATGCAAGTCTGCCAGAGATTGATAAAAAAGAGTTGATTCTGATTTCAAAGTTATTACTTCATTTTCGCTAGTAAAAATGGCGTTCATATTGACTTCTAAAACTATATTACTGCCAGTTAGAAAGAAATTATTCATTTCCTCTACTATAGAACCATGATGTAAAGTTATTTCAGAACTCTTCCCAGCTACGATAAACATTGAGAGGAATAGTGCATGGTATAATTTGACAAGCTTCATGTTGGAGCCTGCAAAAAAAAAATACTTTGTAAATAATGAAACAAAAACATCGCATCATTCAAATGATGTAAAAAAATTCACACAATAATTAACTTTTTCATAACAAACCATTGTCTTAAGCTCTCACATGAGAGATAGATACTGTTCGAACATCCGTTGAATCGGACTGATTCCGAATTTTAAGTCGGTTACCTATTAAAACTTCTATAACTATGAAAGGACCTTCAAATTTAGGCAATAATTTCCAATTTAGCCCTTTTCTAACATAGACCTGTACATATACTATATCTCCTTCTTGGTAAGGCTTTGTGACCTTAGCTTTTTATCATGTGCATTCTTCATTAACACTTGAGCCTGTAAGAGGTTTTGATAAAGTGTTTGATATCTACTTCGGCTAACATCTATTATATCCTTCAATGGATCTGATAAACTAGATGTCGGGGATAAGATGTGAAAAGGTGACCTAGCAGGTATCCCATAAACAGCTTCATGGGGAGACATACGGATTGAAGTATGATAATTGTTATTTAGGTACTGGACACCGTGGGTATTGCAATATCCCAGTTTGGGTCCATACCGCCTATGTTTACACACAGTATGTCTAGCACCTTTCTATTAACCCGTTCTACCAAACCATTAGATTCAGGATGGTATATCATCGTATTGACTTTCTTTATTTGCAGAATTTCACACAATGAGTTAAGGAAGTGATTATTGAATTCTCCACCTGAGTCGGAGATTATTATATTTGGGATTCCATGTCTGCATATATAGCACTCGTAAAACTTCCTAGCGCACTCAATGGCTGTTTTACTTTTTGGTGGTATTAATTCAGTATACCGTGTAAGGGCGTCAATTATAACCAAGAGGTTTTTATTCCCCGGTCTGTCTCGTAAAACATGTCAATAAATCAAGGTGTACCCTTTCAAAAGGTTTGCTAGGCACAGGATAAGTTCCGAGACCTACAGGATTCTTAGTATGGCCCTTGTGACGGAAACATATATCACAGTTTTTAATATATGTCCTAATATCTTTTAACATAGTAGACCAGTAAAATAATGACTTGGCCTTTTGAGAGGTTATTTCAACCCAGGATGACCATGCAGAGGATGGTTGTGAAGCCATTTCAGAACGATTGGGATTAATGTGATTGGTACAACCACCTGGTCGTTAGTTAACTGTGTTGAACTCCTGGTTCTCCTAGCCACGGATCGGCATAGAATGTTATCCTTAATCAAGAAATATTGATTCGTATATTTCACATATTCCTTATCATCTGGATTCCTATTTAATGCATCTATTATTACTCTTAATTTCTGATCTTTCATTTGTTCTTGTCGTACTGAATCTAGATTCCACTCCATATCTGTAATATTCTCTGTTGTTTGGGCTAAAGATTGACCATTTTCGATAGCAATTTTCATAGCTTGCGAAGGAATGGAATTTCTTCTAGATCAGCGAAAGGTATTGAGTGTGTTGGTACTGGGTTACGAGATAACGCATCTGCGATTACGTTTGCTTTACCGGGTAAGTATCCAATTTTAGCTCCAAAGTCCTGGATAATCATATGCCACCGAGTTCTTTTAGGACTATGATTGAAACCTTTAAAAAAAGTCAGTAAGGGGCTTGTGATCAGTTAGAACCTTGACACTATACCCATAGATTATATATTTAAAATGTACCAACGAATTAGCAATGGCTAAACATTCTTTATCTATTACTGCATATTTCTTCTCTGACATTTTTAATTTGCGAGAATAAAAAGCAATGGGGAAAAACTTGTTGTCATGCCACTGGAGTAACACACCTCCTACTCCTTGATCTGATGCGTCGGTTGCAATAACAAACTCTTTAGTAAAATCGGGAAACTTTAAAATAGGAGCAGAACTGATTTTTTCTTTCAAGGTATCAAAAGCAATTTGATGTTGGGATTCCCATTTAAAAGTTACGTCCTTCCTTATGAGATCAGTTAAAGGAGCTGCTATTACTGAATAATCTCGGATAAACCGACGATAATAACCTGAAACCCCGAGAAATTGCTGTATGGCTTTAACATTAGTAGGAACGGGAAATTTACTAATAGCAGAGATTTTATCATGGACTACTTTAAGACCTTGCCGAGATACCATGAAACCCAAATAGACTAATTCGTCTTTAAAAAACTCACATTTAGAAATTTTTACTTTTAGATGATGTTCTCTTAACCTTTGAAGGACTATTTCTAGTTTACTTAAATGCTCCTCCAAGGTGTTGGAAAATATAACTAAATCATCCATATAAGCATGGAGAATATTCCCTAGTAAATCTCCGAACACTATATTGATCATTCTAGTGAACGTAATAGAGCACAACGTAGCCCAAATGGCATACGTAGGAATTCATAGTGACCTCTAGCTGTACTAAAAGCAGTGTACTGGGTACTATCCTTAGCTAAGGGTATCTGGTGAAAGCCTTTAAGTAAGTCCAAGGAAGTAAAAATTTATTCTGTCCTAATAGAGACAAAATATCATCTGTGCAAGGTACTGGGAAACGATCAGGGATAGTTTGGTCGTTGAGCTTGCGAAAGTCAACACAAATCCTCCAGGTTTTATCCTTTTTGGTACTACTATCAAGGGAAAATTATAAGGGCTGTTAGATTTCTTAATAACCCCTCTTTTAACATTTTATCTACCTCAACATTGATTTCATTCAGAAATTTGGCCGGTAGACGATATGAAGGTACGTAAATGACCTGGTCCTTATCCTTTAAACGAATTTGATGTTCGATGACTTCCGTTTTGCCTAAAGCTCCAGTACTAGTAGAAAAAACATCACTATATTTGGATAAAAGATCAAAAATTTCTTGCTTATATCCCTATCTAAGATGTCTGCTTCGATTTTGCCTTTAATTACCTTTTTAAAAGAGATTCGTCTGTTGCTGATTCAGTGGAGTTAATTTCAGCAACTGTAAGGATTCGATGTTTATATGCTTCGATATTGACAATATGTTGATTTTCATGTACTGTTAAAGCAGCATTTAAGTGATTAAAAACTTCAATGTTAATCCGATGATCAGAATTTACTGTGTATAATGCTTGCGTGACTGAAAGCCCATTGATCTTTAAAGTATCAGGAAGAATTAAAACCTCTGAGCCTGGCAATTTTCTTTTAACCTTGACCGTGAGATACGATGGTGTGTTTGGCTCAATGGTTTGTGCGAACGCAGCAAGGACGGGTGCCTGAGAGTTATGTTGGGTTGCTGTAACAATATCATCGCTTATGAGACAAGTGACTGGCTCTTCGATATACGTTATCTTCTTACTCTCTGTCTCCTTCTGATCCAAAACAGATTTCAATGTGTGTGAAGACCCTTAGAATTTCCCTTTTATAAACACTCCGTGTTTTGCGGGTGTTAAAATTACGTTATGTAATGACATTGATGGATACCCCATAATAACTACTGGGTACATATTAATATTGCCAAAAATGATAAAGGTATCCGTAAAAGTACGTTGCCCCAACCTGTATTGTATCTGAGATGTACCAATTACATCTAATTCGTTATTGCCTATTCCTGACAAACGAACATCGGAGCATTCGATGGGAAATCTTGAAAATAAAAGGTGATGGGTACGTAAATCCATTATATTACGTGGACTACCTGAATCAAAAAACAAGGTGAAATGCTTGTGTTCTAAGCTAACTGCATGCAAAGTGGGTCTAACTTCTTCTGAGCCAATAATAGCGTGTATTTTGCAAAAATCTACGGGACCCTGCTCTGCATGTTTGGGAGACACTACCTCGATTTCTGGAAAATTCTTGTCTTCACACATATCTTGGAGAACATTAAACTTATTATCTGATTCAAAAAGTGATGATAACCCAATATCACTCTCCTCCCCCTTTAAGCTGGCTATGTGGTGTTTGTCTGCCCGCCGGCATTCGGAAAATTCACTGACGCATAGTTGTTTGGAACTGCTGAGCCTGAAGTTGGCTTTCCCGAGGAACGATTTGAATGTACTTGTTTCTGACCTGCATTACTGTTCTGCTTGTAATGTTTGTTCTTTCCCCATGGTACTGTTGCTTTTAGCGTCATTACCAGTACTTTGAATGTTTGTGTTACTGTTTAAATTCTTCTTTCTTGCATTGCAATGACTATACTTATGATTCGTACTATTATGGATTGAACAATAGCGGGATCTACACTCATTTATCATATGACCAGTTCGCTTGCAGTTAAAACAAATGACTGCTGATGGATTATTAGTGACTAAGTTAACCTGTTGCGGTGATGTAGACGCATGATTTTTGTTTTCTTGCTTTGTAAAATCCTGAATTAGAGAAGGATCGAGATCTGTACACTTGGACAAGTGTTTCCGAACTTGCCTATAGATATCTAATTCTGAGCTATCTGATTGTAATTTCTCATCAAAACACTTAACCAAAGGTTCAGGTAACATCGCTGTTACAAGTGTTAAATAGAATAACCTGCAGATAGATTTGGAACTGATATGCAGATCACCATTGACCCAACTTGAGCCATCAATCTGTCCTTTATACTCTTCGAGCCTATCTCCTATCAGAGCTGCCCTATCTGCTATACTTAGATTAGTCATAGATGTGAGTCTTATTATGTTGCGTAAAGCAAGAACTTCATCCAATGCATCCTCACTCCCATAAATGGAACGCAGATTGGCTTTGAAACCATCCCAAGTGTTTGTTTCTTTAAAAGATATTCCCGGCAAGTACGCACCTGCATCTCCTTAGCAAAATCTATGAAACTCTTTGCCTCTTGCAATTGTAAAGACGGATCGGTAATGGATTTTGCCGTGAGGTGTACGTCTATAGACGAAATCCAAGATTCGACACCCTGCGTCAAAAATCCATTGACACGACCTGCGAATGGTACAATTGGCGATCTAGCATTAACTGCCGTAACTACAGGATTCTGTGGGGAAGTGGTGGGGTCGCTCCCACTTGGGGTTGGAGGAGTCATTTTCCTACTAAGTTTCCTATCCGCACGCTTACTCTCTAAGTGATCTTGAAACCTATATGAATAAACACGGCCGCTACGTAACCTCATAAATCTAAACCAGGAACGAGATTCATATAACCGCTAAAAAAAACATCACTTATGAAAAATGCATCATAAAATACAATAATGAAAAATAATAAATGCACTTTCCTGAAAAAGAACAGAGTTAACAATGTGTCAGGCGTAAAAAATAAAAGAACACAAAAGTATGAAAAAAAATGAGGTATCAGGAACCGCTCCGTCTGCAAGGCAAAGGTATTAATCTACGGCACTGCTCACCTTATATCAGCAACCTGCCACTCGAGACCCGAACACTGTAAATGAATATACCAACTGTTATAAATAATGGCTGTACTTAGCTTTTTATTGGATTCTGGGAAGTAGGTCGACGAGGTTCCTCTGCTGTCCGACTTCCGTCTGGCTAGATACACGTCATCGAAGGGATGTTATTGTGGATGTTGAACGTCTTATATTGATGAATGTTGATTGCAGAAACCCTCAAGGAACATCGTGGAGTGTTGATGTGCAATGTTGCGTAGATTTGTGTAGATTTCTCTCTCTCTCTCTCTCTGCCGTGCGTTGGGGAAGATGTGTTGTGAAGGTCAGATGTTTTCCTCGCTTTTTCATTGTTGATTGTTTTCTTTCCGCTTCCAAGACGTTTTGATGCATCGAGTTGTCCGTCCGACTGTAACCATGTCGTTTATGAAGATGACAATTGTCTATGGTTTTTTGGGCATCTCGCCGTATCGGAGCTTCCGTTCCACCAATGTAGACGCCATGTAGAGGTGCTGCCAGAAAGCTCTGTTGTGACCGCTGTTGTGTATACTGCCACCACTGTTATAAGAAGGTATTTCATCAGAAATTCCCCCTGGTGTTTGGTTATAAGGACTGTGTTTGGAACTCAGTCAGAGTTTGGTTGTGGCATCTTCATTTTCTCCATGGCTGTAGAATAAGACTGTTTTTGGAAGATCAGACCAATGTTCTGCAGGATTTCAGACAAACTCCATAGTGGTTTTTCTTGTACTTAGTATAAAGACTATATACAAAAGAATACAATTGGTCTGCACAGGATGATCTCCCATGTCGATCTAATATCTAAGCTTTCACACTTTTACATAGCAAGACTAAGATTCACACACACGAACAAACATATGACCTCGTTCCCAAGGACTTCCCAAGGCTACGTGACTTTGCCTCAGCTCTGATCAAAAAGAGAACGCTGAGTTTATGCAAACGCATGCTAATGTATGATGACGCACTGTCTTTAAGACACTACACAGGTACTTATTGATGACGTTTGCGTCTGGTTTGATCGCACTGAGATATCGCAATAGCATTCCTTTCATGTGCGACAGAGATATATATATTGGGAATTATCTTAGATTTACTAAGAAACGTAGTTTATTTAAATGTGGCATAAATGAAATATGACATTTGTACTACTAACCCTTTTCTAACTAACCTCCTTCCAACCCACTCTAGATTCAAACTGGTCCATTACTTAACCATACATTGTGAATTACCCTTCAGGTTAGTCAAGTTTCAATTTGTTGTGTGTTAGTCGTAAAGCGTAGTGCCGATCATAACTCAGTGCGTGCCATTCGTTAGTACCAGTTCGTACAGTGCCAGCGTCATGGGGATAGTAGGTTAGGTTAGGTTAAGTATTTGGAGTGTGTATTTGTCTAGGCGTAGATTTCTCCCGTCATCCTAGCCAGTTAATAGCTGTATCTATACCCTTAGGTAGGTTAGGCCTGTAAATTAGCCAATTCAGAACCCCTCTTAACAGTTAGGTAGGTTCCTTTAGATGTGCAGAGCCACAATCCACCTTATGTAGGGTCACGGACCAGTCGGGAGGAATTAGCTAAGACCCTCACACCCGAAAGGGTGTGAAGGGCCTTTTTTAAGGGGGGACCTGTCAAGAATAAACACCCTTCCTTTCTATAACTTTGATTTCATTACTTAATTTTGAAATGATCTGTTCTTCCTGCCTATCGATTCGGGGAATTTAGCGGGCGTTGAACACAACCGAGCTTACTTGAACCAGTCAACAGCCGTTACCTAGACCTCCTTACCCCACCCCCCCCAACATCGTGTGGTCCAGCAAACAATATAAACCCCCTATCGCCCCCATCATGCGATGGGGAGACATGTAGTGATAGGGGAGGCCAAAAGTTCCATTTAGCGTTAGGGAACAGGTAGAATTCTAAGCTGTAGGCATATAATGATAAGTGTGCTTTTCCTCTGCCCTTTTGCTAGTTCTTTTGACATACTTGCCGGTAGGGGTGGGCCCGACGCCAGACGCTCAAAGAAGCCATGCTTTTGAAAAGCAGAGAGAGACTGCTCCGACTTCACCTGTAGCAGACGTGCTGCTTTGTTTTCCCGCTCCACTGGTTGAACTAACTTCGACGACAACTGGAACGGTTGTAGGCGCCAACAACAGTCAAAAAAGGTTCGTACGTTGCAAGTAGTCAAGACCAACCATTCCCCCTTTTACTTAAACTCCTTAAAATTCCATTTCTTTAAACTTAAACTCTTCCTCCACAAAGCAATCCTCCCTTTGTTAGAATCCTGCCTGTATCCCATGCTTTGCCATTTACGTACCTTGAGTTCAAGTAAAGACCCCGTGATAACCATCAATTATCCCTCCACCAGTGCAATTTAAGGGCTATTTAGGTTAAGATATATATATGTTAATTTTATCTTTGTGTGAGTGCGATCTCGTGTTCATTGTTAAAGCCTACGCTGCTCCGATTCTCAGATTGTACCTACGTGATTTCATTATAATCATCTTCTAGGCTACGATATGTTTTGTATTTAAGAATGTGTATTGGGTGATATGTCATAGGGGGATTCCATCTCCTTCAGTGTATCCTGTCATTCCTAACTAAGAACATCTCTCTCAGGGGACACGCAGATCGATCGCAATCCATGCTTCAGTATCTCGTCTGCCACCAAAATCCTGATCATTCCTGGTCGCAGTCAGTAACAAATTCTGTTGTGGCCCGAATGTTCACATGAATTATCCTCCCATCCTGGAGCTTCATCATTTGCATTACCTGAGACTATTTCATGTAATCAGGGCAAGACTGAATGTTATTATTATCATTGAACTGATTGTATTGCAGATTGGCCCCATTTTTAATCCACTTGCTTGTTGCCAACTCATTGCATCATTGTTCCCTGTGTCCTATACTGAATCTGCCCCTTAGTGATTATGTTGTGTCATGTCTCATTGTTGATTTGCTAAGTTTCTGTAAATAAATCCCTGTAAATTAGTAAAAGAATTCTAAATTCCCATATGGCGACCTTCCCCATTCAATTGTAAATCCAGGAAAATCTATTGTAAGTTTTCAAATAACTTTTCCTTTTTGCTCATAAACGAGGCTCTCTCTTGGTTTCAAGGCATTTTCATTATAATTATGTTTCAATTTCTCATCAGCCAAGAGTCCAGTTTATGAAAATATATATATATATATATATATATATATATATATATATATATATATATATATATATATATATATATATATATATATATATATATATATATATATATATATATATATATATATATATATATATATATATTTTATTTATATATATAAAGACATTTTTTCTGTCTGTGTAATACTTCCATTCCCTCCAGGACAAACATTGACTCGAAGCTAGTTGAAGATTGTTCTTAAACACTTCTTAAATAGGAATTACAAAATCACTCCCACAGGAGTTTTCTTCATTAACTATAAACAGCGTCTGAACAACAACAATAGATATTTAATTATTCGTCTTGAAACAGAAAACACATTGTTAGCAAGTGTTGACTCATCTCATGCAGTCCTGTCTCAAAGATTACTAAAGCTTGCTTAAGCATTATATTAAATTAAGTTATTTAACAAATTCGGTAGATGCTTACCATATCTAAGGGAAGTACTACGTTTTTATTCCATTCACAAACACACAAACTTTTACATGAATATGCATACACACAAACTCATCCGCTCCGTATATATATATATATATATATATATATATATATATATATATATATATATATATATATATATATATATATATATATATATATATATATATATATATATATATATATATATATATATATATATATATATATATATATATATATATATATGTGTGTGTGTGTGTGTATGTGTGTGTGTGTATGTGTGTACACATACACGCACACATTATATATATATATATATATATATATATATATATATATATATATATATATATATATATATATATATATATATATATATATATATATATATATATATATATATATATATATATATATTAAAGGTTTATAGCAATATATCATCCTGAACGTAATATATCATGCTTTTTGGACAGTACTGGAGTTGTTTATGCCAAACTTAAACTCAAGATATTGATATTCTACTATTCTTGTTTTGCAGTCAAGCATACTACGAAATAATAAAAATATAAAGCTTTGAAATAACATCAAAATCAGTTCCCTTCCGAGAACGATAACAAAGATAGCGACCGAGAAAACATCTCCAGATGTCTCCCTCGTGCTTTACTGCCCAATACTTATACACTATGGTATTTTATATTTTTCACTGCATATTTTTGTTTATTTGCTTGTGAAATTTTATAAATATCATTGCCTTTTGTTCGAAGATAATTACATAACATTCATCCATATACTTCTTTCTCTCTCTCATACATGTTACAGATGCCATTATATTAAAAAAAAAAAAAAGTTTAGATCTATCAGCCAAAGGCCAGAAAACATTTGCTTACATTTTAATGCTCAATAGCTATAAGGTATAGCATATATAGTTACCAAATTATTTTTCAAAGCGTTTACGAATCTGCTTATATAATAACATCAAAGACATTATATCCAAGAGGAAGATGACTTACAGAATAGGTACAGACAACATTCTCTCTCTCTCTCTCTCTCTCTCTCTCTCTCTCTCTCTCTCTCTCTCTCTCTCTCTCTCTCTCTCTCTCTCTCTCTCGTGTACACATTGCTGAGACATTTGTTGTAAAAAGCTTTACACTTAGCCTACCTATTAAAAATCTTGAAGAGTTTGGTATCTCTGTAACAGCTGAAAATAATAGCAGTGAATCATAACATTCAAAATGTAATTAATAGTACTTCTCATGGTGCCAAAAGTATTATAACTTTTATTTTCTTTAATTTTATTAAATATTACTTGTGGAAAAGTAAAAATTAAATCTTCACAGATTGATCTAAAAAAAGTATTCCAAAGTCAAAATGCTTTCAAGGGAAATAAATTCTGACCTTTTCCTTTTAAAGTTATTCAGAATACTGGAATAGGTCTGTCATTTGAACAGTCACCTATTCTTATGGCGCAATAATTAATCTACTTCATTTTTGTTACGCTATCTTTCACGAATAATGTTTTTTCTACGAAGTAAGAAAATTAAGTTAAATCTATCTTTTGACTTTGTTTTTCTAGCATACTACTATTAAGCAAACTATTCCTCCTTAAAATGATGCCAAAACTGGTTCCACACATGAAAAGTACACACAGTTCAGAAAATTTTCACAACACGAAAAGCCCGTTAGCGCGAGATTGCGCAAATTTGAAACAGAAATTATTTGATGAGGGTACATCTTATAAGGCTAAATGCCCTGTTTGCGTACACGAAAGAGAACTATAGAAAAACTTAGTAAAGGCGTATAATATAAAATTAAAAACTGAAAATAAATCAGTGGTGATATAAAAAATATAGATAATAAGCGAAGATCAACAGCTTAATAACGAGAGAGAGAGAGAGAGAGAGAGAGAGAGAGAGAGAGAGAGAGAGAGAGAGAGAGAGAGAGAGAGAGAGATTCCTAAAACAATCATATGAGTTTCCCCTTAATATTGTCACGATGCGTATCAAGTACCTGGTTATTACACAACTGATCTCAAAATTCAAAAGTATACCTCACTTCAGCCAGATACCTGAACTCTCATAACATTAATTATTACGACAGAGTACTCTAAAGGTAAGAGTGATCCCTTAAGAAAAAACTTATTTATCAATCACTTGAAAAATCAAACTAAGTCTATCAGAATATGTGTGAGGTATCAAAAATTAAACTAGAAATATTCTAGAGTAGAAGGGCATCACTCCATCAAAAAACTCTCTGTCTCCCTGGTCTTAATTCACTTTAGCAAAACTAAAAGAACAAAACATGTTTATCACTTTGCCTTATGCACACACAATCAGTCCTATTCACTGATGATCAATAAACTGTTTTTCTAAAAATGTTAAATACAAAAATTTATTTTCAAATTCAAAGTTTATAATTAGAATTCACAATTAATTAGAATTCACGATCTAAAAAATGTATTACTTGAAAATAACACAACATTCAATTAATTCTTGAATTAAATTATGAAACAAAACTAATTCACAAAAACTTTATCAGGAATTTAAATTAATCAAGCAAAATTTTAACTATCAAGAATTACTCAAGATTTAAAAAGAAAATCTTAAATAAATGAAGTATTAAATCAATTATGCAATGTTAAATTACTTATGCAATGTTAAATTATACCAAGAAATATTTAAAATGCTACATAAATAAATGTTACATCACAAACGTAAAAAATGTGAAAATATAAAGAGATTGTAAATAGAAAAACACACAAAAATACACATAAGATGTATCTATAATGATTTCACTTGTTCAAAATTTCCTAACTTATCATACCATGGTATTAATAAGTAAAATTCACGTTACCTTACACAAACTTGTGAAAACGTCTGTAAAACGCTTGCTGCACCTGTGTTACCACAAAACACACTTTTTTCCCAGGTGCCGTTACAAACTAAATAACTTTGCTAAATTCAGATCTCAAAAGTTAATGCTAATACGTGACCACAAAACACTGCGTTAAAATAATCTCTTTCTAAGAACGAGAGAGAGAGAGAGAGAGAGAGAGAGAGGGAACCAAATCGACTGGTCTCAGAAATCAGAATGATACAAATTTTTGAATTCCAGAAACACGAAACAATTACATGATGTCATTAAAGCATTTTGGGTGCGAGATACAATGGAGAAGCTTCTAGAAGGAAAATGATGTCATCCCAGCAAAACGTTTTGAACGCAGTCTTACAAAACATGACGTAATTGATCAAGACACGTATTTTTTCTCTCAAAGTGGTGTACGTGACTCGAACAACGCATGTAACAACATGAAATTACTCGTCTCGAGCCCGTATGGGACGAATCGGCGTTTGTTTTCGCAACCTGTCATCACTAACCCAAAACAAAGCGCTCCCTCTTATCTCAGCTGATGACAATTGAAATGAAACAAACCCTTCCTGGACACACACACACACGTGCTCAAATACTACGCTTTTATCAAGAAAGATTATAAACTACGTTACTATTAAAATTGTATTAACAATTCTAAATTACGCTATCAAGTTATTCAATCATTAGTTCTTTTGATATCTGATGCCAAATTAAATATGACACTTCAACAATCATTATCATTACACATAAACATGGAAAAAGAAGTAAATATGTCAAAATTATAGGAGGATATACGCATTACAAGGCAACATCATGAAAATATACTGATGGTATTCAATAGCCTTCCCTTCCATTTCAATATCTTTTTTTTTATGAGCAGTCTATAAGTAATGATGGAATGCAATTATGTTTCTGGGTAGCTTTCTCTTTTATATGAATGTCAAGGGCAATTAACCAATTCATATTCTTTTATACATAAACAAATTATACATAAACAAATTAAACATAATTTGGTACTGTAGAACTAATTTGATCTAATCTTAGATGGCTCTGAAACAGTCTTACTGTTTCACTTACGATTATTTTCTCAGATATATTGAGATTGTGCTTGTGTGTGTTACTTCTAATCTAAAGTTTGGTCTTTTCCTTACCTTTATCTGTTTTTACATTATATGCAAATAATCATAAAGTTATATTGGAAAACTACATTACAAAATCTTAAATAAACATTGAAAACTATATGAAACTGAATATGTATTCGATGGACATCTGTAGGAGTGATAATTTTGTAAACAGGATTTTATTTAGTTATTAATGAATTACTGTTAACTTTTATCATCAGTCTTTAATTCCTATTAAATTCAGTGCAGATGTGCAAGTTCTCTGCCTTACTTCTTTTGCCCTTTAATAGCAGTCGTATCAAACGACATTTTTTTCATCTTGGATCTAGTTTTTCTCCTACAGTGGGGACCTGGATGTTTAGAAATCTCGTAAAAGCATATACAGTCTCTTAGTTAACAGAATACCTTTTACTGGATGGCATTTTGTGGCTGATCTTCACAAATCCTCTTGCAGTAAATGACAGATGATAAACTATTCTTTTGACTTAGATATATGTGCATCGTTGGTAAGTGAGAACATAAGTGCTTGCCACATAAGTTCAAGTATCGAAATGTTAAGATTTAGACACTTCTTCGAACCTACGAGACAAGAATTTTAGAATCCATAGACGTTTAAACCTTTAATCTCATCTCAATCATGATCAGCCATCTTTTACCTTATTCATTGTGGAATAGCTCATTTCTTTGTTTTGCTTTTTTTTTTTTTTTACATATTTATGTTCTTTTTAGCTTCCATTTCATCTTGGATACCCAAACAGGTTGCAAAATGGATTTGAACGTGTATATTTTCCAGGCAATTTCATTGTTCCTTTCTGTTTATAGACTGAAAGTGGTTTTCTTGTTTAAAAGGCGAAACGTACCATGAATACTTTAAGTATGTGTGTACAGGCATTGGTATTGCAATTAATGCACATCAAGTCGTGTTTTCATCTCATTTAACATAAGCCTTTATAGTGCAGCAGATTGCTGTAAAAATCGTTCAGATAGTGAAACAAGCATGAAATTTGGCACAAACATTCCTAAGACTACGCTCTCTTAGAAAAGGGCGCTGGCCACCTGAAAATCCAAGATGGCGGCTATTTTTCAAAATGGCCGCCATCTATGTTGAGATTCACTGGTTTGGGAGCATCTATTGGATGGAATATGCCAGTTTTTTTTTTTTTTAAACCTCGACTTTTAGGTTATAAAAATGTTCCATACCACACATTTTATTGAAAACCCTTACTAAATGAATTGTAACCAAGATGGCGTACAAAATGGTTGCCATAAAAGTTTTTTTTTCTATCCACAGCGCTAGCAGACATAGAGACCAACTGTTTTTATTTAATGGTATATTCATGTGATCAGACAGTTTAACTAATATGCTATTTTCAACTGAAATAGTAATGGTATGGTCACATACAACATTGTGTCTAAGACTGTAACCATAAAAAGAAAAGAAGAGAAATACGGACTAAACGCAACCAATCTATGTATAGGTCTCTCAACCTACACCTTTGAAAAATTCGAGGATAAGAAGGTAGGCATAGCATGACACGTTGGATGCTCAAGCTAGATTATCTACTGAAGAGAGGGCAATATTTATCTAGACTTCACATTTGCAAGTGCACAGAGCTGTGCAGGGAAGACCCAGCTTGTAGCACTTGCACCTTTCCCGACAGCCTGCTTTGCATCCACATTTGGTAAGCTGTTGGCAACTCTTGGCTAAGGGCGAGTTGGTTGTCCAGAGGACTTGCCATGCTTCACCAGACTTTGCCATCCCCACTCAGCAGGGTTCTCTGGCTGTGGCTGACACTGGTGGCCTGCCCCCACACACAACCAGCCTGGTACGCAGCACGCTTGGTGTGTTGGAGGAGAGCTCCTGGTTGGTGGAATGGCCTCATATGCCCTTTGTTTTCTGGCAAACATATCAAGTCTAGCCTCATCCACAGTGCCAACAGTGCTGGATCTTTCATACATAAGTATGACAAACCTCTCCAGGACCTTCAGGTCACTCTCTTCCACTCTGAGAGGGGTAGTGACTCAGTTTGGAGAACACAGTGGAGGCCTCTGGAAAGATGTTCCATGTCTGCCAGGCGGTCTTCTTGCCCTTGCTCCGGAAGGCTGACACTGTATCACAGCCTGTGAACGCATGGAAGAAGAGCATGCCATTCACCTTCTCCTGGCCCAGAGAGTTGCACAGGTCATGCACAGCAATCCAGCGCAGGCTCTGGCCTTGGCCAAATGCCACCCATAGCTTCTCTAGCCCTAGATTGTGGAGAGTGGAGAAAGCATTGACTGCAACGACAAGAACATCTGTGTCATTTGCTTTAACCTTGATGGTCTTGGCTCCATGTTCTGTGGCATATTTGGCATGGAGAAAGATGCGGGTGTCAGCTTCCTCATGAGAGCACTTTTCCAGTCCCTGAAGACTAGCCTCATGAGTGCTGAGGACAGCAGACCCTTTCGTGGCAATGACAACATTTGTGGCAGACATCTGGGCAACTTTGTCTGTCAGGAACTGGAACAACTCTGTCTTGTTGGCATCGTGTCTTAGGAAATTGCGCCAGTTGGATGGAATTGTGTTCTTGTCTGTCACCTTGCGCCTTCCTCCTTGACCACGTTGGAGCCTGGTCTCAGCTTTGAGGCTGGATGTATTGTATACATCAAATACAAGATGTGATGATGTGTACTTGCTGCTATAGGATTGTATCACAGGCAAGAAGTCGCAAAGTGCATAGCCCTCAAAGGTCTTTCCTTTCTTTGGTGGCAAGGCATGGACCAAAGCTGATCCATCTACAATGAGGACATCAGTCTTTGGTTCTTTGTCTTCTAGTGTAACATGACTCTCCAGGACCGAGGTCAGCTGAGACTTCTGACATGTGTACAGCCTACCACCCTCACTAAGGGAAGCTGGGAATGTTTGATTCTCGTGCTGGAAGAATTCCTGCAGATCACATTCACGGCTCAGACAGGATATAAATAGCTTTGAGAAAAGCTGGCAATCCTCCTTCAGAAGTTTCTGCTTTGACTGTTCTACAGGAGCAGCTTCTTGCCTGAAGAAGTCAGTTCTGTTCTTCTTTATCGGCTCATAGAAGGAGACTGCATTGTTTGCCAAAGAGTCTGAAAACTTCTGAAATTTAGTGCGGCCTCTGTCAAGGTGTGTCTATAGAAGTTCTGCTGAGCTGGGGTGGGCAATGTCTTTGTTGTCAATGGAATACAGATCCTGGCTCTCTTCCTGAAAAGGACTTCCCAAGTGTTGCAAAGCCAATGACAGCTTGCTGACTCTCTCCAAGAATGTCTTCTGCGCATGAGGTGTTTGTTCATGGTGTGTTGTCTGCTCATTAGACTCCTTACTTTGAACCTCTGTTTCGTATGCAGACACCAAGCGGATGATCTCTGGGCCAGCCACCATCCATCTTCTGAGTGCTGACGGATCTTCAGTCAGCCCAATGGCTCCGCCATCAGCCTTTATAAAGGCATTGGTCTGCTCATGAGCTTGGTCAAGAGCCATTGCTGAGAACTGGCGACTGGTCTTGTGCACAACAAAGTTGCCAGCCTTGAACTCCTTGTGCAACTCTGGGTGGGAACTCTCTAGGGTAAGCATGTCCCTGAGGTGAATAGGCAGCCAACGAGCATAGTTTGTATTATTGTTGGAAAAGAAGTAGGGTATCAGCTCATGCAATGCCTGGCAGTAGAGGACAAAATTGGCCTCACGGAAGGACCTGATCAGTAGGAATATCACAAGTTCCATAGACAACACCATGTGCCAGAAGTGGAACTGTGGACTCTGCTGTCTTCGAAGGTCACACCACTCCTCAAACTCTAATGCCTGCTCATTGTTGTTTGCTTTCTCAGCACAGTAGTCAGTGTATGCTGTCCTCAGGAGTTTGTACAAACTAGAGGCTGTAACCTGGTGCATCTGCCGTGTCCTGGTTACACTTGCAGCTGACAGGAAGGATTCTGCAGTTCCAGATGAAGCAACTCCTGCCTCCACCAGAGCTCCTGTCCAACCACTGCCATGAAGAAGAGTACCAAGAGATGTCATTGCTGCCGTCTCAATGTGCAGACCACCAAACATTACCAGATACTTGTCTTCGCCATACTGATCAGGTCACTGCCACTGCACCTGCTTTGCTACGGCATAGATTGGCTGATCAGCTGTGATTATGGGTATCTGGCCAGGGTTCAGAAAATCATCCGGGTAAGTACATGAACCATCATGTACAGCCCCCATACCCTTGGCTCGGCTCTCCCGCGCTGGCACATCCTGTCTATTCAGGTGCGGCTATCTAACTATAGCTGGTCTGGGGCTGTTAGAAAGCATTTGGGACACTAAACTAAACTATACTACAACTACTAGTCTAAGACTACAGGATTAGTAAAGCTGGATTAGCTGGCACTGAACCCCATGCTGAGTTACACAGCAGTGATGTCACCAGTGTGCCCTGGTTGTGTGCAGACATACACTCTTTTACATTTATTAATTTTCCTTCAAAATTGATGAGTTATTCGAAAGAGATGGCCTCATTAGGATCTAAAACCACAGAAACCAAGATCCATGCTTAAAACGATAATTGTTGAACGGGCATTATTTCTCATTATAATTATTGTTTCTACCTTTTCTTGGCAGCCATATAGCCCCATATTTAAAGGTAAACTGTACTGGGAAGCTACAGAAACATAATATTCACAAGAAATAGTATGGAAGAGCTTTACCATATTGCTAGAAGCAAATACATGCCATTCTAGTGAAAAATTAGCCAAAATCTGTCGATACTGGCCGCCATCTTGGAATTTGGCCACCATATTAAATTTTTTGCGTGGCCAGCGCCCTTTTCTGATAGAGGGAACTTTAAAGAGCACTTGTGCAAAATTTCATGCTTGTTTCACTATCTGAACGATTCTTATGAAATATGCAATTATCTGCTGCACTATTATAGGTACACCGGCATAACGCTCGTATCTTGGTGGTGCGTTTCCTCAGCCATGATAGCTGCGCGCTAAATAATCGTCATACGGAATAGAAACAGTTCAAGCTTAAAGCTTCGCACTTTATATTGCGATAATTGTATATGCAGTGTTTAAAAGCTGAAGTTGGCATCAAAGTGCGTCTAATAAAAATTATGTTATCGTAATGAAAATAAATGCAAAGAAATTCTTTACCTAAATGGAGACTCATTATATGAAAATTATTTATCTAAAATAAAGTCGCAAAAGTAATACAAATCTTCATCCTAAAATAGTGCCTGATAAAGGAGGGTAAATATTTTCTCTCTCTCTCTCTCTCTCTCTCTCTCTCTCTCTCTCTCTCTCTCTCTCTCTCTCTCTCTCTCTCTCTCTCAGGACATAAGTAGACTGGAACAGTTCTTTTTACATAAGGGACCAGGCAAGAAACGAGTGTCCTTAAAACAAAAGGCATCAATTACAGGTAAAGAAAAGTGCTCTACCCACTGTTTACCCAAAGCAGAATATTAATCAGGAATCCTCATATCCTCCATCTGTGAAGAAATTCCGTTCCAGGGATGAAACAATTCAATCAAATGCCACAAGAGCCACCATGCGGGAGGAAGTTTAATCTGGGATGTTAAACAGGGACTTTCTCAATTGAAAGTAGTTGCAGTGCGGATACTTTAGTGCTTTCCACTAGGAAATTTGTATTCCCTTTTACTGGCTGAAAACCCTCTTAACCTGTAGCTCTTACATGTAACTTTTTAAAATAGAGTAAGTATTGGGTAAATTATTAATTGTGCAATTTTCCAGCAGCCTTTTATAACAGTTAATGATACAAGTCTAAACGCTTGGTTATATTTTCTGGGAAATCAGTCTTTTCTACCAGATGTAATTTGTATTTCTGGTTTTATCTTAGTTTTTGACGTTCGCTCTGTAATTTGTGTTCTTGTTATGACTTTTGGCGTTATACTGATTCTGGATTTAAATTCCTAACTACAAGACATTTCAATGCCACAAAAGCTAAAAACATGAAATATCACAGTACGTGAGTTTACAGATCTATCACAAATAAAAATTTATAAGTAAATAATCAAACAGGCGTGAAACTAGAAGTTAAAATCATCTAGTTATGCATGGAATACTCAACAAAAAACTTCTAAAGAGCTTACTTCAATTCTAAGCACTCTGTGAAAAATGAAATAATTTACATTATGAGTCAACCAACATTCATCTCAAAAGGACAGTCAATACCGTCGCATGTTTCTATTGTACATTATTTTCATTTAATAATACCACATAGTTCACCTGCCAGTCGTCGACTAGGCTGTATTTCGGGACAGTATGTGGGTGTGTGCGTGTGCATGTATGCTACATGAAATGCATCCTAACTGAGGAATGGCATATGAACTATATAAAAATTACTTTATTTTTAGTTAAATAAATACTGTTTGAGAAGGAAAATCTGGGCAAATGTGGTTGCCGTTTAACTACCGAAGAAACCTAATAAATAAATATAATTTTTTGTAAACACGCTTTTATTAGAATACATTAAAAAGCAACAACAACAACAACAAAAATTAATTTTTGAGACACACCAGGATTTTCTTGCAATTAATCATGTCTACAAAAGTAAAAGCGTGGGCGCCAAACATTAAAGGAAATGCTACAAGAAATGTTTGGATCCCACACTTTTATTTTTGTAGACATGATTAATTGTAAGAAAATCTTTGGCATCTAAAATATATATATATATATATATATATATATATATATATATATATATATATATATATATATATATATATATATATATATATATATATATATATATATATATATATATATATATGTATATATATACATACACTTTTTAGTGCATTTTAATAAAAGTGTGTTAAACAAAATATTGATATTTATTTATCTTTTACTTTTCAGTCTTTACAGAAATTGTAACCGATTTATGATTTTTTTTTTTTAGCTGACAGGTAAGATGGGTGAAAGAAGAATGAGGGCAGTTAGAAATATGGTAGGGAATAGTTTAGAAAGTTAGGTATTAGTAAGAGTGACGTCAAGTGTGGTTTAGCCACAATTTTATTTAGATAAAGGTACAATTTTTCTTACTTTGGTCTTAATATGATCATATTACAATAATGATTTTGCACTATATTAACATAGTGAATTATACAGATTACATATTTAGACTTTTATTTCTTAATAGTATAATTCTATTGAGATAAAGTTGAACATTTTCTTATGTCAACCTTAATATTAACGGTTATAATAATGATTTTGCAATATATTTACATAGTAAATTCTACAAACTACGTTTTTCACAAGACATTTCTTAATAGCATAATGTCTAAGGATCATCGCGATGAATACAGGAAGATACCCTTCTCCATCATCTGTGGTTTGTGCTGTTGGGTCGTTTCTCACTTCTGCTTCCGTTTCCTCCGTTAATTCTCCATTGTATTGAACTAGTTTACTCCAAATTTGGTTGCCAGTCTGTATATTCTCTGATTAATTGGTGGTACTTTGTATTTTTTGTGTATTTGTTCCATATTCAGATCATCATCCTCTTGATTGTTTCTCACTGCGGACCTTAGTATCTTATCTTGGAATTTTTGTAATGCCTTTATATTGGAAGTCGATGCTAAACATGTGGGTATTAGTGGATATCCCATTATTGGTTTTATTAGACTTTTATAGATATCGATTTTATATTTGTGTTCATATTCCTAAACCTTTTTAACTTGGTGTTTTCTGTTCTTGCTATTCTTAGCCTTTCTCGTACATGTCTTGAATTCCTCTATGTACGAATTGCATTCATGGTATTCTTGTGCTTTTAGTAAAATTCCCTGGTTGTTGATCTAACATTATTTGTGCTGGTTTGTATGCAGATACTGATACTAGTTGGAATTCTGATTTATTTGTTTTTATCTTCCACTTCTTTTCAAATAAATCTATTCTTTCAATTTGGTCCATTGTTTTCTGTACTACTTGTCTGTTCAAAGTAGGGTCTCTTCCTCGTGTACGTTTTTTCTGGGCGTATAACTATTTGAACTATATCATCTGCAAAGCAGACATCAGTACAGTACTCTAGTGGTGAAGTCACATCTGATGTATAAAATATGAATAATCTTGGACTCCACTTAGTAACGGGAATGGATTTCCTATGTAATTTTGTGACTCAGTTGCTGCTGTTCGATCTTTAATGAAGTTGCATAGAATTTTCTCAAAAATGCCTGAAAGGTTGAGATGTAATATTTTGTACTGAAGTCCTTGCATCCATACTTTGTCAAATGCCCTAGTAATATCGCTACATACTAAGCTGCATAGGTACTTTCTTCTTTGTGATAGTGCAATGCTTTCATATATTGTTGCTATTGTCATTTGGGTTCCTCTTCCTTTTCTAAATCTATATTGATATTTATTTTGTAACTGATTACCTTCTAGGAACAACACCAATCTGTTGTTAATTATTTTTTCCAGTATTTTACCAGGTACTTCTGGTAATGATACTGGTCTATAATTCTCTACCTGACACGTATCTTTTCCTGGTTTGGGTATCATTCTTGAAAATGATTGGAAAATATCCTATTGAAAGATCCCGATTGTATATCTCTTTCATAATTTTTAAAATGCAATGTCTGGTAAATTTTGAATTACAACCTTGTTAATTCCACTTCTTCTTGGTGCCTTGTGTTTAAAATTTTTAATTGTCTTGTTTTCCCATAATCTTCTTTCCTTGTTAGTGGACAGTCTTCATTAGGTCTGCTAATATCTGCTGCATGATGCGGATTTGTTGTGTGTCTATGTTGTTCAATGATTTCATTAACTACTGCCTCATGTTGGTTGTGGAAATTTTGGTTATCCTCATGCGTTATTTGGAATATTTCCTGCCAGTAGGCCTTGTGTAATACTTCTTTCTCTTGGTCATCATATATTTTTTTTCGTTCCTGTGCATTATGTATGGTGATGAATTAGTTTTGCTTCCAACAGTCTTGAAACGGAGCTCCAAAATTGTTTTGGATTACTGTACTGTATTTGTGTATTTTTTATTAGGTCTTCCCAATTTTGATGATATGATCTTTAGTTTTCTTGTACTAACGCTTCTTCTAGTTATACATATCGTCTCATTAACGTGTTGTTCCAACCTGTTATAAGTATTAATGGGGCGAGGAAGTGTTAGTGTATTTAGTTATGGGTATATGATTTTTTTATAGCTTCCCCTATGTTTTTCTACCATTTTTCAAGTTCTTCCTCTACTGTTTCTTTTGTCATTTCTATTTTATTTGAATTTATTGTTGGTTGGCTAATTTTTCCTTATATTTCATTTTTGAAGCTTTCCCAACTTGCACTTTTTATATTTGTTTTTTCTAAGGATGGAATCATTATTGGGTTTATTGACAATGTAATTATTATTGGTGTATGATGGGAGGAGATTGCTGGTCCTTTTGTAACGGCAATACTGAGGTGGATTTTGTTATTTCCTAATTCTATATTTGACTTTCCTTTTCTGTCATTTGCTACGAAAGTATCAAAATCAGGTCCTAAATGTATGATATACTTTTTATTTATTAATCTGACTATTTATTTGCCTACGTAATTAGTTTGTCTATATTCCAAAAGTTGGTGTTTGGCATTTAGATCCGCAATGAGATATGTTGGTTCTTTCCTGTTAATTAACTTCATTACATCTGGAAGTGGGAAATAATATCTTCTTAGCGGCTTGTAAGCTATAGCGATCACTACTGGTCCTTCGTTAGTTTGAATTTGGAATGCTAAGTCGTCTTGGAAGTCATCTATTATTTTAAGTCTAATATTACTCTTGGTTGCTATTGCTATTCTTGCAAAAGGTTTATCAGCAAAGTTTTGCATATATGTATTATATCCAAACATTTTCATAGTTTTATTTCGTTTCATACCATGCTCATTGATTAATATTATGTCAGGGTCTTCTTCTCTGTATATTTTATATAATCAAAATTACCACGTTTTCCAGGATTTCACGTTATGTTGAATCATCGCAAGTCTTCGCAGAGTTGAGTCCATTCTAGTTACAGTGGTCTAATAATTATGCATTATCTTTCTTTCATTTTTCTATGTTTTCTGGTATTCCTGGCTACCGGCGTAGTATGTTTTGATGCTGAAGTTACTCCTTGTGGATTTGGCAAAACAGGAGACTTGAAGAAATCTGAGAAGCTTTGTAGTGAAGCTTGTATTTCTTCTGTTAATTGATGTTGCGTCTCTTGCAAATTACTTATGCGTCCTGAGGGAGGGATTGGTGACTTTGAGTCCGAATTAGGTTCATTTCCGGGTAAAAAGTCTTCATCTGATGAGTCGCCTTCTGAACTCTCTGCTGTGTTATGTTCACATTGTGTTCAATCTTACATATCCTGTTTAGTATCCTGAGTTGCTTGAAATTCTTCTGCTTTGTTTGTACAGTTTTCTTGCCTTTCATTCCTTTACTTGGTGCTTGCTATCATGTTTATCGTTTCTTCAGAGAAATGTGTTGTTGGTAAATTGTTATCTGCTAATATGCTGTTTATTACTGAGGGGTAGAATCCTTCTTGACGCAGCCCCAGGTTTATTGCTAAATTTGTTATTGTCGTCATTCTTGTCTCTTCTTGTATACGACTTACATTGCTTTGGATGTTATTTGCATTATCCTGGTAATTTCCTGTATTAGTGACTGATACTTTAGCGTAACTTGTACCGTTGTTTGTAGTGGATGTTGCAGATCTGTTATCTTTGATCTCTTGCCATTTTTTCATTAGATTCTTTCTCACTGGGCATTTCGCTGCTAAATTTCTATGTTGTTGATTGCAGTTAACACATTTCTTTGCATTTTCTTTACATTCTCTGTATGTATGATCATATGATGAGCATTCAGAGAATATTTTAAAGTTTTTATCTTTAGAACCTTCCTCATACATATGCTCATAAGAGTAGCATTTAGGGCAAAATAACAATTTCACAAATATAACCTGTTCAATATATTGGCTTGGAATGTAATGGTAGGCTATAAATAAGCCTCCTTCTATGGCTTTCTTCGCCATCTTCGGTGTCTCAAGCTTTATTTTCATGGTGGGGGAATTGTTCGGGAATTTTATCACATCGTCCATTTTAGCCCAATAATTTTTCCTCTCAATGCTTCCTTTAAGGTCATTTTTTTCCGTATTCCGCCGTTGTAACGTCCAGATATTTTGCTACTATAGTTTTCATGGCATTATATTCCCAGGGTCTATCACTTCAAACTGTTCATTTGGAAAAACAGTCCTGATCCCCGACTGTTGAATCTTTTCTGAGTCATTTTCGTGAACATTGGCAAACAATGCTGTATTAACTCTGGCCGCAATAGCGTATATACACTGTCATAACTTGAGCTGTCTACTTGGCTCGTGCGGCCTGGGACTATTGTCTTGTATCTAAATCTTCATGTTGCATCATAGCATTTACTTTCTTTTTCTTGAAGTTTTGCCACAGAGAAGGGTGACATAAACCTAGCTATGTTCGCACTGAAAAGAGGCCAGAACGATGCCGATGACCTAGAATCGAGGAAAGATTTTAAAAACCTCACGGGCCACTTCCTTCGGATACTAAGCAGTCATGAAAACACGTCTTTCCCCTACGGACGCTGGAGGCAGACTCGATTTATGATTGTAGCTAATGAAATTGAACGTGATATTCTATAATATCCTGTCGAGCCAAAGAACGTTTGAAAAATCCGTAGAGTTATTCACTTCATACAAATCCTGCTACTGGGAGAGGTCACTGTAGGGTCACAAGAGGACACTGCTGACCTACTGAAGGGAACAGGTCGAAAATTGAGTTATGAGATTTAACCCAGACAAACAAACAGACAAAACCAAAAAAGCAAGCTAGATAAAAGCGTATAAAAAGATTACTGCTGAAGGTATGAACTGCTTTGGGTAGATGGGACTGTTATGGCTTATGGCTTGTACATTGGTACAATTCTTGAAGACACGCCATATCGCTGCCAGTTTTCCCATGTATATCTATGTGAGTATGTATGTTTGTAGGTATGTAAGTTAAGCTGAAAACTGTATAAACACCTTGTTATAAATGGTTCAAGGGAAGTTAATTTACACACTTGGAAAATTTTTAGTATTTTTATTACTGTTTAATCATATGAAATTATCAAGTGCATAGCACAGACCTCTTCCTCTCGAGGATCAGCTTCTCCTCCACACCTGTACTGGAAGTAATGAAAACCTACATAAATGGCAAAGCCTTGGAGTTTTGATCTTAATTGATATATAAGAAGAATACTACAAGAAGCACTTATACATAGGAATAAGTGAACTTGTTACCTTAAATGTGAGTAGGTCAAGGGCAGGAAAAACTAAGCCAGATAACCATATTATCAATGCTGGATGACCCTATACTGAAATGATGTAACACCCATATAAGTTACTATTTACAGAAAGATAATATTCTTCAGTCGTGTATCTTAACTTATGACAACGAAAACGAAATCTTAGCTTACCACTTATGTACAATACTATAAAGAATAACCTTCAGCAGAGCTTCAGAACTACTGCAAGGACAAGAAAAATCCTTCAGTATAAAAAATGTAATAAACAAAAGTAATCGTACTTAACCAGTTACAGGCAGAAGGTCATTAAAAGGCAGCAACAAAGGCTCAAAGAGATGACTACGGTTACCCTTATTTGCCCTAACAATACTTGGTACTCACCGTAGTCCATTCGAGCGAGGAATGATTGACGCTAATGCTTCGTAGAACGTTGTATGTCCCGACCGAATCATCCACTGAGGTGAGGTGAAGTCGGAGACCGTGATCAACCATAAACTGTGGGGGTCAGAGGACATCCAGGTGGCCGCCAATTATGCCGTCCAAAATATGGAGTCACAGGGAAATATACAAATGCCTCGTGAGGGACCTTTGACTCAAAGTAATTTTAGCAGAGCCATAAATGTACATCATACTTGTCGATGACTCGCTTAACTGAAGACAGGCTTATACTGGCTTACACTGAAACTGGCTCAACTAGCCCAGGACTTTTAGGGTTTTGAGTGGAAATAATTAGATAAAAGCTGAAACTTTGCAGAAGTATAGACAATTGTGACCTGAACAACATATGAAAATTCCCACTGTCTCCCGCGCTTGCGTTAGCCGCCATATTGGAAAATGGCCGCCATATTGGAATTTCCTTAAAATTGAAATATCTCAAAAAATATTACTTTTATCAAAAACACCACTCAATAAAGTTGTTTAGAATTGGTTTTTCTATAGGAATCATTGTGTTATTTTACAAAAATAAGTAAATTTATGTGCAGGAAAAATAATAATATTGAAATTTCATTCATAATTTTATTTTCAACAACATTTTCCTTGAAATGGTGGAATGCATGTCAAAATGCTTCTGAAACAAAAGTTGTAGAACAAACTTTTTCTTTTAAACGGTATATACAAGTCTATGTCTATTTTAAAAACTAAAGAAGTTACAAGACATAAACGAAGAGAAACGCTAGACCTTAGATACCTTATGGGTATGTGGAAGCTACTTGAGTACAAGTAAAATACCAGGCTGGAATGGCTACATGCAAGCAGCAATGAGAGATGGTCATTTTGAAACTACTCATATACTTGCACTCCCCTTCATCAACTTGAACCCAGGGAATCTATCAACTATATACACAGCACTTTTACATGCTGTTGAGGGTACTAAGTCCCAGAATCAAACTCACTGTGTAGTAACTTTTGACCAGCCCCTCTATATGAAAGCAGTTGAAATAGTTGGTTCAGCTGGCGAAGAAAGCCCATTGTCAAAAGTAGTTGTGCGTTTGGGTGGGTTCCATCTTCTCATGTCCTTCATGGGAGCAATAGGCACCATCATGCGTGGAAGTGGACTGGAAGAATTGTGGGTCACAATATATTCAGAAATTTCTGTAAGACACATGCTTTCTGGACACATATTACCGTGCCCTTCGAGCTCACTTTCTTACACAGGCTGCTCTTACAAGAATTCTTCTAGATGATGTCAATATGAATGATGAAGAATGTAGTGTAATCCTGGAGATATTCCACTCCTTCTTGACCCATGAAGTTGATGTTGAAGACGTACTAAATAATGAAATCTTAACAGACATTAATACTAAGCTGATAAACAACATCAATCAAAAGGAGGACTTGATTCGCACAGCAAGACTTTGGTTGCAATATCATGAGCAAGTATCCCTAATTAAGCTCTTTCTGAGAGCTGAACGCACAGGACAGTGGGATTTGCACCTGTATTGTGTACGAGAGATGCTTCCACATTTCCATGCTGCAGGGCATCTACATTATGCCAAAGCTGCACAGATCTATTTGCATCAAATGCATGAACTTTCCAATACAATGGCAAAGAAGGAATATGAGAAACTTACAATTGATGGATTTTTCACGGTGCGTCGCAGCAATCGTTATTGGTCAGGGACATGGAGTGATATGATAATTGAGCAGAATCTGATGAAGGGATTTAAATCTTCTGGGGGACTTACACATGGCAGGCGTATTACCGAGAGCACTTTAGCCCAGTGGATAAAAGCAATGCCAGCAAGTACACAAGTTTGTGATGCTGTGGAGAAATTTACTGGTGTTTCATCTGCAACAACTGAACAGCATGTTGAATTGAGAGAATCACGACAATTTATTGATGAGAAGCACTTACAAATATTGCAGAACTGGCTACGATCTCACTCTCCATTTCAAGAAACTTTTAGTGGGTTGGTATCCTTGGGAACAGGAATAATTGCTGATGATTTAGTGAACTGTGACACAGCAAAATCAACTGGCTTAAAAGAAATGCATGATATGGATGGCAAGAAGTTCTCAACTATAAACTTAAAAAGAAAGAACGCAGTACGGTCAATATCAGTCATGAGGAATGGACTGAAAGTTCGTGAGGATGTTGTTGCAGTGAACTCTCAACAGCTTTTCAGCAGAATAATATGTTTTGAAAAATGATGACCAACTTGCTAATTATATGACTTATGAATTGGCCCCTAAACCTCCTTCACTCTTTGACGACATCTCAATGAGAAAAGGGCACAAAGCAGCCTTAGTGACTAAATTGGAATCATATGGACCTTGGGAAGGGTTAGTTTCAGATGAATACCAGTATGTTGTGGATGGTGGTCATCTTCTTCATAAAGTTGTGTGGCCAAGGCCAGCTATGTATCGGGATATTTTTCAAGCCTACACAGGTTATGTAATCAATCATTATGGCAAAAATAAAACAGTTGTTTTTGATGGCTACCCAGTGACACCAACAACCAAATCTCAAGAGCAAAATCGTAGGGCATCCAAGCATTGTTCTATAGAAGTTGAAGTCAATGAGGAATGTTACTCAACGTTACCGCAAGCAGATTTCCTGTGTAATAAGCGTAACAAGACACTGCTGATCAGTAAACTGAAGGACCACATGCAGCGTGCTGGCATTACAGTTATAGTTGCCAAGGAAGATGCAGATATGTCTATTGTTCAAACTTCTTTGTCATTAGAAAATAGTGGACATAATGTAGCAGTGGTGGGTGACGACACAGACTTACTAGTACTTCTAGTATCTCTTTCTAAATCATCCACAAAAATACTTTTATTAAACCTGGTAAAGTACACAACCCCAACAAGATCTATGATATTAGGAAACTTATATCTAACCTGGGACATCTTCGTCAACATCTGCTGTTCCTCCACGCTGTTACAGGTTGTGACACAGCATCAGCTTTATATGGGAAGGGAAAGAAAAAGTACTTTGATATTTTGAAGAAGAGCCAAGACATATGCAATACAGTGTCTGTATTTGATAACCGAGAAGCATCTAAAGATGAAGTGGCCAAAGCTGGCGAAGCTTTCCTCCTTTCTATGTACGGAGCGGAGAAATTTCAAACATTGGACAGGTATCGTTTGCATGCATACAAGAGAACAGTTGCAAAGATGTCACTTAAATCTGAGTTTCAGTTATCAACATTGCCACCAACAAGTGATGCAGCTCGCTTGCACTCGTTTAGGGTGTTCTACCAAGTACTGCATTGGCATGGTAACCATCTCTCTCCAGTCGAATGGGGATGGGAGAGTTCCAAAAATGGGCTGAAACCAATCCCTTCAATGAAACCTCCAGCTCCAGATGACTTGTTACATTTAGTCAGCTGTAACTGTCGCAAAGGTTGCCGCCATCAATGTAAATGTCGTAGGGTTGGTTTATCATGCTCATCCATCTGTGGACAGTGTCGTGGTGTTGGATGTGAAAATTCACTACCATTTGAGGAGGATGTTGAAGAAGACGCTCATGAGATGAAAGAAAACTTAACATCAAGAATGTTTGAGCTCTGAGTGTGTTCTATTCAGATATAATTCAATCCATATTTACTTTCAAGAGTACCCTATATGACATACTTGTCCCACAATTACTTTATGCAAACCTGCTGTTATATTTTTTTGTGTTTGAGAGCTTATATTTGTATTAATGAACAATCTCTCAGTTGAAATATTTTCTTTCGTATTTATTGTTATTGTACATGTAAGTATAACCAAAGTGTATGTATTATTAATCCTACACAAGGTATTTGTCTGAAACCTCATTAATATATCAGGCATCCTTCTCTATTCTAAAAAAAAAAAAAAAAAAGGCACGAGATCCTTTCACTGCCATTGTAAATTTCACTATTAAGAAATGAATAATGATGCCTATTAAAACATTGTTCAATAATTTATCAGAATGATTGCAAATCAACACTTCTTAATTAAAAAAAAAAATGTTTGATTCTGTACGTGAAAATTTTACATTTCAGTTTTCTATATATTTTCCTCCATAACTTTTTTATTTATGAATATAAGTATAAACTTGTATATATGTTTCAAAAGAAGAAAGTTTGTTCTATAACTTTTGTTTAAAAGCATTTTGTCATATAGGACACCAGTTCTGTAGAAATTGACTTTGAAAATAAATTCATTACTTTAATTTCAATATTTTTTTTATTTTTTTCATATAGATTTTCTCATTTTTTTAAATTAATCTAGTGAATACTATAACACAATCAATTCTGAACAACCTTTATTGAGTGGTGTTTTTTGATAAAATTGATATTTTTCGAGATATTTGAATTTTAAGGAAATCCAATATGGCGGCCATTTTCCAAAATGGCGGCTAACGCAAGCGTGGGAGACAGTGGGACTTTTGATATGTTGTTCAGGTCACAATTCTCTATACCTGTGCAAAGTTTCAGCTTTTATCTAATTATTTCCCAAAACCCCCCAATTTTGACCTATTGCTCCTGGGTTAAACTGCCCTCTGGCTCTGACAGAAATCTCCCTTCTTTTTTTAGCGGCAGAGTCTCGACGCTCCCTCGGAACAACAATAATACAAAGAGAGGAGGAGTCAAATAATTGCCAATTATCATTATGGCCGCAGGAAGGACAGTTACCTGTTCCTTCCTGCTGCCGTAGAAAAGTGTACCAGAAATAACTGGAATTCTGCATAGTCCAGGGGGAAGGATGGAAATTTTTTCCAAAGTACGAAGAAATTTTCATCCAAAAACAAATTATATGTACAAAATATGTTTGGACAATACAGTAAAATGAAAATTTATATACAATTGATAAAGTTATATACAATAAAAATGAATTTAGTGAAGCATTTGTCTTGTCCTTGCCTCACTGGTCTCTGCAGCCTTCCCTCTGGGACGCGAGGATTTACTCAAGAACTGACTTTCGGGGGAAGTGTTACCTTGATCAAAATTAGTATCCTCCAGTATGGGGATTGGGTTAGACAGGTTTTTCCCTTTTTGACTAGAGCATGGTAACCTCACCCAGATCATTAGAAAAATTCTGCAAAATAATTCCTAATGGATAATTAATTTTTAGTATATTCTTCTCTGATTAGCAATATATCTCCTACTTTAAACAAGTTATGTGAGATGGGACGATGTCTGCTTTTCCTGCCAACAGCTTGATGAATTAGTGCCTAAAAATTCATTATGTTAGGTATCTAACAATACATTTCTAACTTTGCATAATTTGGTGTAAGTTTTAGAAATGTCTGAAATATTAGATTTAGCAGGATGAAAATCTAGATCTTCTACCGGAAAAGGCTGTAGCTCAGGGATTAAATTTAATGAGGTCAACTCATATCCCCTGATAAGCTGTTCAGGTGTTATAGGCTCGGGTACATAATCATTGTTATTGCCTAGTACAGCCTCTTTGAAAGCTATTGGTCGTCTGTTAACGAGATGAACTATGTTACACACAAGACATTCAAAATCATAAAACGAAAGCACGTTGTTCTTGATCGCTCCAAATATTAACAGATTAACCATTTTAACACACACCTCGACCAAAGAACCCCACTGACTACAGCCCTTAAAATATAGTTGAAAAGATAAAGGTTTCACATTGTTTTCTTCAAAATACAATTGCGTCTGAGGGTCATTAATAAAATAGCTTATAATATTAGCACCTGTACCTACTGCGTTCCTAAATCGCTGATGCACAACTGGGGTATGCCATATTCAAAACAATGTAATTGAAAAGCTCTAAGAAAATCTGAAACGTTCAAACTTCTACAGACTTTTAGATTAAATTAGTGGCCCTTGACCAAGTACAAGTTATGCACAATAACCAAATTTTCTGTGTCACCTTTTAATTTTTTGCGTTAAAAGGTCCTAAATAGTCAACAAAGACATTTCCAAAGGGAACAGCAGGAGGATCTGATCGGGAGTCTCTGTAGGAGTTTTGATTGAATTTTATGGTGCGATTGTTGAATCTACGACAATGACCATATTGATTGAGAGTTTTTTTTTTTTTTACAACGGAAAAATGTTTAGGGATATAATGATAACTTTTAAGCTCAGTAAACACAGAATAACAACCTGAATGTAACAATTTTACATGGGCTTCCCAAATAATCGATTCAGTTAAATGGCTGTCTAGATGTAATAACACGGGAAATTTGTCGTTAGTGCTGTAATGCCACTTCCTGAACTTACTTTTCACTCGTAAATTACCCTGTTCATCAGAAAATAAGTTAAGCTGTGTTATGATAGGAGGAATTTCTTTCTTGGAATACCAGTTTGAAAATAAGAATATACATCAAGGAAATACTTGCTTTGTTCAAAGTGCAACAAATGCCTGAGAGAGGCGGAAAAATAGTTGCTGACTGGAGGGCAAGGAATTCCTGCCTTCAATTTCCACTTTTGTAAAGCAAAAAATACTCTTCGATATACTAGTAGAAGTCTCCTTAAACAAGAATACCTGTCCACATCAACCAAATGGTCTAAATTTTCAGTAGCACAAATTAAGGGAGAGAGACGAATGAATCTCAGTGGTGGCTTCAAATACTGGAATAGCAATTAACAACTCAGGAACATCGGCCAAGCTAAAGTCTGGTCCCGTAAAAATGCGTAACTTTTGGAGCTGATTATATGATACACATCTGGTGATCAAATATGCAGGATTATTTTCCCCAGAAATGAAATTGAACCTTACAGGATAAACTTCACACAGTCTCTGTATGTTACCAATTCTATTCAAAACAAAGGAAAATGTTTATTCAATTTGTCTAACTTCAAAGATACAGAATTTAGCCAATGCAGGGCGCAGGGAGAATCAGTGTAAGCAATAACACTGTCAGTTTCTATGGGCCTTACGCAAGAAGGGCCAGATAAATCTTTATAAATATCCAGAGCGCACTCAACACTTAAATTTCCGGCATTTAGTTTAAGGGCAGGTATTGATTTATCCTTTAGTTGTTTATTGACAAGTCTGCTTTTAACATGAATAAAACTTAAATGGCCTGTCTCAATATGCTGCAAATAAATAACACAACCGCAAACATCTCGACTTGCATCTGAAAACACAAAAATGTTATATTTACCATCTCTAGCGTCTACAGATTGGGGTACTCTCAAATGGGGAGCTCTGTTTATCTGTTTGAAAATATTGCTCCATTCTCTCTGCAAATCTGTAGCCGAGATTTGATCCCAGTTTAAATTTTTCTGGCATTGCAGCTTATGCATAAATAATCTGCAGCGATTAAATAAGGGCATATTAAAGCCAAAAATATCAAACTGAGAAAAAGCAATGGTCTGTAGAATTGACCTGTTGGTTTTTGGAATTTGGATTAAGGCAAATAGGGTTAGTAAAAATTTCATCAGAAGGGTTAAAAATACCAGGAAGCTGTTGGTCCGACCATTTCAACTCTTCTGAAGTATTAACAATAATAGCCCCATTCTCCATGTAAATAAGAGAATAAATGGACTTTTTCAAGCCTGATATGCGGGAATCCTCAAAGCGCTGCAAAATCAAAGTGTAATAAGGAGCCATCATTAGTAAAAAAGGACTACATCGAAGACCAAAAGGTAGTCTCAAATTCTTGAAAACCACGAAAGAAAAGTCACCTCGGCTGACATTCTTGTACCAAAAAAACAAAAGTTTAGCCTGGTCATTTTCGGTCAAAGTCAACATATTAAAGGCTTTCTTGAGATCACAAATATGCAATTTCCTGCCAAACCTTAAATTTAGAAAGGAAGAAGATAACTTTTGATTTAATGCAGGCCCAGAATACATGCACTGATTATGAGACAAAGAACTACCATCTTCAGAGTCTTTAAGATTGGATAAAAATCCTACCCTACATATCTTAGTGTCTCTGTCGGGTTTAAATATAGGCATGTGAGGCAGAAAAGAATATTGAGGATTCTCGGCTTTAAAAACATCAAGATCATGGATGGGTTCAATAATTCCTGCATTAATCTGTTCCCTAATGGTTTGATCGACGAGTTGTAGATGACCATCACACTATTTAAGCTTTTTAAGATTAGAATTCAGTATTAGTTTAGAAAGTTTTTCATTTCTGGACAAAAAATGGGAGACTTTGCCATTCCATAACAAAGGAACCATAATTCATCCATCAGACTCCCTCTGATGAACGTTTTTAATACAAAAATCGACCAACTGATTATTAAGTTTGAAACTTTCGTCATTGTACTTATTTTGATCATATTTCAAATAATGACCGCATTCGGGCTCTAAAATTTGTTCAGTGGCCTGCTGCAATTGCCTCTCCATCAATTTACCTTTATCGTTGATAACTAGAAAGGAACAGTTTACTTCAAAACCATTATCCTGGTCACAGTCAGACAGAATATCGATTCTCGTGTTTAATAACAACGAGCTACTGCAAGCATGCACTGTAGAAACAGACCCAAAGCTACTGTTATGTACAAAATTCAAAGTTCCTAGTTTAACATCCATACATGTTATGTTGTTCAACATCAAATCGGTATTACCTTGCAATGAAATACCAGCATGAGACTAGTATACGGAAGGATCAACTCCACCAAAAGTTACGTCTGTACCTGCCAAACAATGGGAAAAGTTTGTACTCAACAATAGCTGAACATTATCAATAGTTTGAGAGTATTTATTTAACAACTTATTAGCAAACATCATACCCTTGCCCTGAAAACTTTCAGTCAACTTACAGTGCAATGGCAATTTTAATGATATATTAATATCAGGTACAGCAAAGCCATACATTATAAAAGATAAACTAACTATTTTCACCGGCACTTCCTAAATCTTGGTATAATATGCCTTATTCCCATTAACTCCATTCACAACAAGTTTAACATTTGAATTAATAATTTTAAGGTTCTTTTCCTCGGCTAACCTACTAGTGACGAAGGTGCTTTGTGAGTCACTGTCCCTTAGAACTCTGTTAATCCCGCTACCAATGCTGAAAGAAAACGTGGGTAACACAGAGTTACCATAAGTATGCAGCAAAACAGCAACACCGCTGTTTACTTTCTGTGGAGCTTTAGAAATTACTTTAACATCATTAGCTTTAGGTGATTTAGATTTCATGCCATGGGAGGGCTCCAACTCACAAAGATAACTCATATGCCAACCCTGGCAATTAAAACAGCGTCTTTTAAATCTGAGGTGATATTTGCTAGAATTATGGTCAAATTTACCACATTTTACACAACCGTGTTTAGATTTTAAAAACTGCACCTTCTTGGAAGGGAAAGGAAATTTAGAACACTCATAAATAAATTAAGAATGAGTAGTGTTACCAACTTTAAGGCAAAAACAACAGCTAAGTGAAGACCTTGGACCAGAATCACTCGTTACTGCTTCCACAGCTAAACTTGAGCGTTTTCCTTACGAGAATGGACCTTATGCTCTTGTACATTTTGTGAAATTTTAGTTTTCGCACCTTATAGATTTGTTTGTCATTTTCGTATCTCTCACAGGCTGTAAAAAAGTTAGCCTTTATGTCATTCAAGATAGGATGAGTATTTCCTATAATCTGAATTAAATGGCACTGGAAACTATCATTCAGCCCATGCCATGCAAAATACCTAATAAACTCATCAACTTCAATATTCAAAGTCTTCACGGTTTCACATACTGTTATGAGTTCAGAAATAAAGAGAAAAGGACCTTCACCCTCTTTCAAATGTAAACAGGTAATTTTCTTGATAGCAGTATTTTTCTGAATATCTGTTGATGCAAATGCTGAAACATCAGCATAATGTTGCTCACCTGCTTCTAAGGAACTTAATAAAACTTTTGCTCTACCTTCAACTTGTTGTTTAAGCAACAAGAGCAAATCCTATCTGGATAGTTAAAAGCATTAGTAGTTGCCTCAAACTCTAATGAACTTCAAAAAATCTTCTAATTCTCCACTGCTAAACTTGGGAAGAGGAGCTGTAGGTTGTTTAAGGAAACTTCTAGCTACATCGGGAATATTACTAGAGTTATGAGTACCCCTAGGAATTTCTAGTAGCGGTAAACAGGTTTCAATTTTATCCATATGGTCCTGACAACATAATTCAACCTCCAAATCTGCATTATCAGAATCATCGGAAAATTTCTTAGCCAAAATCTGAGTGTCTAACTCATTTAATTTGATCTTGTGATTGGCAAGAATACCTTTGATAGATAATTATTCTTCCTGGCTATGAGTATTGAAAGTACAGGACCTATTAAAATATTCAGTCACCTTTCTGCGGATGACTTTCCTTTGCCCACTGAGCGCAGATAAACTCGCCATTATTAAATGACATAAAACAAATTATTATCCTAGGAGAAAAAAATATTAATATCCTGAAAATTAGGAAAAAAAATTAAAAGGAACAAAAATTAGATCAAACAACGGATCCCGGAACACTTCACCAACTAATGGGACTCTGCATACAGAAAATCCAGCTTCCTTTGTCGTTGCTCCACGTAGGGCGCCATAAGCTGAAAATTGTATGAACCTTGTAAATGGTTCATGGGAAGTTATTTTACACACTTGAATAATTTTTAGTATTTTTATTGCTATTTAATAATATGAAATTATCAAGTGCATAACACAGGGCTCTTCCTCTTCAAGGATCAGCTTATCAGCAACACCTGCATTGGAAATAAGGAAAACCTACATAAATGGCAAGCCTTGGAATTTTAATATTAATTGATATATGACAAGAATACTACAAGAAGCACTTATATATAGGAATAAGCAAACGTGTTACCTTAACTATAAAAAGATTACTGCTTTGGGTAGATGAGGCTGTTATGGCTTATGGCTTGTACAGTGGTACAATTCTTGAAGACACGCCATATTCGCTGCCATTTTTCTCTTGTATAAATATATATATGTATGTTTGTAGGTATGTAAGCATACATATATATATATATATATATATATATATATATATATATATATATATATATATATATATATATATATATATATATATATATGTGTGTGTGTGTGTGTGTGTGTGTGTGTGTGTGTGTGTGTGTGTGTGTATATATATATATATATATATATATATATATATATATATATATATATGTGTGTGTGTGTGTGTGTGTGTGTGTGTGTGTGTGTGTGTACTGTATATATACATATGTATATACATATATACTTTTGAAGATACTAAATTTTAAAATTTTCTGAGTTTATAACGATACTAAATTGATGTCCAATACCATTCTTGGCATGAATTTTGATTCATTAACATTTGCTTCTCGATTTTTTATTCCTGTATAAGGGGGAGAAATTGTACTGTGGTAAACGCGGGCATTAAATTTAATGCTTGAGCAGATTAAACACAACACATTGCACTATCCACGTGTTGGAGCTGTTGCATTTAGTGGAAATATGACACTGCCATGCTTATTCAACTGTTGCCTTTGTTGTTTGACCTTCTGAAAGGTTTTGCTGGGGATAAGACTAATTGCTATAACAATATCCTAATTCCTCAAGTGCATAAAGAGTTATTTTTTCTATAGATTAATAATAATAATAATAATAATAATAATAATAATAATAATAATAATAATAATAATAATAATAATAATAATAATAATGAAACTGTATTAAATGTGAGGCATAGGTTCATTATCATTTAATGAAATATAGGATTAGTTATCGTTTCCATCTTGCTCTTCATGTGGAATTTCCTTAGAGATTACAAACAGCTGGAAAAGCAAATTTTGTTCTAAGGAAATGTATATGGAAATGGCTATTTTTCTTGATGTTTTCAAAGTTTCAGAGTTTTTTTTCTTATTCGGTTATCTCTCTCTCTCTCTCTCTCTCTCTCTCTCTCTCTCTCTCTCTCTCTCTCTCTCTCTATATATATATATATATATATATATATATATATATATATATATATATATATATATATATATATGTGTGTGTGTGTGTGTGTGTGTGTGTGTATATATATATATATATATATATATATATATATATATATATATATATATATATATATATATATATATATATATATAAAAAGATAAAATCCACGAATGAAACGGGAACACTAGAATGCTGTAAGGCTTTTCGACGCTAGGTCCTTTACTTAGCAGACTGAAGAAATATAAAAGTATGTTTACCAAGAAAGCTCATATAATTGACAGATGGGGATTATAAAGGAAACATATGTACCTGGAATCCAACACAATTGAAGAATTAGTAGAACTGTCAAAACATGATTAAATATTTAAGAGGTTTTACAAAGGATTAGGATCAACCTTCAGAAGCAGGGACAGGACAATTAAAAGATTATACAAGGTCGTGACTGACGGCCTAAAAAATTTTAGTACAACAAAATAATTCTCTTTTTTTGTAAACAATAATAACTTTTCGCAAGATGAACATTTTTACAAATAAAAAAAAATATATTAAATATACGGATATATAGAAAATATGTATCAAGTAACTAACTTGTAATTTAGTCAGTGGTTTTATCTTTTAGGTCATTCTTGAACATTTTTCTAATACAGGGGTCCAAATAATACATGCCAGGGCTAAGATTAAAATTACAACTGGAAATAGGCTGGATAATAGCGGACTCCAATAGATTTCTTGAAGAGAAATCTTTCGATCTGGCAATCACTGAACTTTCAGTCCAATTTATCCTGTGAGTTTTCACTTAAATGAATGAATATAGCATTGGATGCTTGTCCAGTTTTGACTGAATACTTATGTTTCTTAATACGTACATCGAAATCTTTGCTAGATTGGCCAATATAAAAGAGAGGGCAGTCCAAACATGGAATTTTATTTATTATGTTGTTGTTTTCTTTAGGGCTATTTTTATTAACATTCTTTTGAGTGTGTTATTATAAGAAAAAACGAGGTTTACATTAAAAGGTTTTAACAATGATTTTATGTTTTCAAAACCACTAAAATAAGGCAAGCTAAGAATGTTCTTAGGGGTTTCTTTCTTCATGTTACTTTCACTATAAAACTTTTTGTGGGCTTTCTTATTACAAATATCTAGTATATGTGAAGGATAACATAAATCTGTCCCTATTTTTCTTATGTATTCAATTTCTTCATCCAAATACTGGGGACTGACAATGCGCAAGGCTCGTAAAAACATAGAGGAAAAAATTGATATTTTGATGTTAAGGTGATGGCCTGAATAAAAATGGACATAAGTTAATGTGTTGGTTGGTTTCCTATAAATACTGAATTTACATTGAAATGGTTCTCTATGTATTAAAATATCTAAGAAAGGAAGGCAATTGTCTTTTTCTAATTCTAACGTAAACTTAATGGATGGTACCTGGTTATTCAAATTACAGAGTAAATCATTTACATCAATACCAGCAGGCAAAACAGCTAAAATATCGTCAACATACCTATACTACTTTAAAGGAGCATAAATGATATTAGGTATATATCGTTTTTCAAAGAATTCCATGTACAAGTTTGCGTCGTCCCTATGTATATTTGAAAACATTGTGATATTCCTCAAAATCTTATTGATATAATTAAAGGTATCATTTATGGAGCTGCGAATGTTAGGCATGAAAGCAATTTCCCTGCTCGCTATAAGAAAAGCTTGACCGACCTTAAAAAAGACAATACAATCCACATCACAAAAGCTGATAAATCGAATAGTATTGTAATTTTAGATAAAGCTGACTACATATCACGTATGCAAGCCCTACTGGATGATGATACGACATACAAAAAACTAACAAAAAATCTCCTTGATCAAGTCATAGAAAGTTTCAACAGCACAGTGAAAAAAATCCTTAAAGATAAAAAAGAACTAATAGGTCAGTTGTCGGTAAAATTTCCCTTGTTACCTTACTTGTACGGATTAGTAAAAACACACAAAGAAAACAATCCTATGCGGCCTATTATAAGTACTGTTGGCTCAATATCATATAAACTTTCGAAATATATTACCAAACTTTTGTCTCCGTTACTTGGAACTATCTCAGATTCTCACGTATATAATAGTCTAGATTTAGTTGATAAATTAAACAAAATCACTTTTTGCCCCACTGATAGATTCGTTAGTTTTGATGTTTGTTCTATTTTTACTAAAGTCCCTATAGATTCTGTTTTAGAGTATCTTAGTAATGAATTAATCCATCACGAATTACCTCTACCTGTAAGTCATATAATTTCTCTCACTAGGTTGTGCATTTGTGATTGTCAGTTTATATTCAATGGTGCATTTTACCAACAAATATTTGGTATGGCAATGGGCAACCCTTTATCCCAACTACTCTCAAACTTGTACATGGAATTCTTTGAAAAATGATATATACCTAATATCATTTATGCTCCTTTAAAGTGGTATAGGTATGTTGACGATATTTTAGCTGTTTTGCCTGCTGGTATTGATGTAAATGATTTACTCTGTAATTTGAATAACTAGGTACCATCCATTAAGTGTACGTTAGAATAAGAAAAATACAATTGCCTTCCTTTCTTAGATGTTTTAATACATAGATAACCATTTCAATGTAAATTCAGTATGTATAGGAAACCAACCAACAACTTCACTTATGTCCATTTTTATTCACGCCATCACCTTAACATCAAAATATCAATTTTTTCCTCTATGTTTTTACGAGCCTTGCGCATTGTCAGTCTCCAGTATTTGGATGAAGAAATTTGTTATAAGAAAGCCAACAAAATGTTTTATAGTAAAAGTAACATGAAGAAAGAAACCCCTAAGAACATTCTTAGCTTGCCTTATTTTAGTGGTTTTGAAAACATAAAATCATTGTTAAAACCTTTTAATGCGAATCTCGTTTTTTCTTATAATAACACATTCAAAAGAATGTTAATAAAAAATAGCCCTAAAGAAAACAACAACATTATATATAAAATTCCATGTTTGGACTGCCCCTCTTTTTATATTGGCCAATCTAGCAAAGATTTCGATGTACGTATTAAGCAACATAAGTATTCAGTCAAAACTGGACAAGCATCCAATGCTATATTCATTCATTTAAGTGAAAACTCTCACAGGATAAATTGGACTGAAAGTTCAGTGATTGCCAGATCGAAAGATTTCTCTTTAAGAAATCTATTGGAGTACGCTATTATCCAGCTTACTTCCAGTTGTAATTTTAATCTTAGCCCTGGCATGTATTATTTGGACCACTGTATTAGAAAAATGTTCAAGAATGACCTGAAAGATAAAATCACTGACTTAATTACAAGTTAGTTACTTGATATATATTTTCTATATATCCATATATTTAATATAAGTTTTTTATTTGTAAAAATGTTCATCTTGCAAAAAGTTATTATTGTTAAAAAAAAAAGAGAATTATTTTGTTGTACTAAAATTTTTTAGGCCGTCAGTCACGACCCTGTATAATCTTTTAATTGTCCTGTCCCTGCTTCTGAACGGTTAATCCTAATCCTTTGTAAAAACCTCTTAAATATTTAATCTTGTTTTGGCATTTCTACTAATTCTTCAGTTTTGTTGGATTCCAGGTACATATGTTTCCTTTATAATCACCATCTGTCATTTATATGAGCTTTCTTTGTAAACATACTTTTATATTTCTTCAGTCTGCTAAGTAAAGGACCTAGTGTCGAAAGGCCTCGCAGCACTCGTGTTTCCGTTTCCTTCGTGGATTTTATCTTTATTTATATAATTATCACGTTCCATATTTTCGTGATTCAGTTATATATATATATATATATATATATATATATATATATATATATATATATATATATATATATATATATATATATATATATATATATATATATATATATATATATATATATATATATATATATATATATATATATATATATATATATATATATATATATATATATATATATAAAAATTTGTTACGTGTAGGGCTTGGCTGATGAGTTTATTAATTAACTAATATAATCTATGAGGCCCTGAGTTGCCAATGACCCACCATTAACCTCAAAGACAGGCAATTACTTAATTAAATAAGGCTGCCAAGCGGGACAACACAGTACAAGGGATAAAGGGTTACCCTGCAACACATGGATTCCATTAAACCCCCTTTACTTCCCAACTGGTCCCGACAAAGAAAGAATGTGTAGTTATAGTGAGGAAATTATCTGAACTTTCGCCCAAGTCAGACACAGTCAATTTTCCCTTTGCTTCAAGTAAAGTTTTAACACAACGGATGTCTGTACTACTATATATCATACGCAGTTTAGTACTGGTAAAGGCTATTTATCTTCCAAACAATAGGATGAAGACACAAGTCTACCTGAATGCTGAAAATTACTTACTTAACCTTCCCTAATTCCTATTTACTGCACGGGAATAGTTTACAGTCACTAAGCAACATTAATTATTCTTATACTAGACTTCATAAAAGTAAATTGGTTATACCAATATTTGCAGATGGTGGCAAAGAGAAAACAATAGAAAGGTTGAAATGTAGGGGAAGAGATATTAGCAAACAGCAGATACTGTCTTGGTTTCAGACTTACCGTTACGTGGTTTGCTTGTGCACTGCAACACCGATACGGATTCTGAGAAACACACGGTAATGTTGTTCACCAATGAAAAGACAAGGGGTGGGGGGGTGGGACAAAGGACACAGTTTTGCCTACGCATGACGTGCATTCTCGGTCATGACATTAGTCTCTCTGCCCTGTCTCCGGTTAGACAGGGCGGCTGGGAACGTCAGTACCCTATGCCCCGGGCAGTCTGAAATTTTGACAAACATCGCCGAATGCATAGGACAAAGCAGAAGGAAGCTTAAGACCACCGTTACTAAAGGTTACTTTGTGAAACCCTCCCTATGGGTTTAGGCCCCTAATGCTAACTATTCCTGCTAAAGACATTATTTTTTTTTAATATACCCAGCCTGTTTCTGCCTGTGAAGCAGCCCTTAGCATAGACAGAGATGTCTTTCTGTCTTTGTTCATGTTATTTTTCTACAATAAAATTGCATAGAGGGCGAACAGTGGAATATTTATTAAATATATATATATATATATATATATATATATATATATATATATATATATATATATATATATATATATATATATATATATATATATATATATATATATATATATATATATATATATATATATATATATATATATATATATATATATATATATATATATATATATTTGCCCTAACAATATTGGTACTTACCGTAGCCCATCCAAGTGAAAAGTGATTGACACTAATGCTCGTAGAATGTTGCAGTATGTCCCGACGGAATCATCCACTGAGGTGAGGTGAAGTCTGAGACCGTGATGAACCATAAACTGTGGGGCCAGAGAACATCCAATGGCTGCCAAATATGTCGTCCAAAATGGAGTCACAGGGAAATATACAGATGCCTCGTGAGGGACCCCTGACTCAAAAGTAATTTTAGCAGCCATGAATTTACATCATACTTGTTGAAGACTCGCTGAACTGAAGACTGGCTTGTACTGGCTTACACTGAAGACTGGCTCAACTGCAAGACTGGCTCAACTGGCCACTGGCTCTGACATAAATCTCTCTTCTTTTTTATTGGCAGATCTCGACGCTGCCTCGGAACTACAACAATACAAAAAGAAGAGGAGTCAAATAATTACTAATTATCATTATGGCTGCAGGAAGGACAGTAGGCGGTACCAAGTATTAGAGTAATAATAAACAAACTTGAATAATTACAGATCCTTCCTGCCACCGTAGGAAAGCACACCAGAAATAACTCGAATTCTGTATAGCAGCATAAAGTTCTTATTTCGAGAAGCTCTGTGGAAAGGGAAAGCCAAGCCACATGAAGGTTGATGCGTGTGTTGGTTTCTGTCTAGGACTTCGTTATCGTCCTAACTGCTGCTACTGTTACTGATATTCTTAATAATAACGACAAAGATAAGGATCATTAATATGAGCATACCTTCATCTGCTGTTAGCCTCGTTCCTGTGATTTTTCTAAAACAATGACTTTTCCTCTCGAAGTTTCTGTTTTATTCCAGAGGTTGTGACCTTCTCTTATTCAGCAATGCTTCTGAGAAAAGGTTGTTAGCCTCATGCTCTTTTAGCACCTGCCAGTGACTCACCGTAGTAAACTAACCACCTAATTCATCAGCCTAATTCACCACTGAGATGAACAGAAGAAATATCCGGCAAGTTGCTCTCCATTCATGAGACTGAACCATTGATCAGAGAGATCTCGTTGTGATTACAATCTTTCATAAATGCTCGTTGAAAATAAACAATGTAATCACACTAGTGGGATAAAATTAGGATAATCTGTATATCATAGAAGGTTTTTGTGGCAAACATCACGAATTTGATCATAAGCGTAGTGATATGATAAAAAAAAAAGAGTATACATGCACTTTTACCTTTCTGGTTCCTTGTTCCTACCATTTTCGTTCAATTATACATATCCCAAAATATCTGGACATCTATTACCTTCGAATGTATGTAATTATATATATATATATATATATATATATATATATATATATATATATATATATATATATATATATATATATATATATATATATATATATGTGTGTGTGTGTGTGTGTGTGTGTGTGTGTGTGTGTGTGTGTGTGTGTGACTGTTAAATATTTTCTGTTAAAGCACATATCAGCAGAGGGAGACAGTTGGCCTCTGAAATATAGCATTAACTTTCTACCTTTTAGCCTCTTTATTCGATATATATATATATATATATATATATTTATATATATATATATATATATATATATATATATATATATATATATATATATATATATATATATATATATATACAGTGAACCCTCGTTTATCATGGTAGATAGGTTCCAGAACTGGCGCGATAGCTGAAAATCCAAGTAGGGACACCATATTTACAGTATTTATTTAACATGTATTCAGACTTTTAAAACTCTCCCTTTACATAGTACTGTTAACAAACCACCCTTTACAGTAATGTACAGATATCTACAATACGTACATACAGTACACAGGCACAAATGATAAGCAATAAAACAGTAAGTGAACATAAAAAAATAGAAAGATTGTTATGGTGCGTACTGTACAATTGTACAGTATTTTACTCACCACGATAGAGTTGGAAGTTACAATAAAGCCCTCCTCGTATGTACTGTTAACAAACCACCCTTTAATGTACAGAACACTTAATGCATGTACAGTACCCTAATCTAAAACAGGCACTAATATTAAAATGTTAGAATATTAAAGCATATAAAGATTGTTACTGTACCCACCATGAAAGAAGTTGAAGAAAAACTTGAATGATGATGGCGATGAATTTGCTGCACAGTAGAAATGATGATGATGAAGCTGATGATGTCTTCTACTGTGCAGCCAGTGATTGTATTTTACGTCTCTTCAGACTGAGGTGTCTTTTCCTGGGACACCTCTTCAACTTCTTCCTGGGACACTTCTTCAATTTCTTCCGAAGGCATAGTAGCAGGAGGAACTGGCTCTTTTTTGCGAGGCTGGAAGAACATTGTGATCGGAAGTTGCTGCTGCTGCTTCTTTTTTCGCTCGAAGAGCATCCTGTAGGGAGTCATGTCTTCATCGATTTTGTTGCAGAACTGCAGAGAACGAACCATATCCTCGTCCCATGCTTGTGACAATTCTTTCAGCTCCTTCACTAGGTTGCAGAGCTTGGCAAGCCATTCTAATGTTAAGCCTGTTTCTTCGACAACTTCTTGGGTCTCTTCCTATGGTTCATTTTCTTCCTCACTGGCTGATTTTGTCAGGTCTTCGAGGTCTGCGTCAGTTAGCGGCTGGGAATGGCAGTCCAACAACTCGTCAACGTCTTCCGTCGTCATGTCGCCAAACCCGTCACCTCCAATTATCGCAGCCAACTGCACATATTTCCGTACTGCAGAGTGTTGAATCTCGGCAGGTGTAAATCCCTCGTCGTCGTAAACAATCTCGGACCACAACTTCCTCCAGCTCGCGTTAACGGTAGCAGGTTTCATTTCTTGCAGTGCCTTCTGGATGTTCTGAAGGCACGTGGCAATTGTGTACTGCCGCCAGTACGCCTTCAAATTGAATGTTTCATCCTCATCTTCTTGGGCGGCATCCACACACGCAACAAGGTCCGCCAAGGTATTCTTCATGTAGAGGGCCTTGAATGCCCTCATAACCCCCTGGTCCATCGGTTGAATTAAGGACTTTGTGTTGGGTGGCAGGAACTCAACCTGAATGCCCTCATGCGAAAGATCAGTCGCGTGTCCACCAGTGTTATCCAACAGGAGAAGGATCTTAAATGGCAAGCCCTTCTCTAAGAGATATTTACTGACTTGTGGGATAAAACACTGGTGGAACCAGTTGGAGGTCAGCATCTTCATAATCCATGCTTTTGGATTATGCATCCAATGCACGGGAAGGAGATTCTTATTTTTTTTTTTTCAAAGCACGAGGGTTTTTCGACTTATAAATAAGCCCTGGCTTTAGCAAAAATCTCGCAGCATTGCCACACATCATGAGGGTAACACGATCTTTGAATGCTTTAAAGCCAGAGGCTTTGGCTTCTTCTTTGAACAGGAAAGTTCACGATGGCATTCTCTTCCAAAACAAACCCGTCTCGTCCATATTAAAGACTTGTTCGGGCTTGTATCCACCTTCAGCGATAATATTCTTGAACATCTCATTCGTGTAAGTTTCAGCAGCGACCGTGTCAGCGGAAGCAGCCTCGCCATGCAGGGAAACGCTTTTCAGGCCGAAGCGTTTCCGAAACTTGGTGAACCATCCTTTGCTGGCGGTAAAACGTCGTGTCTGAGTCTGGGAATCAGTGGATGTCCCTGCTTGAGGTTCATCTACATCATCTTCGTCGTCTTCCTCTTCTTCTTCAGCGTGGTCGCCATCATCTTGAGGTTCCTTTGCCGCGAAATTCTCAGACAACCTCAAAGCCTTGGTTCGGATGGTGTTCGTATCCAAGGCTATTTTCTTCTTCCGGCAGTCGGCAATCCAGATTGACAAAGCACCTTCCATATGGACGATCGTTTTATTACAAGCCGTAATAACTCGCTTTGCTGACTTGCTAAAGGTGATGGCAGCCGGCTTCCTAATCTTCGCCCCATCCTTCTTAATGTAGCGAACGGTGGATTCGTTCACTCCAAAATGGCGGGCCACGGCCGCGTAACTTCTCCCTTCCTTCAACATATTGAGAAGTGTCACCTTCTCAGCAATCGTCATCATTTTCCGTTGGCGTTTAGGCTCAGTACCAGCCTTAGCAGAAGCAGAACGCTTGGGAGCCATTGTAGGGGTTAAACAAAGTTAAAAAAAAGTTCAACTTCAAACACACACTGTCACGCACAGCACTGGTAATGTAAACAGCATCTATCTACCGAGAGAGCGGGAAACGACGTGGCCGCAAGAAGATGCTGCGGGTCAGAGACAAGGGAAGCTGCTGCGGGTCGGAGAAACGGTCAAAACACCAATCACAGGCGAGATTACAAAACTTGGGAGCTGATTCGTCATCTATCACCAATGGAACCAATCCCAGCCCATCTTACATGCTAGTTTCAAAATCAAATATACTTTACGCTATTTTATGCTTTTTTTGTTGTAGTAGTATAGGTTTATTCGAGATGTGATTTTTGCAACAAACAATATTATTGGATGCAGTACAAAAGATTCATGGAAACGATGCACATTCATTACATTTGTATTTTATAATTAGTATATATGTAGCCATCAGCAACCTTACACCATTCAAATATGACAATGTCAGACTGCATCTGATTAGCGTTTCATGTTCAGTTTAATTTTACTAGTACTATAATGAATTATCGTATGATCACATTCTCTTTTTGTTTAATTTCATTTTGTACTGAATTATATGTCATAATGCAATGAACCAACAGTACTAGCAGATATTAATAATTATTAATGGAATTAATGAAATATTTGGGTCTTCATATATCGCGACTGTTTTTGAAATTTCCGTAAAATCCGCTATATATTTTCTCTTATAATATACATACGTAATGGAAAAAATCTGCATGAAGTCGTGAATCATGATAGTCAAACCGCTGAAGTAGCGAGGGTTCACTGTATATATATATATATATATATATATATATATATATATATATATATATATATATATATATATATATATATATATATATATATATATATATATATATATATATATATATATACTCAGGTAAGCACAAAATCGCTGTGTAAAAGTCATTACTTCCATAGAGGATCTCAATGACCCAGGAAGTTAAAAAGAGATTCTTTATTTCTAAGCTTTCGGCAGCCGGTCTGCCTCCGTCTTCAAGGACCAAATATTACAGGCTAGCAAAATATAGTAGCTTGAGAACGCCCGGGTTACTTTAAATCTAAGATATAATAATTACGCTTTGAAAATTATTGGAAGAAGAGTTGATATCGGTCCTCTTTATGAAAATTCTTACAATTATAATAAGAGTAATAGTGATAGGAATGAAAGGGTAACCGAATAACAAGGATAATGATGCAATAATAATAATAATAATAATAATAATAATAATAATAATAATAATAATAATAATAATAATATATAAATTAAAGTTAAAATGTTCCATTAACATGATAATTTCTTGCGAGCTGTCCTTCACCTACTTTGGATATATCTTTGGAACTCAACAGGCACTCGTAAAGAAATCCCTCCAGTCTGCCTAAAAGCTTTCCGCATATTTCAAGACTAGACGAGGAGAGGAGTTTCAGGGAAAAATTCTACCTAATATTTCGAGGAAACAAGGATAATAGAATGTCTTTAATACCATTAGATCATAGCGGTAATTAAAGCTTTTGATACGTTTTTAAGTACTTAAACGTTACACGTTCCTTGTAAACATTTCACGTTTATTCTAAATCCTATTCCCGTTTCCTTCGAATTACTAAGATTCTTGATAAAAAAAATAATCTTTTAAAACATTAATGAATTACAAGTCCCGGTATTTAATTAACAAGTTCTGCGACAATCTAGAGATCACTTAAGCAGTTGGTGCAACTTAAAGCCCACCTTCAGATTTAAGCTTTGAAATATATTCAAATTCATTTTAGCAAAATCGTTTTCAAATGATTATCACTAAGCATCTGTCAATTTTGGGGTCACTAAATATCAGAGTGTGAATAGCATCCATGAACTGAAACTGGCTAGAGTTGCTGAATATATGGAAGAAACATTATTTACTGTTGTTTTTTTTTAATTATGTTCGAAAGGATCTATTAACATTTTTTTTATGTTGGTCTCTATTTATATTGATTTTATTAGCTAATTTAATTTTTCTGCTAAATTATTATTTTTTTTTTCAACTGGACTTCTTACCCACTGTCGGTATCATCTACCAATAACTCTTGCTGTAAATTATATATGGAAATACATTATTTTGTTTTCATGTTTATGACCATGAAGAGTATAAACATTTTTCTCTCAAAGCGTGAATAATTTAGTCCTCAAGCATACAGGCTCAGAATTAGGCCAAGTGGACAATTTTGTGAGGTCAGTCAGCACTGTAATGATCCATCATATATTTGCGTAACAACTGTAAAAGAATATTTTATTGATTATAAAAAATCTAATAGCACACTAATCCTTATTAACAAAAATCATAATGCTTATAATAGGATACCCAGCTCTTCACAAATCAGGCAAGGATCAACAGGCCTAGCCAACCATTTATAGTTTCTTATTCAGCATCTTTCTGAATTTTGATTATGATATAAAAATGTAATAATTACTAATAAATGCTATTGTATTTTAATGCAGTATACACAAAACATATAGGCCTAAAATTTTGGCGTGCGAAAATAAAACCCTCCTCAGACAGATAATCCTGGTGCAGGCCGAGTCTCAAGAAAAAATGTAATACCGCAACTCTTGAATAAAAAATAAGCCAGAAAATGATAATAATTCTAATTTCCTTTAAATGTAATGTTTTTTCGTTAAGCTACCAGGATACTGACTGTCCGCATGACACCCATTAGCAAGTGATTGATTGGTTGGTTTAAGAGTAGGCCAGCCTTGTGCTACCACAGGCTTTTCTCCATCGGCAACCCGTAACGAGCGACTGAAAAGTTATCAGTCTGTCACTTGCTGAATACTGCTACATGCCGTATGTCTGAAACATTAAGGGAACCGATGCAATATTTTGTAGCGTAATGGTACATTTGATCAACTACAGACATCACCATTATAATTATCTTCATGATGTTGTTTCTTGGATCTGGCTGCAAAATACCGATGCTATCGTACAGATCTACATAAATGATTCTAACAGACTAATAAAGAAAAAGGAGTTGACAACAGAGAGAATTAAGAAGAGACAAAGGGAGGGAGAGAGACAGAGAGGTTTTCCAAAACGTGTATAATGAACTGTTTCACCCCGCTGCTGTAGGGATTATATGGTTGAGAGCCTCTCTCTTTCTCCCTCTCGCTCTTCCCATCTCAGCTACAACCCACAGGAGTCGAATAACAGCTAGGAAACTTGGTAAGTCAGATGCGAAATTGCGGCGCAAATATAGACTAACAGGCAACTAGGCGCTGGTGGACATCCATTTCTCTTTATCACGACACAGGAATAAATGTTTGCTATGGATTGCTTATCACAGGCCACTGCCGGATGAGTTGAATCACCATCAGGTGATTCAATCACTGATCGCTCCATCCTCATTCGGAACCGAACCTCAGAAATCTCGCAAGATCCAGAGAGAGAGAGAGATCATCGATAGAAATTAGGCAATGATACTGGATCCCTTTCTTGGTGACACAATCTCAAGCAGCCGAAGGACTAGTATCCAATCGTTTTTAGTTGCATAACCATAAAAGCAACTATAAATTCCCCACTGAAATATAGTTGATGACGATAACCCAACAGGATTCGGTTTTGGCTTAAATCATTATTTCAAATAGTTATGGGGCAAAAAGTGCGAAGATTGTGGCATTACTACTGTTATCTCTATAGATATAATAGCCCATACATGATATATTGGTTTTCTCGGCGCATCAAATGGCAGGCCTTGAGTAAAAATGCTGACCTGGAGTATAAGGCAGTACGAAGCATCATAAATATCCGAAATTTTCAAGTACAACATTACTTATGCAAAACCAATTTTGTAGATGGAGCATAAGACAAGACCCAGTCACCAAAAAATTAGTAATTTTTGTTAGAAATGAAGCCTCAGGCCCCATTAACAAAACTACTAGTTGTTCATTTCCAGGTCTCTGATAAAACTGGGTTCCACGATCAAAAAACCAAGATAATCCTTGCACCTTCACAGCAAAATTCAGCTTTACAGACTTTCGGTTTTTAGTGAAAGTACTAAACATATAAAACTAAAATAATTGTATCTGATGAATATGTTCATATTCGTGAAGTTATATCACATTCTTTCAATTTGTTTATCGCCGATTTTTTGTCTGTTGCTCTTCCAGTTTTAGGGTAATTCTTATCAAGTAAACGATCGTGCATTAGCATATCTGCATTGACAGTCAGTCAAAGTTGAAATCCGAAGACAAACAAGAACACACATATTTTCAGAAAAAAAAAACGCATCCATATACCACTGATATTTGTTTGCATGTTTTTATAATACGATATTCCATAAAAAAGGACAAATAATAATTTTGTCCTGACGTTTTTCTCATTTCAAACGTCAACTCATATGTCACAGTTGTCTCATGCCTATAATTCGCGTTTGTCCATTGTCAATCTAACTACCCTGAAAACGAGTATATATGCAAAAATGTCTTATGACGCAAAGTTCATTAAATGAAATGACCATAACATGTTATAAATAGGTGCCATAACTATTGTTCAAACTAAAAGGGATCATGGAAAGCAATCATTACCATGAAATTGTTTGGTAATTAACTGGAGCTCTTCTAGGAAATTTGATTTGCATTTGTAACACTTAATATTTGGTTTCGAATTGTCCTGATATAATTATGTATGTATTTCAGAAAATATGGCCTCTACAAATTTTAAAGGACACATATATGCATTTCATAGCTTCAATGCTTTAAGATGTGATGGAAGAATTTATGGAGTCAGATGAAACTAGGTCGAGAGACTCGAGGTAAAATCTTTGTATTCAGCAAATAGTTTGATTCCTCAGCAATGTTGCCGGTCAGGTGATCTTCCGAAGTGTTATGTATATTCGTGAGTATGTGCGTTAATTTGATCTAGATTATGCCAAAATCTGCCCTAAAAGTGAGTTTGATCGTTCATTAACGTGATAGAACTGCAGTTGTCTAGACGTAGCTTTGGAGAGGATCCAGGCTTTGAATCGGCAGATAAGGTAGAGTTTGAAATCTCTGTTTTTATGGGAGGAAATTGAACTTGTGATTTTTACCATGATTTTCTAATCATTATGAACTTTTGAACTGGTGTGGGAGATTTAATATGAATATTCATACCTCTTTCATATTATTATTTTGTCATGTTACGTTTGCCATATCTTGGCTATGCATTTTACACTTTCCATTATTGTGTTTTGCATTTCATATATTTTTGGGAGTTTTCTATCATGTTTAATTCTTCCGACAGATGTCTGTGGACAGATGTCTGTGGACAGAGTGGACAGTGTGGACTGGTTCGAATAACATGTGGTAGACTGTTTTTTTGACATGACTAGTTATTGATTTGGGGAGTATGTGTGAGTTTGGATATTTTCAGGCTATTAGCCATAGTGAGACTTCTTTAATCAGAAGTGTTTTACAGTTCAGAGTTTAGTTATCTGACTCGATATTTCATTTATTATGCATTTTAATCTTTGCTTTGTTTTATTCATTTCTTGTTGGGTTATCTGAATAATAAACCTATTTTTGTAGAAACTATTGCGTTTCTTTAAAAGGTCCATTTAATTGATTTGGTGAGAATGAGTGCGATTCGGGTGGGTGAACTTCGGAAAACGATGAGAGAGAGAGAGAGAGAGGCGATACACAGAGAGAGAGAGAGAGAGGCGATACACGGTGAGAGAGAGAGAGAGAGAGAGAGAGAGAGAGAGGCGAGACACGGTGAGAGAGAGAGAGAGAGAGAGAGAAAAAAAGAAAAATGGATGTAAGTGTTATCGTGAGCGAACTTTCATACGCCGTTTCCTGAATAAAGATCGTTGGAGCACGTTACGTACACTTTCAAAAAAGTGTTAATTCTGTTTCCTTGTTACAGAATTAAATGTTGGCAGCGGTGTCTGATTTTAAATGGCGGCAGCGGGTGTCTTTTGATTTTAAATGGTGGCAGCATGATTTTAATGTCTTTAATGATGGCGAAAGAGGGAGATTACTAATAGACTAATTGGTAACGTTGATACCCAAGGCGACGAGGCCGTGAGCGTCATGAGTGGTTAACACTCAGTCTTAAGATAGCGAGTTTCATAGGGGGTCGAGATTACGTGTGAAATACGGGGAATCCTTTTTTTTTTTCCGTTTCTATTCGAGTACTGGGAGTGGGGAGTTGTGAAATAGATCTGGATGATCTCTAGAGCAATTTTGGGGTTAACAAAATACCCAAATAAGTGTGAATAGTGGCGATTGTGAGTTAGTTTCGCAAAGTGATTATTCAACAATAATCGCGCTGCTGGTGTGTTTTTGCTTCGTCCTCGAGTGGGTGACGTCACAGGCTGCACACAGCTCTGTTTTCGGTTAGCATAGGTACTTCGTTTTCTGTTTCAAAATTGGTAAGTACCCCATTCTCGTAAGTTGCGCAGAACGCCGTTTTCTGTTCTTCTTTTAGAGGGGGTAACTAGTGCCTTTCTCTAGTGTTCTTTTTGGTTTCTCTTTTTATGTTGTTACGCTCAGGGCGTGTGATTACTCACAAAATGCCGGACGATGCAGCAAGCACATCCCAATCAATTGTGGTGCATAAAGTGACGAGCATTAGTGCGGGAATTAGTAATTTTAAAGGGCTGGTTGACGGGAAGCCAACCCAAAATATAGAAACTTTCATTGAGTCAGTGAACAATTATCTGAATTCCAAGAAAATTACGAATGGCGCTGAAGCTTTAACAGAGGCTAAATCATTTCTGGATTTAGATAAAGGAGATATTGGGAAACGAGCACGCAGTTTCGGGTTCAGAAGGTGTAAAACTTGGAATGAACTGCAGAAATTTCTACGAGCTACTTATGGCGGAGTTCAACGTGAATGCGCAGTTCGGAATTTGCGAGAGTTTCTCAAAATAAAGAAAGGCAATGATTCACTAGTCACATACAGTGCGAATTTAGTTGATGCAGTAGTTGAGTTAAAGAAATCTATAACAGGTTCTTCATGGGTAACTGGAAATAATATCTCCTTAGATAATTTTGAAAGATTGTTACACTTTGCTTGCCTTTTAACGTCGGTCCCAGATGTAATTGTAGATAGTTTTGATAAGAGAATTGATCAGGATACAGACGAATCCTTTTGTTTGCACAGATTAACAAAAATCTAGCAAAATGCCCGACACTGGACAGTACTTTTGTACAGGGAGGTGCAAAGATGTCAGCTGCGGTTTCCAAACCACAGAATAATGATAGTCGCTCGCATTCGGGAAATGATGCAACAGCGAAGACATGTGCACGAGTAGAATCGAAGAAAATTCCAGAGAGATCAGTCACAACGATACGTTGTTTTAATTGTGATAAAATAGGCCATAGTAAATCAAATTGCAGAGTGAGATACTGTTCAGTTTGCAAATCTTCAGATCATGGATGGAGATTTTGCCCAGCCACAAAGAGTAGAGATTATTCAGGGAAGTCCCGGGAGGTTTTTCTAGATATGACAGGAGAATTCCACATGATGCAAGTTCTAGATACACAAAGGAACAGCAGAATTTTCACAAGATAAGTTCGAAAACGGACACAGGATAATGACTAATCAGGTTGTAGAGTCACTAGAACCTAGGCCGATTGTACGTGGATTCTCTAATGGCAATGAAATTCATATTTTCATTGATTCTGGTAGCTCAGTTAACTTAGTAAATGCTGACCTTTTTCACTCGAGGTTTCCAGAGTGCAAATTAGTTCCTTCTAGTGAGACAGTGTGTGATGTACAAGCGAGGAAACTGAATATTTTAGGTTCGTCATTTCTTACGCTTTGTATCGGCGGAAAGACAATAGTAGAATCATTTTTGGTCATAGAAGGATTAGCCTTAGGTGAAATGGTTTTGCTAGGACACCCTTCTTGTATGCGACATAACATCAACATTCTTACGGGAGTTCAGGGGATTACAATAGGTGAGTCAGGTTGTTTTGTTTCATATATACACAGGAAAAAAACTTGTGAGAAACCTAAGACACAGTCTGAGACATGTTATAAATAGGTCCCATAACTATTGTTCAAACTAAAAGGGATCATGGAAAGCAATCATTACCATGAAATTGTTTGGTAATTAACTGGAGCTCTTCTAGGAAATTTGATTTGCATTTGTAACACTTAATATTTGGTTTCGAATTGTCCTGATATAATTATGTATGTGTATAAATACATACATATAAGAGTGCGAGAGCTTTCTATGTTTAGTCGACCTTTTCACAACGAGTACAAGCTTGGTACATTTACATACATGCTGCAGACTAAAAAAACCCAACAATTAACTTTATGGTAACTCTGGAATCATTCCGGTATGGAAACACAATTACACGATCTGTGGAAGATCTTCATTGCGCAGATTTTTATGAGCTTGGGTATTAGTTCGAAAATTTTGTTTGTTAAATTTATTACATTTCGCAACCATGATGACTTTGCCCAGCCTGTTATGTGTGATCTTATAATCTTGTACATCATGAAATGGTGCATTTGATTTGTGCAGTGTTCTCACAGAATGTTCATGTTCCCCCTCTCTTGCTGTAAAGCTTTCCTGTTCGACTAACATGGAACTGAATTCGACAGTAGCCAGGCATCCCAACTCATTGCAAACTAACTTTCCATTTAAAATTAATTTATACATAACACCTGCTGTTCCTGTTTAACATTGACGTAGAAGCATTGGCACAACTATAAACAGAAATCAATTTATGGTGCTAATGCAGAAAATTATTATTTCAATAACTGATTTCCATTCGAAATTTTCTTTCTTTATCATACTGTTTTAGGAAGGAGGTAAAATTATCTCATGATCCTTGGTCGGAATCTATCTTAAATTATAATTTGTACGAAATATATTACTTCTGCTCCCCGGTGTGGATGTCTGCCTCTGCCAGAGTTTTATCTCCTATAGATAGAGTGGTTCGTGGTGGTAGGTTTCTGTTTCTTGACATTAAACATTAGCTGTTGTGACTTGGACCATAGAAGGGTGGTCTCTTGTGTGTCAGTTTTTCATAATTTGTATTTTAACAGATATATTTCACATTCACATTTGGTCCTTGATCCTATTTTCCTCCCGAGAGCGACCAGATTTGCTGAAAAGCAGCTCCAACGTGAAGTAATTGTGACTCGCTGTTGAACTCAGTTCCAGAGGGTATTTATTCCTCACACCGTTGGACTCTGGAACAGTCTCCCAGTGGCTGTTGTGTAACTAGAACCTCGAAAGTTCAAGTGAAGATGCAATACATTATTACGCTAAAGCAGTTCCTCGTGAATTTTATAATTTACTTAAATTTTTATCTTTTTATCAGTTCGTTGACTTATTTTATTCTTTTTCAATATCTGATCTTTTTCCTATCTCCTGTTTCCTTCTGTACCTTCTTTCAAATGAACACCACATTCTTTGGAAGCTTGAATTTCAAGTCAATGGCCCCTGTCGGATTGTTCCATATGAATAGGGTTCATGCAGCAATTTGTCACTGACATTTGACTAAATAGAAGACGCTAGTCCCGATATAGGAATTTCTTTAATCCTTGTGTCTAAAATAACTTGGTAGGCGCTTCTTTGTTCCAAGACATTGGACATCGTTGTTCCAAAACACTGGTGCTTCCAGAGTCAATTACACACAGCTGAAAAGTATAAAACTGATTTCAGTTTGGAACTATTTACAATAATAATAATAATAATAATAATAATAATAATAATAATAATAATAATAATAACAACGGAGAAACAAATCCACAGTTATGTATATGAACATATTATTTAAAGACAAATCTGTAAAGATAGCTTTCAGAGTCTGTTCGATTTTTAATAATAATAATAATAATAATAATAATAATAATAATAATAATAATAATAATAATAATAATAATAATAATAATAATCAAACCAGAGGCGGCTTGCCGAAGTTTCTTTCCCGGAAGACGCTTGTTAGCTTTCTGTAAGCCTGACCAGAAAAGTTTTGAAGGTTTCCATTCAATAAACAAAGGCCTCTTTATGGACAATTCTCGTTCATTCAAAACAATTCTTTTTTCGTTTTTTGACAAACTTGGATTTACTCACGTACAGTGGTTCAGATATGAAGAATGATCGCGCAAACAAAGCGGTTATTTCATTTCATACAGACATTCTCACCTCTGCTTAGGAAGATTTGTCTGTGACGTTTTTATTATTTATAAAGTTAGAGATATTTATGTGAAATCACATGAAATGCTTTCATGAAACTCTCTTACTTCTATATTGCCTGCTATTTCTTATAGTGCCTTTGTGAATGTAACAATAAAAACGAAGATATAAATATCAGTTAGAATATGCTTTCAGAATGAAAGGATTGCATTAACTTTAAAAATCTGTTCTCATTCTCACGGTTACAATATTTGCAAACTTCGTATGTAAAAAAAAATATATGTTATAAAATAAATTGCAAATAAAACCATCCTTAAACACGAAACGTAAAAGCGCTAACAAAAAAGTTGACAATCATAACACTGTCAAAGAAGCTTTTTTTAAGAAAAGCATTTAATATGAGCAATGTCACACGAGAAAATATATAATTTTTTAGAATAGCTTCCATTTTATTTTAACATACAACGAAAATTATGAATAAACTCATTAACACTGGTATACGAAATATTTTTGACAAAGAAGCGTAATTATTGTTTTCAGCTATAAACCTAAAAGCGACTCAAAAAACCCTCGCTTTTAAATAATTCTGATTCCGTGCTGTGTTAAGGATGTTTGTTTCTCTTTTTTTGCTAAGAAAAATAATCCTCAATTTCTGCATCTGTTTCTTTTAAACTCTGTGTGAGTTAATAGTTTTCCTGTTGACAAAGTAAAGAATTTTTTTTTAGGCTTTGAGATATAATTTTCCGTAATGTAGATTCATCTTTTATATATAAATAAATTCTGACAAAGATCAAAATAAACGAGGTTCGTTATTAATTTAAACGAAAGTCCGAGATTCGAATCCTGGCAGAGACAGATGCACTGAGTATTTGACATCTGAGCAATTAACGCAGTGTCCAAGCAGGCGTGATTTAATTTCACCTTCTTCAAAAAAAATCAGTTGTCAGTTTGCGATAAAACTATAAAGCATAATTACGCACATAGTTCGTGTACCGTTCACTGATATTATCATTTACATTACCATTAGTTCTACTGTAATAACAGCAGTGAATAGATATTATCCGCTCTTGTTATTCTGCTGCATTTTCGGTGCTCTCGTGCAGTTTATTGTTTTCCGTGGGCAGCCATACCTAAACCGAAGTGTTTTCTCATGAACTGGAAATCTATCATTTTTTTTTTTTTTTTTTTTTTAGCCGGAACTTTTTTGGGGGAGATGAAATGAAAGAAAGTGAGACTGCAACGTTTCCTCACATGATCTTCTTTTTTAGTAGCAACCAAACCAAGTTCTATCATGCGAGTGTGTGTGTGTGTGTGTGTGTGTGTGTGTGTGTGTGTGTACTGCCCTTCTCTCTTGTCTCCAGAATAAACTTCAGGGAATGAACAAATGAAGGATATTTTAAATCTGATCAATTTGTATTAATATGCATCTTCGCTAATGTTGCCATTGTAGTACTAAAAGAAAAAAAAAAGAAATTCACATGTAGAAATATTGGGCATGGTGGTATGTGAACAATTTGCTATTTCCACGAGGAGCCTCAAGGACTATTCATTAAAGATAAAGTAGGAACTGACTCCCTCTAACACCCGCCTCTCCCACAAAACCATAACAGGATCCGGTTTAGTCTCAAAATCCTACTAACTTTTTTCATGGCCATCACCCATTCAAAAACTAAAATCCTGATCATTTATTAATAACTTTTGGAATACCTCGTGGACAGGCAGAATGAGAAACAGACACGAGGGAAGACATAGCCTTCTTCCAGGGCCACTGAAAAGGACTACACTGTAAGTGATGACTAATCGATTTCAAAACCCATTCTTGGTTAACGCCTTTGTTAGCGACAGAAGTAATAAATTTGTAACTGTAGACAAGAAGATAATGACAGCGACGATGATGACCATGAGAAGAAGAGAAGAAGGAGGGTAGGTGAGGAGCAGTAGCAGGAAGATGGGAAGGAGGGGGAAGAGGAGGAGGAGCAGAACCAGGAGCAGGAGCAGAACCAGGAGCAGGAGCAGGAGCAGGAGTCGGAGGAGCAGAGATAGAACTGGGAAGGTGAAATAAAAGAGCGCAGCGTAAATCAAAAAGCAGTATTCTGTAAAAGAAAGCCATTTAACTCTCCGTCCGCACTTTTTCTGTCCGACCTCAAATCTTAAAAACTAGAGGCCTACAGATTGGTATGTTGATCATCCACCCTCCATTCATCAGACATACCAAATTGCAGCCCTCTAGCCTCAGTAGTTTTTATTTTATTTAAGGTTAAAGTCATCCAATATGTGCGTCTAGCAACTATATGGGACAGGCCACCTCCAGGCCGTGTTAAAGTTTCATGGGCCTCAGCTCAAGCAGCATTATACCGAGACCACTTAAAGATAGCTCTATTTTCGGTTTCCTTGATTATACGCTGTACAGAAAACTCGACTGTGCCGAAGAAACTTCTGCGCTTGTTTTACTTGTTTTTAAGGATATTAATGGAGATGCTTACAAAAGTGAAACAATGAAAAATCTAATACCCGTAATGACGATAATGGTAGTAATCAACTCCGAAGGACATGATATGAAGGTTTCTTCAGCAGAAATAAGTTATACATTTTTCGTGATTGTATTCCGTAATTCCATTTTGCATTTTCCCATTACAGTTGATTCATCTGAACAAATTATAGGAGGAATCGCCGCTCTCTGTCCAAGAGAAATCAACTCATATAAGTTTATTAATTTGCCTCCCCAATTTCGCTGTCTCAGTCCCTATTGCTTAAGACTTCAGCGTCTCCAAAGCCATTTAGGTATGACAAGACTTAAGATTCACCTTAAACTTTTTAATACTTAAACATGTACGAAAAGTTGCAACTTCTAAATTCCTCAAGATGTCACTTGACTCCTAAAGTATATAGAATTAAGGCAAATTTAGATAATTAGGTGAACCATAAATGCATTTTACATTTTATGCCGATATCTAAAACAATAAGAACAAGTAAAAGACGTGCCGAAGTTTCTTCGGCTCAGTCGAGTTTTCTGTACAGTATATAATCAACCGCCGAAAATAGATCTATCTTTCGGTGGTCTCGGTATAATGCTGTATGAGCCGTGGCCCATGAAACTGTCAGCCACGGCCCGGTGGTGGCCTGTCCTATAGCGTTGCCAGACGCACGATTATGGCTAACTTTAACCTTGTATAAAATAAAAACTGCTGAGGCTAGAGGGCTGCAACTTGGTATGTTTGATGAATGGAGGGTGGATGATCAACATTCAAATTTGCAACCATCTAGCCTCAGTGGTTTTTAAGATTTGAGGGCGGACAGAAAAAATGTGAACGGGGCAGAGAAAACCATTTCAGTAGTTTTCTTTTACAAAAAGGTAAAAGCTAAAACTAATTATTTCCAATAGTTTGAAATAAAAGATAACAAGGAATGGAAAAATATTGAAAACTCCTTAATCACTTAGTGATCGTCAGTATTTTGCATAACGGACTAGATCGAAAAATTATCCTGATATGGTCCTTTTATGAAGAGCGCTTTGCAGAACTAAAACGACTGAAATGTCAACAAGAAGGAGAAGAAACGCCAAATTCCAAGGATATCAAAACTTCCAAACCACAAATGAGATGTGCAAGAAAATGTCCAAATTTTCCGGAGGAAAATAAACGCATTCGATCCTGCGCTGGTCATATTGGGCACTTGCTGCATCTTCGCCCCATCTCGTCACGTAATCATCCTGAATGCAATTGCTGGAATAGGTCTGTTCGGAGACTATTTCACGAATTATCATGACAGCTATTGTAAACAATTTAATCTCATTGTTCATCGTGTTTTATTCAATACACAGTTCAGGAAGAATGAAGATACTCTCATGATTTTTTTCATTCAAAAAGATTAAGCCACAAATATCGATCAAAACCCAATTAATTATACCTTGGGAATATATTATACAAAACGAGAAGTCTATCTGACGGATACTTCTGTGACGGATAGGATTCGAACTTGGGCCTTTGCCTTAGAAACAGCTAAGGAAGGCAGGGAGGGACTTGAGATGCCTCTCCAAGAAATGGCTTTCCTAGGAAGCCTTGCCTTCTACCCCTCTAGTGAGGTCCTTATGTTCTGACTGACGGTGGTTTTTACATTGTTTAGTCTCTTTAGTTATGGTTACAATTGACCTCCAAGGTATAACGGGAGACAGTTGTGTATGATGTTGGGCGAAGTTGGAATAAAGAATTATGTTACTAAACAGGGGTCGACTACTGAGAAAAAGCTATACAATGTTCACTGTCGCATTCATACAGTAACTACTACACGGAGGATGAACCCCTTACACTAATAACTCCCATAATATTAGCCGACACACACGCAAATGTGGTTCCAAAAGCCTCAGTTGCTAGGTATCCAAGACGGATTCCACGAAGGGGGGAAAAGATTGGGGCATTTCCAAAAGATGCAATGTGGTTCAGATGACGTAACCATGAACTGCGCACGCGTTGGTTAGTCGACTCTAGTGAGATACAGCCATGTAGGAGAATGGCATGGGACTTGTAATCTTATACCTAGAAGTCTCACCGAATAACACCAACTGAAGTTGGCCTGCTTTATGAAAAAGAAAGAAGTCAAGCTTGCTTTAATAACAAATAACATGCACACATATATTTATTATATATATATATATATATATATATATATATATATATATATATATATATATATATATATATATATATATATATATATATATATATATATATATATATATATATATATATATATATATATATATATATATATATATATATATATATATATATATATATATATATATATATATATATATATATATATATATATATATATATATATATATATATATATATATATATATATATATATATATATATATATATATATATATATATATATATATATATATATATATATATATATTATATATATATATATATATATATATATATATATATATATATATATATATATATATATATATATATATATATATATATATATATATATATATATATATATATATGTATGTATATACACACATACATACATATATATATACCTAGATATATATATATATATATATATATATATATATATATATATATATATATATATATATATATATATATATATATATATATATATATATATGCATGCATGCATAAGTATACATGCATGCATACATATTATGAAGTAGGAAGGAAATCAAATCAATGATTATATTTGCAATGGTAATGAAGCCTTTGCTACCACTGCAAAACCTGTTGACGACTTTAACTTCCTCCTTATCGTTCTTTGTTTC
>NC_089741.1:12665870-12715870 GCF_040412425.1 Macrobrachium rosenbergii | reverse complement strand
CCTATTTCAGTGGCATTGATTATACGCTGTAAGTAGAGGAAAAAACCCCATATAGTCTCCACTTTTTCTAACCCCGCCCCGAAGGCGTGGCCACCCCACCCTTCCCCTCCTGATAAGCTCATGTACGTCGTGAGGCCTAAAAGGGCGGGGCAACGCCCCAACCCCAAAAGGGGGCGTGGCTAGCCCCTCCCCTCCTGATAAGCTCATATACGCACATGAGGCCTAAAAGGGGTGTGGCCTCCCAGACCCCAAATAGACTCCACTATTCTGGTGGGCGTGGCCACCCTGACCCCAAATCGACTCCAGTTGTATTATAAGCTCATGTACGTACATGAGCTCATATTAGGGTGGCGTGGCCACCGTGACCCCAAAAGGACTCCGCATGTCTTATAAGCTCATGTACATTACATGAACTAATATATGTACATGAGGTGCAAAAGGGGTGTTGCCACCCCTGACTCCACTTGTCTTATAAGCTCATGTACGTACATGAGGTCGAAAAAGGGAGTGGGTGCGTGTACACCTGTAACTCTACGGGAATGAAACCACATTTCTGCACCCCCCGTGACGTCACGCAACTCTACGGGAATAAAACCACCAATTCAACCCCTGACCTCAAATTGACTCCACTTTTTGGGGGCGTGGCCACCTGTAACTCTACGGGAATAAAACTAACATTTCAACCCCCGACCCCAACCTGGCTCCACTTTGCCGCACCCCCCGTGACGTCACGTAACTCTACGGGAATAAAACCACCAATTCAACCCCTAACCTCAAATTGACTCCACTTTTTGGGGGCGTGGCCACCTGTAACTCTACGGGAATAAAACCAACATTTCAACCCCACGACCCCAACCTGGCTTCACTTTGCCGCACCCCCGTGACGTCATGTAACTCTTCGGGAATAAAACCACCAATTCAACCCCTGACCTCAAATTGACTCCACTTTTTGGGGGCGTGGCCACCTGTCACTCTACGGGAATAAAACCAACATTTCAATCCCCCGACCCCAACCTGGCTTCACTTTGCCGCACCCCCCGTGACGTCATGTAACTCTACGGGAATAAAACCACCAATTCAACCCCTGACCTCAAATTGACTCCACTTTTTGGGGGCGTGGCCACCTGTAACTCTACGGAATAAAACCAACATTTCAACCCCGACCCCAACCTGGCTTCACTTTGCCGCACCCCGTGACGTCACGTAACTCTACGGGAATAAAACCACCAATTCAACCCCTGACCTTAAATTGACTCCACCACTTTTCTACCTCCTGTGACGTCACGTAACTCTACGGAATAAACCATCCTTCCAACCCCTACCCCAAATTGACTCCACCTTTCCTACCCCCCATGACGTCACGTAACTCTACGGAATAAAACCATCCTTCCAACCCCTGACCCCAAATTGACTCCATTGCTAACCCCCGTGACGTCACGTAACTCTACGGGAAACCCTTCATTTGAACCCCCGACCCCAAATCGACTCCACGCTTATGCCCCCGTGACGTCACGTAACTCTACGGGAATAAAACCACCCCACCCCAACCCCAAATAGACTCGGTTCACTGCTTTTTGCGACTCATGTCCCCTTTAATTGTTTTCAAGTAACCGGGACGTTTACCTCCTCCTCATATAAAATCTCTAAATTAATATATGCACATCGCGAATGTAGCCTCTCTCTCTCTGTCTGTCTGTCTGTCTGTCTGTCTGTCTCTCTCTCTCTCTCTCTCTCTCTCTCTCTCTCTCTCTCTCAGCCGTTACATTTTGCTTAGATATTCGGAGTATCATGATAAAAGGATATTTGGCGACTGACTTCAACCTCATGTGAGACATATATTTATCAATTTGATATCTCCCCAATAACCGACACACACGGATGAAACCTGACCTTATCGCCATATTTGCCAAGTTGACTTCACCCTCACGTGAAATTTTATCTATCATAGAATTTGAGTCATAACCTCCATACACTACACAAGTTTAAAGGCAAACACTTCAATTTGTTTATTTATTAATACCGAGTTTGAAAGAGGTTAAATGAAAAATCAAATGACAGACGGAATTTCAGTTTTGTTTATTTATTAATACCGAGTTTGAAAGAGGTTAAATGAAAAATCAAATGACAGACGGAATTGTTATTTTATATTTGTAACCAATGCTAAATACAGGGAATGAATTAATATTCCATACAAATACATACATTAGAAAAAAAACTGTATATACAAACACGAACGCGATAATATACGCATTCGCTTTTCCAAAAACAATACTTCAACGAAACACACGGCTACTAAATATTTTCTAACCTGTTCCTTCACATCACAGCCTCAGTATATGCCACATACATCTACTCCAGCACTTTCCCGACCGTTTATCAAAGACGACGTTTCATCTAACACCTCAAAGCTTTTAAATTTAGCTAACAAGTTTTTCATATATAAATCTTCCACGCACCTTTCCTCCAACAGGGATAAATTCTTTTTCATTATAGCCACGCAACATATTTTACCAATTTTGCTCATTTCATCACTGAATGTAGCTAACACAGGTAAATATTGATTCAACCAAGTCGTATTAATACGCCCGCTTTGACCGATGCCAGCGGGAAAGATAACATACTTGACATAGTCCTACGATGATTTAGATAATTCTTCCTTCAATTTCTTGACCGAAGAAAAAAAGTGGTTGAATCTCATCTGCTTACTATCTCTGGCCAAACGATCGGCATGATCTTCATCTTTGGAATAAGCCACGCTCTTTTGTGCGTATTCGTTCTCTTCAATGGGGCGCCGATACCGTATTGTGTTAATAAGGTAGCTATGGTAGGGAGATCAACTTCATCGTTGCATTCCCAAGATGTGATATTTTCAGGTCTTTTCACAATGGCGGAACCTTCAATACCCTATCACGAGGACATGCATATGATGCACCAGTGCGAGAATATCGAAAACCTGCCAACTCGGCATACGGATAAGCACGAATGACGTCTGCCACCACACCGTAATTCCTGCATGTGACACAATTAGTGGCCACTACTAAACACGTGTTCCGCTTCCTGAACATATTTTCGGACAAGTTCCCGAAAACTAACTTGCACGAGGAGGTTGATGAAGCCATGGCGAGAGTCCACGTCTTGATGTGACAATCCTTCAAGAGATAATGAGCTACCTGAGCTCCCTGCCTTTATCACAATCACCGATTACAAACCAGTTGTGACGAAGCATCAAGTCTCTCTCCTCCCAGCCATGATTCACACACACACGAATAAACAAGTCTTATCATTCCCTCACGCCAAAGGTCATCCACACATATGACTCATTTTATCAAAATCAGTATCACTCCCAGCCATGATTCAAGCTCACACGAATAAACAAGTCTTATCATTTCCCCATGCCAAAGTCATCCACACATATGACTCATTTTATCAAAAATCAGTATCACGTGACTAAACAGCTCCGGCATCATTGTTCCTAAAATGTTAATAAGCCACCCACGCATCCACCATGCTTCTGTTTCGTTTCTTCCTCACAATCGCCATCTTGTTTTTCCCTCCCCTCCTCCTCCTCCTCCTCCTCCTCCTCCTCCTCCTCCTCCTCCCTTTTTCCCATATTTCGCCACGTTTCGATTTGTTTTTAATGGCTATATTCCTTAACATCCAATCTTTAACCCCGGCCATATCTATGAAGTAGTGATAATTGAAATATTATCAACGTGGGTTTTTTTATTCCCTTGAAATTCTCGAGCTATATCTAAAATATTATAACCTGCGAGTGGATGAGTTAAATCTCCTTCTTCATTCCATTCAACCGTGTTAGAATCTTGTAAGTGCTTAACAAAAGCCGTAACATATGACTTTTGAGGTTCTTTAAAAATATTGAATAATACCTGTTAAATCGGGATTGCTTTTTTTATGAGTCATGTCCCTTTAATTGTTTTCAACGTAATCAAGGCGTTTACCACCTCCCTCCAGTCACTGCACCTACACTTTCTATAGGAGGAGGAGGAGGAGGAAGAGGAGGTCCCGTGAGCGATATAGCTGGCACAGACAGTTTTTGGATATTAAGAGGGACGTGTCCGCTACTACTAACAGCTGTCGTATCCAACTTGCCAGTACCCTCCAGGTTATTAATATCACCATCACAAACCTCTTTTCTATTCATTAACCTCTCGTAGGTAATGGCAGGGATAACGTAAAACTCCTTCATTTTCAATTAAAAGACTTCCTACCAAACTCGCTGCAATAGGCAATAACGCTGATAGAATAGCCCCCTTTACGACTTTTCAGTATATTTTTCTTCTTAGATATGGACGTTGTTTTCAAGGACACAAGATGAATTTCTCGTCTACAATTTCTTAAGTGTTTAATAAACTTTATCTTGAGTTAGATTACCACAAAAAAAATTTCTAAAAATTTCCGAGAGCGTAGCCACCAAACCACCGTTTAAGATGGGAATGACTTTACTTCTTTCACTGGGTGATAAACCAGAGATGAATAAAATAAAGTTTTTATTTTTACGTATTAAAGGCTGCTTACGGTTCATATCCGTTCAATTTGAGATTCATCAACCTAGGAATTGAATTGTCTCGGATAACCTTTCCAATGAACGTAATATTGAGTTTTATTATTTTTCTTCCTCCTTCCCAGAATAGTGATATCATACGTTTCTGGTAGATTTGTGGAATTAATTCTTCACGATAAAATGCACCCTTTATTTCTTCACCAAAATCTTCCAAGAAGTATACGACTGGATTTTGCGATGTATCCACTTTTCGGATTTTAAAAATTTCTAGAGTATTTTGAATTGTGTATCCCCTCCTAAAATTGCGTTCCGACGCTCATCGGCAATGCGTACAACGTCTCCAACATTCAAGAGCGAAATGGTGGAGGATTAACGAGAACAGCCTTTATACATACTCGAGAATTGACGTTCAATGTCATCTCTAGCCGTTAATGCGTGAACCTCTTGCGGGGTGCGACCCAAACTCCTATGGGGGTTGTGGTTGTAACTCTGAACAATGTCACGCAAGACGTTAATGTATTTTAAGGTATTCTTATGTGTGAGATATCTATATATCCGACTTTTAATAGTCCTTATGACTCTTTCAGCTATAGAGGATTTGATTTCTCTCGAATAAACGCTATATAATTTTATATTTTTACTATCTAAATATTCTCTGACATGTTTGTTATAATATTCTCTACCCTCATCACTATTCAAACGTGAAATTCCCGGAAAATTCGGTAGATTCGATAACCTTCTTCAAAGCGCGACGCATAGTAACACCATCCTTCTTTTCAAGGGAACAATTTGTAGATATCTGGAAAACACGTCAATAAAGACCAGCAAATATTTAAACCCATTATTATACCGAGCTAATTTGGACATATCGGCTAAATCGGTGCTCGCTATTACTCGCGGTTTGGGTGACATGATTTTTCTTCTGGGGAATTTTTTTCGAGTGACTTTATGCAGTGTGTAAGACTTTTTGTCCACGCAAGAATTCTTTAACATTTTCACGTGTAATTTGGCTATCCAGATTTTTCGCTACCCTGAATAAAGAGTCCACCCCGCTGAAACTACCCACACCCCGTGCATCTCCGTACAAAGTTTTTAGCAGTTTTATCCGTTCTTTATCCATATTGGTAAGCTATTTGATATTCCGTTTCACCCAGAATATTAGTTCGAGCTGTAACAGTTCAGGTGTTGACGGAGCGAAGTCTACTAACAAATAACCGTAGCGGTTACGTGATAGGGCCTTTTATATATGTCCGAAAAGGCTGAAGCTTTTTGACGGCCGAATAACTGCCGACCTAGAGTTTCAATTTGACTAAAATCACGATTTTTCATTAGAATATAATGTGAACAATTCAGGCTTATACTTCTACTAAACTTGCCCGAATGAAACATATTCTGCGTTATGAATATAACTGAAATAGATGAATGACGTCCCGCTGTGAAGGCGTTAGTGACAAATTTATTATCACTATCCTCGAGGAAACAATCGTCGAGTATGAATAATAGACCTTTATTAACCTCTGTCTCCCCTTTTCAGCGTAATCAAAGGGATTTAAAATTTCTTTGGATACTTTAAATTTGGGACCTATTGAGGATGCATTACGAGGGGGTGTTCAGATACCCCGCAATATAAAATGTATTGGAAACGCGTTTCATAGAGTTCAATGATTTTTGACAAAGGACGGACTTGCCACTGTTACTAAACCCCGCGATGATAATACGAGCGGGATTAGCGAACGGGTCTAACAACTGCCCAGGAAGGACCTGCCATAGCCATGATGTTAGCGCATTCAAGACTAAAGTTGTATACTTTACACGCTCCTTTTATATACAAGCCTTAATAATAATAATTAGGGTGAATGGAAGTTGACGGCAATAATATTTGTTTAATTTCCATAATGAAACATATACAGGTTTTTCCTACAATATCAAAATACAATGTACAGTAAAAATGCAACCTATAATAAAAATACAATTTAATAATTTAAAAATATAAAAACCAACTGTGTATATGAATATATTATATACAATATAATATATTAAAATATATGAATATAGGATAAAATATATAGTAAAATATACAAACTATGACACCCGGTCAAGGTGTGATACGCCTCCGTTTAACTGGAGGAGAGGGTGAAACCATTTCCTGTCGAGGAGAAGTCAAAGACGCCGAAGAGAGAGAGGAATTAACATTGTATATTTTACTATTCTCTCTTCGACGTTTTGAACATCCTTTCACCCTCGGGGAAATGATGTGATGGATGTAGGCTCGGAGGAATTCTCGAGGTGCTAGGAGCGGGAGAGATTGCCGCTACTGCTGGCACCGCCACTGCCCTCTCTATCTCCTCTTCCTCCTCCCCTCCCCTCCCCGCCATACCCTCCTCCACCCCAATGTCTGGATGTCCATACGCCAACGATTTATAAGGTGTCACATAATATCTCTTGTCCTCTAAAGGACAGAGAGATACCTTTCGCTGGCTCGTATGACACATCGTACCTCCTACTCTTTGCAAATTGTGCACACGAGTATAAGTAATCTCATTCTTTTCGATTACAGCTCGATACTGGTCATGCGGAATGGTCTTTTGCCGGCACCTTTGTACTCCTTTCAAGGTGTTACTACGACTAGTTTCCGTCAGATACGAATAAACTTTAGGTTTAACGCCGATAAACTCCTCATGAGTTCAGCTCCCGTTTCAACCTTGACTAACCCTAGTTTCTCCTTACGTGACTCATCATACAATTCGTGAGTTTTGGGGAAATTACTCAAATCCATGTAGGGTTTGAGCACACCCTTCAATTCTCGATTGAGGTTATCAGTCGCGAGGGAAAAGATCAAGCTGTCAGTGTCGGTATAAAGGAGCTGAACTCGGTGTCCATACTGCTTTCGAAGAACGTCGTAATAGAACTGATACACCATATCCTTCGCCATGTCTAGTATACTGAAACCGATATAAATCGGGGATTCAGCCATAACAGACTCTTTGCAATGGTTCACAATGTACCTGTCATTACCCAGTTTTTCCAAAGACTTGTACGTGTGTTTGGATACATTCCTGAGGAGAGAGGCTTCACCGGTGGTGACGACAGTTCGGGTAGAATAATTCAATGAATTTTTAATAGTGACACCGAAAAGACCATTCATTATGATTTTGATGGTGTTCCTCTTGTCCGGATCGGTCTCTTTAGCACGCCTTTCGGCATTCTCCAGAATATATTCCCTCAAATAAAAATCCTGTTTGAATTTGTACACTTTCCTTATTACATCAACTTCGAGACCGAGTCTTATCAATGTTTGTAATAAGGGAAGACAGATCAAGTGATTACGCATGGGTAAATGCGTACCCGTCAACAACATTTTTCTTGGGTAGCTTCACCTTGAATTTATTCATTAGGTTTTTACTATAGGGCGATAGATCCTGGTGAGTCACATTCATGTGATGAATGGCGAGAGGAGATCGTCCGTCTGTAGAGCAACATCCCGTCTAACTGGTTTGGTATCGAGCAGGATGAAATAACCGTATTCACCCTGTGAATCAATGGCGGTAATATCGCTAGCGACAAAACTTTCTAATTCGGCAGGGCAAAGTTCAGTTATTTCACCCAAGGGCATTTTGCACATACTCATAACTGTGGGATACAAACTGGTGAAATCAACGTATAATATATACGATTGAGGATCACCTACCCTAAAACTGGGATTTAACTCTGGATTATTAGCTACACATTGCCTTCGAACTAGACTACAAAACCGCCGCGGATGTTTTTACAAATTAATTGATAGAGTTCACCATTCGAAATGAGGGGGAGACGAATTTTAGAGGAATACAGGAAAGCATCAAGCGAGAGAGAGGTAGAAGTCAGGTAACGGGCGGGGTCTAGTCCAAATTGCGCCATGGCAGCCTTCCTCCAAGCTAAATAAACGTCTGCTAATAATCCCACATCCATTAACAAATACAAAATGGTGTAATCTAGAAGATTGGCGCAATTAGCAGCGTTCCAAACCTTGACCACGTGTGCATAGTCCTCGCTGGAAAGGGTTTCCCCTGTAAGTTCCGAATCGAAACACTCTCGAGAAGGGATGCCAGGCTTTCGCAGGATATTGAAACCCGTCACATAATCATAAGGGTAGTACTGTTTACCCGTACCCAAAACTAAATCGTGACAATCCCGAGAATACTGGGTTAACAACTTACGTACGATTTCGAGGGAACCTTTCTGTTTGATATGACTCGAGGCGAGACTAGAAAGGGTCCCTCTAATCACGTTGTTGCTATCCACGAATCTCAGATTGCCTGATCTGGCTGAGTAAAATTTACTACCCTCGCGTTTCAGAATTTCAAAATCATGTTGAGCCCCCTCCTCTTTCAAGACCAGGGCGATGTCATATGACAAATTGTGTACGAACACTGTTAAAGTCGGCTCCTTAAATTGAATCTTCAAATTACACTGTTGACACAGTGCACACAGAAAGTTATCCCGTGCCACAGAATGAGCGTGATGTCGCATTTTCGTGACTCCAGCCTTGAATTCGACGTTGCAGCCTTCGCAATGAGTGCTCGCTTCAAACTTACGGGTGGATTCAGGAGTCATATGTAAAGGATACGCACGCATCCGTTCGCGCAATAACGCCCAGTCCCGGTTCATGTTCTGCAAACAATCATCAACGCATTTCTCTCCGTGACTTAGTCTATGGGTACAATATTCCCCCGTTCTACCGTCAACGATCACGTAGCAGTAAGCGAAAGCTTTCTGCCGAGATACTATTCTCGGATCGTCCTCTCCGGTCTTCGGTTGAATATTATACGCTTCAAAATCCAGGAAAGCCATGTGTGAGATTGGCTGCAGAGCTTTAACTTTAGTAAACTGTTTAAATTGACCGGGTTCTGGGTATTCGACAGTGGTTCGAGCGGTACAGGCCTGAGTGTGTGCCTCGCGGATGGTGGGACTATTAAACAAAGTCAAACAATTGTAACACATACCACCCGCGTGCTCAGTCCCCCGCCCCTGCTTGAATCCGTGTCGGAACTTCTTCACGAATGCCAACATATCCTTAATCAACGCAACGTGGTCGTCAGTGATTAATAACAACGTGACCAAATGACGGCTTTGGGGTTACCACCTTTCGTCGCCAGATGTACCGTCCAATGTTTTTTCCGCTGTTTCCCCATGCCTAATTCACATAATTTATACAGATATATGTTGAGGTTATTCCCCTTTTCTAATGTTTTGAAAGAGTCATGGGTCAACGGCATATCTGGCGAGTGTTTGATATTAAATTGCCCCCTCCCCATCCTCCTCATTAAGACACGAGGGAGGTTGTTAATACGTGTGGGGAGGGTTATCCCGGAGTACAACGTAAGCTTCTAATGCTGTAATAACACAGTTGTACCCGGACTGAATATTGATAACCTGATCACTACCACGGACTCCCTTGGGATACGCCTTGAAGTTATTAATATTCACTAACTCACGCCGCGTGATATGAAGTTCAACCCTGTCCAGCGAGGTCATACACCAACCCGAACCCTCAGAACGGTTGAGTCTTTCTTCCAAGTTATTAGCTATAAACTCAATAGCCTCCTCCAGGAGTCATAGATCGAGTCAATCGTAGTGAGGATAGGCGGGGTACATAAATAAAAAGCATTTTTTTCATTCATGTCGCCTAGCATCCTCACACTGGTGATAATAACACACAAGTAGAGCATAGCCGAGCGAATACCTCTTTCAAGGAAGTTACTGAGCACATCTTCGCGTAATCGGGCTATGCTACTACTTAGCTTCATTGCCACGTCAATGTGTGACCCTACCGCAGCCGCATAATGAATGGTACTCACTACCTTGTTACCCTCCGTTCTTTCCCTCGCGAGTGGAGATCCCCCTCCACCAATGCGTGACGCTTCATTATTATTACTCCCCATCAAATCTTCATCTAATGGGAAGTCTTCAGCGAAGGGATCTGTAAAGATCGTGTTAATTAGCACCGGAGTGAACGTGTATAATAATAATAATAATAATAATAATAATAATAATAATAATAATAATAACTGCAAAAACAACAATGATAATATAATAATAATAATAATATTTTACCTGGATCGGAGTGTGGTGAGGATGATTCATCATGGCGGCTAGAGGCTTGGACATCTTCTTTAATGACGTGGCAATCTGTGAGATAACAAATTCATGAATACTGCATGACATATCATGAACGTGGAGGTTTTTATGTATAACATGAACGTGGAGGTTTTTATGTACACATATTATTTATAAACCCGATGCCCATTGTTAGTCATACAGTCTACATTCAACATGTGTAGCGATCACATCATATACGTGAATAGCAAAGCATGTATAAGTACATTTCCAGAAAACCGGGCGTGTAAATTTACCAATAGGTTAGCTGCCCCAATATCATTACCGAAAGAAGTGGAATATGAAGTGGGCCTAGTGGGAGTCATTCTCCCGAAATTATATTACGCTATTAAACCAGAAGACATTGATTTTACTATTCAATTTAACGTGATCTATAACGAGTCAGTTGGGAAACGCGTTTATACTTATATTTATAAGTCCATTTCGGGTTTGTTGGGTGGTGATATGAATGTCATGACTAGAGCGTTTAATACGGAAATTATTGAACAATTATCTGGATTTTACGGTGAGCATATTCGCGGAGCTATCCGCAGGTACGGTTTATTCTCATGGAATGATGACACGAAGGTAATGAGCATTCCACATGTCGATGCAGGAGTGGCCAAAGTTGACATGATTGATTCAATTACGATTAAACTCAGTGCTAAAGCAGCTAATATGTTTGGTTTCAATGAAAAAGTCAGGTATTTAATATACAGTTCGGGTGCGTTGAGACCTCACCGCGGTAGAAATATATTCCATCAAGGCGTTGAATACGTTTACCTGTATTCGGGTATCGTTCAACCTACCATCTTGGGTGATAAAATGGTTAATCTCTTAGACTGTTTCACGTTAGGATGTGCATGTGGTAAAGGTCCGCATAATGCAATTTATAAACCTTTAAATACCATTGACGTATTGGATTACATTACCATCGATGTCTCGGATCAGAACGGTGAAGAAATAATGTTTACTGAAAATGGGGTTGTATCATGCAGTCTGCATATAAGACCTAGATAAAACGCTATCGAACTTTTCTTATAAATACCATTCGTGACATATACCCATCGTAGTATTTAACCGACATGGCTGGTGAACACACCATATATTTGAGCAGTCTCGGCTGTTTAGACACGTATACCAAAAATACACCTTCGAAATTTGCCAATAGATTACCTACACCTATATTATTACCTAATGGGGTTGAATATGAAGTAGGTTTAGCTTCGATCATGTTCCCGGGGAGTTATTATGCTATATTATCCAAAGATGATTTATTCACTCTCGAATTTATTACAGAGCGTCATAAACGTGATAGGCATACATATTTGTACAGACCGAGAATAGCGATGTTAGCGGGGATATGAAAAGACTCGTGAGAGCTCTTAATAAGGACGTGCATGATTATTTGAAAGTTTATTACGGTGATAATTTCATAAATTATTTTAATAGTAACGGTATATTTCATTGGGATGAAGATTTAAGGAGAATTACTATGCCACGTATCAGAGAGAGAAACTGAGACCGGGGACGTTAAAAGTATATACGTAAAATTTAGTGGAAAAGCCGCGAAATTATTAGGTTTTCATATTAATACTGGTTATGAAATATATGGTGGGCGTGAATTGAATGAACACGTTTCCCTTGATTCTCTACCTGATAATTGTGGGGTAGATTATATATATGTGTATACGGATATAGTTCAACCGACGATTTTTGGTGGGAGACTAGTCAATATATTGGACTGTTTTACTTTAGCAAGTGGTAGAGGAAAAGGAATACATAATACAGTCTACAAATTGTTGAACACGAACATCTTGGATCAGATTTCTATTCTTATCACGGATCAAAATGGACACCTTTACATTTCGCTAAAGACTCAAGCGTTACTTGCCTGCTCCGTATAAAACCTAGAGGAAAATTAGATGAATAGGTACGTATATAATTCGATGTTCACCCTTGGCATTCCTTATTCGTGATCGTAACACCCTCGAGTCAACTAGAACGTGTGAATCAAGCTCCACTTAAATTGTTTGGGAATAGTATAAACAGTAAAATGAGAGTGTTATTCGCGCCTCCTTCAGAGGCGGAATTTAAAAACTATTTTTATCAGACCCTTTATTAAGGAGAGGGGCGGGGTTTGAGGATATTTCCGTTTTCTATCCCGGTCGCAGGAGGGGAAGTGGTATTTTTCTACTATAAGTGGTATTGCACGTAAAGTACTTCCTTTTCTATTTAATGCCGCGAAACCTTCAGTTAATGAATTCGGTAGATCTGTGTTATCTGATATGGTAAACAACGGTTTACCTTTAAAAGAATCCTTAAAACGAAATGGTATAAGAGCCCTCAAAACTACTGGACAACGAATTTTAAGCGGTACTGGAAGGAGAAGAAGAAGAACGAGACGGAGGAAAACGGTGAAACGTTTAGTTAGACGGTCGAGTGTGGGAGGAAAGAAAAAACGTAGGAAGAGGAAGGATACACGCGTTAAATCTAGAAGTACATATAATAAGGACGTGTACGATCTTTTGTAACTCATTCATCAATTGACATTCGGCGGGTACGCACTCGTTCTACCCTTCATCTCAAATTATATAAACACAAAATATGGCTAGCGTAGTTCCTAACATACCCGGAACTGGTAATCAAGTTCCTGTTTCATCGTATATTGCGGGTATATCTGAATTGTTCCCGAATGTTAATAGACGGAGAATTATTGAAACTTCAATTAATTCAAAGGAAAGACTGGATTTTACACCTTGCAATATTTCCGTAAATCAAATTCTAACTGATAAATATATAGAATTTCGCATTAAGGGGGTGGCAGGTTCTTTCTTAGATTTGTCAAGTATAGCTTTAGAATTATATATCACAATAGATAGGGCCGGCGCAATTAGCAGATGATGATCACGTGTCTGTCGTTAATGGTCTAAGTAATACATTATTTAAATCCGCTTCTGTTTTCTTGAATGAAAAGTTGGTGGAATCCTGTCCTGTATTTAACTATCAATCATATATCAAAATGCTGAAAATGATAAAGCCCTCGGCATTACCTACCACCGGTCGGGCGGGATTTTTATATGATGACTATCATGTAACACACGGGTAACTCGACAATTTACTGCCAATACCTTCGGTCAAACCAGTAGGTGGGAGACGAAAGTTATGGGCGACATTAAAACGCGGGGCGTGCATACATATTTTCCACTTCTTTTGGATATAGCGACTATAGACATGTATTTACTGGATTCGATTGACTTGAGGCTTAGGCTCGAATTAGCAAATAATAACTGGGTTATGGGTGCCCACACAGACGGACATTTAAATGTGATAAATATAGAAAAGGTTAAATTATGGATCGATAGAGTTACCCCACATTATAACGCAATGTCGGCTTTAAATGAGGCGATAGCAGTTAATCCTATACAATATATATTTGATAAGACTTTATACAAGACATACGTTATTGGGCAAAATGAAAATTCGATTTTAATTGATCAACCTTTTAACAGTTGTATACCTGAAAAAATCACATTGGCCATGATTGATATGGAAACATTTTCAGGTGATTACGCAGCCAATAGCCTATATTTTCAATCTTTCGATTTAAATAATATACATATTACCGTTAATGGGAATACTGTATATAATATTCAATGCAGTTTCCCTAATACCATCATGCAATTATATCACGAGACGCAGAAAAGTATAGGGGTGGCGGTGATAATCTGATCACTTATGATAGTTTTAAAAATGGTAGAGCTATTTACTGCTTTAATTTTGTGGTGGAAGATGTTGAAGATTCCATGCCAGTGGAAATTTCGGCAAACCTGCGAATATCGATCAGGCTGGGTACGGCTACACCTAACCCTTGCATTATTTTACTTTTCGGGGATACCAAGGGTATTTTAACGGTGGATGCGGATAGAGTTATTCAGTGTGATGTTAGGGGTTAAATAGAATGGATACAAAAGAAATTGAAATAAGTTTAAAAGGTTCACTCGGTGACCGGGTTAAATATTTAGGTGTGTTCGCTTCGGATGAAGTAGGATTATTGACATTGCCAGAAAATAGAATCAAACCTTTAGTTTTTATATCTAATACATTATCTTCGTCTACTGATATTAATATTGTCGGTCATTGGGTATGTTTTTACGTGGAAAAATCACCTAGAAATATAATCTTCTTTTTTGATAGTTACGGTATAAATCCTAAAGTTTATTCGAATGACTTCTCTAAATTTATATATGCACATCCCAAATATAGCCTCTATCGACTAATAAAACAAATACAACCCGATAAATCGTACAAATGCGGTCTTTACGTTAGTTTTTTGTTCATTGCGTGAGTCACCGAGGTGTGAAAACAGTATTATCCTTAATACAAAATGTATTCTCATTCACTCGTTTGAGAGGCAATGATAAATGGATAACGGGATATTATTTTAAATATTTGAAAAAGTTTAAATGTTCACATTGGAGGTCGGGGGTCAAACGTGCTATTACATACAAGGAATGTCTCCGCATCTTAAACAACTAAGGTAAATGCATATTTTTCTTTGATTTTTATATTACCCCATTTACATTCTGTTAAGGATATATTCTATATATGTATCATACACCGTGAATCACATAACTATTTTTACTTATTTCAGGATGAGCTGTGAGAATCATTCACCCGTGAACGTCGGTGATAAAATGCTAAGACGTCTTAGTCGTTTCCTCTTAAACGCTTTTCGGAATATTCGCCTTATCATAAGGATACACGTGGACGTTATATTGGGATGTGTGCTGAGACAGTCTGACGGTGATTAGTGTATTGAATTTGTACACTGTCTTTTATGTGGTCAATAAATCGTTATGAATAATCATATACGTGTTTTTTTTACTATGCCCACAATCCATTTGAAATCAAAAACAGGAAAACGGAGAAAAAAGAGTGCGTGTTTCTATGGAATCAAGAACTGTTATTAAATAAATATATAACACATCGGTTTTACATACCTTCACCGGGTTGCTCGTTTCCTTCAGTAGTGGGTGGTGGCGGAGTTGGTGGGGGGTTGCACTGCTGTGGGCTGTCAGCGGGGGTTGTTGCATCTCCTGCTACTTCTTCTTCTGCTCCTGCTTCATGGTCATGACCTGTTTTCACCTTCCTAATAAATGTGTTGGGGCTCCAGCACCATAGTAGTAATGGTGTCTGACCTGAGTGGCTACTTCGTCAGCTGACAGTTCGCTACTGGAGTTATTTCCCATATCTGAAAGAGAGAAATAATGACTGTTTTATATATTCTGTTTCTTTCAACGGGTACATTATTTCATATGAATATCTATTCCGTATACAGATGAATCTTATTGCTGTTTTTAATATTTACTATATGTTCGAGTAAATGGAAAGTGTTTTATATGCTACTTACTGAATAGTGACGGGGGAATGACGTTCCGGTCAAGAGAAAAACTTGATGCACTTACTCTTATAAACTTTGGGCATGGAATAACGTCAATTTCCCTTGTCGGCTGTATTTATGGTGTTCAGTCAGAAAGTAATAATCAGGTGTGACATACGGTGTTTCGTTGAAGTATTGTATTCCAAAGATGTAGATCACACCGATCTGTGTGGATGACCTTTGGCGTGAGGGAATGATAAGACTTGTTTATTCGTGTGTGTGTGAATCATGGCTGGGAGGAGAGAGACTTGATGCTTCGTCACAACTGGTTTGTAATCGGTGATTGTGATAAAGGCAGGGAGCTCAGGGTAGCTCATTATCTCTTGAAGGATTGTCACATCAAGACGTGGACTCTCGCCATGGCTTCATCAACCTCCTCGTGCAAGTTAGTTTTCGGGAACTTGTCCGAAAATATGTTCAGGAAGCGGAACACGTGTTTAGTAGTGGCCACTAATTGTGTCACATGCAGGAATTACGGTGTGGTGGCAGACGTCATTCGTGCTTATCCGTATGCCGAGTTGGCAGGTTTTCGATATTCTCGCACTGGTGCATCATATGCATGTCCTCGTGATAGGGTATTGAAGGTTCCGCCATTGTGAAAAGACCTGAAAATATCACATCTTGGGAATGCAACGATGAAGTTGATCTCCTACCATAGCTACCTTATTAACACAATACGGTATCGGCGCCCCATTGAAGAGAAACGAATACGCACAAAAGAGCGTGGCTTATTCCAAAGATGAAGATCATGCCGATCGTTTGGCCAGAGATAGTAAGCAGATGAGATTCAACCGCTTTTTTCTTCGGTCAAGAAATTGAAGGAAGAATTATCTAAATCATCGTATGACTATGTCAAGTATGTTATCTTTCCCGCTGGCATCGGTCAAAGCGGGCGTGTTAATACGACTTGGTTGAATCAATATTTACCTGTGTTAGCTACATTCAGTGATGAAATGAGCAAAATTGGTAAAATATGTTGCGTGGCTATAATGAAAAGAATTTATCCCTGTTGGAGGAAAGGTGCGTGGAAGATTTATATATGAAAAACTTGTTAGCTAAATTTAAAAGCTTTGAGGTGTTAGATGAAAAGTCGTCTTTGATAAACGGTCGGGAAAGTGCTGGAGTAGATGTATGTGGCATATACTGAGGCTGTGATGTGAAGGAACAGGTTAGAAAATATTTAGTAGCCGTGTGTTTCGTTGAAGTATTGTTTTTGGAAAAGCGAATGCGTATATTATCGCGTTCGTGTTTGTATATACAGTTTTTTTCTAATGTATGTATTTGTATGGAATATTAATTCATTCCCCTGTATTTAGCATTGGTTACAAATATAAAATAACAATTCCGTCTGTCATTTGATTTTTCATTTAACCTCTTTCAAACTCGGTATTAATAAATAAACAAAACTGAAATTCCGTCTGTCATTTGATTTTTCATTTAACCTCTTTCAAACTCGGTATTAATAAATAAACAAATTGAAGTGTTTGCCTTTAAACTTGTGTAGTGTATGGAGGTTATGACTCAAATTCTATGATAGATAAAATTTCACGTGAGGGTGAAGTCAGCTTGGCAAATATGGCGATAAGGTCAGGTTTCATCCGTGTGTCGGTTATTGGGGGAGATATCAAATTGATAAATATATGTCTCACATGAGGTTGAAGTCAGTCGCCAAATATCCTTTTATCATGATACTCCGAATATCTAAGCAAAATGTAACGGCTGAGAGAGAGAGAGAGAGAGAGAGAGAGAGAGAGAGAGAGACAGACAGACAGACAGACAGACAGACAGACAGACAGAGAGAGAGAGGCTACATTCGCGATGTGCATATATTAATTTAGAGATTTTATATGAGGAGGAGGTAAACGTCCCGGTTACGTTGAAAACAATTAAAGGGGACATGAGTCGCAAAAAGCAGTGAACCGAGTCTATTTGGGGTTGGGGTGGGGTGGTTTTATTCCCGTAGAGTTACGTGACGTCACGGGGGCATAAGCGTGGAGTCGATTTGGGGTCGGGGGTTCAAATGAAGGGTTTCCCGTGGGAGTTACGTGACGTCACGGGGTTAGGAATGGAGTCAATTTGGGGTCAGGGGTTGGAAGGATGGTTTTATTCCGTAGAGTTACGTGACGTCACGGGGGTAGGAAAAGGTGAGTCAATTTGGGATAGGGGTTGGAAGGATGGTTTTATTCCCGTAGAGTTACGTGACGTCACAGGAGGCAGAAAAGTGGTGGAGTCAATTTGAGGTCAGGGGTTGAATTGGTGGTTTTATTCCCGTGGGAGTTACGTGACGTCACGGGGGTGCGGCAAAGTGAAGCCAGGTTGGGGTCGGGGGTTGAAATGTTGGTTTTATTCCCGTAGAGTTACAGGTGGCCACGCCCCCAAAAAGTGGAGTCAATTTGAGGTCAGGGGTTGAATTGGTGGTTTTATTCCCGTAGAGTTACATGACGTCACGGGGGGTGCGGCAAAGTGAAGCCAGGTTGGGGTCGGGGGGTTGAAATGTTGGTTTTATTCCCGTAGAGTGACAGGTGGCCACGCCCCCAAAAAGTGGAGTCAATTTGAGGTCAGGGGTTGAATTGGTGGTTTTATTCCCGTGGGGAGTTACGTTACGTCACGGGGGTGCAAAAAGTGGAGCCAGGTTGGGGTCGGGGGTTGAAATGTTAGTTTTATTCCCGTAGAGTTACAGGTGGCCACGCCCCGAAAAAGTGGAGTCAATTTGAGGTCAGGGGTTGAATTGGTGGTTTTATTCCCGTAGAGTTGCTTGACGTCACGGGGGGTGCAGAAAAGTGGTTTCATTCCCGTAGAGTTACAGGTGTACACGCACCTCCCTTTTTCGACCTCATGTACGTGCATGAGCTTATAAGACAAGTGGAGTCAGGGGTGGCAACACCCCTTTTTGCACCTCATGTACATATATTAGTTCATGTACGTACATGAGCTTATAAGACATCGGAGTCCTTTTGGGGTCACGGTGGCCACGCCACTTAATATGAGCTCATGTACGTACATGAGCTTATAATACAACTGGAGTCGATTTGGGGTCAGGGGTGGCCACGCCCACCAGAATAGTGGAGTCTATTTGGGGTCTGGGAGGCCACACCCCCTTTTAGGCCTCATGTACGTATATGAGCTTATCAGGAGGGGAGGGGCTAGCCACGCCCCTTTTGGGGGTTGGGGGCGTTGCCCGCCCTTTTAGGCCTCACGTGCGTGCACATGAGCTTATCAGGAGGGGGAAGGGTGGGGGTGGCCACGCCCCTTCGAAGGCGGGGTTAGAAAAGTGGAGTCTATATGGGGTTTTTTCCTCTACTGCTGTAGCGACTGTACAGAAAACTCGATTGCGCCGAAGAAACTTTGTCATATTTTTTTTTACTTATTTATTAGTCAAACCAAACTTGCTGTTCATTGACCCTTGACAGCATGATATTAACTCATGGAAATGCAAATCTCTTAGAAAACTAAGATAAATAGATATTGATACTTACAGTACAGGCTTTAATTCAGATGAACCAGTGCCACACCTTTTCTGAAACGAAGGGAATTTGACTCCCTTTTGTGATTTCATGAGATATTTCAGAATATCGATCGATTCAGGCAGCGGCGACCGAAAGGTTTTTTGTATCTCGTCAAAAGATGCAGCCAAAATGAATTACTTCATCATCTAATTAAGGTTTGCATTGTTTTCGTTAAATATCATATTAACAATAATTAATGTCTAGTGGAACTTATGTGCCAGCCAGTTATCTAATGTCGGAAATTTCCAGACAAATAATGATATTCAGCTTGGAAACAATGAAGTCTACAAATTGTAAAGGGCTCTGAAGCTGAAGAGCCCCAGATTTATATGTCTGACTCTTTTATTGTTATATAACCTTACACGCAAGAATTTTAAAACTTCCACTTAGACATTTTTACCCCAGAAATGGAAGTATAGCGCAATTTAGTCTCACAAGATTACCCAAGCAGCTATATTTGCTTGTGCGTAAGGGGGGTAAAACCTATAAGGAGACTTCACATATATCTTCATTATGAAATTTGCTGTTATTCTTCGAAACCGCCTCCCCGCTTGCAAGAACAAAGTGCAACTTCTTATAGAGAATACACTAAAGATCTTTTTCAAACATTTTCCTCGTCATTCTAAGCCTGAAGTTCATGGTGGAAACGTCAGTCTCACTTTAGAGGAGCAATAAAAACCCAGCACGTTTCTCGTCAGGGAGGAAGAAGAGTCACCAAATGAAGAAAATGGATATTCTTTTTTTTACAAGAAATTTCAGACATGAAATGAAATAATGTGATATAAGATTTTTATTTACATATAATGCTTATGGGAATATAATAAATATTGTAGAAATTATCATTTTTACTACTACTGTTATCATCATCATCTTCATTACAGAATAAAGTTACATACATACGTACATACATACATGCATACACACACACACACACACACACACACACACACACATATATATATATATATATATATATATATATATATATATATATATATATATATATATATATATATATATATATATATATATATATATATATATATATATATATATATATATGTATGTATGTAACTTTATTCTTTAACTAAGATGATATTAATGATAGTAGTAACATGTGTAAGCATATATACATACATTATATATATATATATATATATATATATATATATATATATATATATATATATATATATATATATATATATATATATATATATATATATATATATATATATATATATATATATATATATATATATATGTGTGTGTGTGTGTGTGTGTGTATGTATGTATATATGCTTAAAAATGTTGCTACTATCATTATCATCACCTTAATTAAAGAATAAAAAGTTACTTGCTTTCGTAGTTAAAAGTGTAAGCATCGCATACTAACATACACACACACGTGTATGTGTGTGTGTGCATGCAGGTATGCGATGCTTAAGCTTTAACTACGAAAGCAAGTAACTTCATTCTTTAATTAAGGTGATGATAATGACAGTAGTAACATGTATAAGCATATATATACATATATATATATATATATATATATATATATATATATATATATATATATATATATATATATATATATATATATATATATATATATATATATATATATATATATATATATCAAAATTTTAACCTGAAAAGTTATATGGTTTAGATATGTAGACGAAATTTTTGTATCTGGTCAGTTCACGAAAATCTCCAGGAATTTCTTGTTAAGCTAAATAATTTAGTCCCTTCTATAAAATTTACCGTAGAGGAAGAAAGAAATTGTAATTTGACTTGTCTTGATGGAACGGTCCATAGACATGATAGAAATTTCATCTTTTCAGTCTTTCGGAAATCAACTAACATTGCCTGTTTTGTTCATTATTATTCCAATCACCATCAAGATGTTAAATTCTCTGTGTTTTCTAGAATGTTCTTAAGGACTTTACGTGTTTGTAGCCCGCACTTCATTGATGCTGAGATCAAAACTATTTATGATATTGCTTTGAAACTTAAATACCCAAGGACCATTGTAGATGTAGCATGGAAAAGAGCCAGGAAAACATTTTAATTAACTAATAACAAACTTGAATTGAGCAAGCATAATGTTCTCAAATTACCATATGATGAAAGGTTTTACAGATTCCTAGAATTTTAAAGGTTTTCAACATAAATGTTGTTTTCAGTAATTTTAATGTTAAGAGTTTAGTGATAAAAAATTCTCCCAGAGATGTTTCTGACTGCATCTATGAAATTCCTTGTAAAAAATGTGATAAAATACATTATGGACAAACTAGAAAATCACTTTCATAACGAATCAAACAACACCAATATTTTGTGAGAACTGGCCAAATATCGAATGCATTATTCGCACATATGAGAGATTTAGATCATCTTATTAACTGGAGTAAAGCAAGACCTTTTAGTCCCGTGCAATGACACAGTTAAAAGGAATATCATCGAATCTTGTTTTCTTAAGTCAAATAATGAAAGTGTTCTAAATTTAAGTCTTGGTTTATTTAAACTTGATGCCTTCATAATTAATTTTTTTTTTTATAAATATATGCTAAATTAGTATTCATTTTTATACGTTTCTGCAATGTGAATGGGTAAGATTCCGTTTGCCTTATGGTTAAGTATATATTTGGATTAGTTTGTGACCGCATGATCCCGGATTTGCATTGGATTAACCTTTTGCTTTTTACCACCTGGCAATTAACCATCTGGTATTCAAGGTTATACATGTTTTTGGATTTTGTTGTTTTGAATCTTGTTGTTTGGTCTTAGGTTCAGTTTGTGACAGCTCGATCCCGGTTTATCCTGGATTAACTTTCTGTTTATTACCCTTTGACAGCCGACCATCTGGTATTCTTGTTCTTTTTGTTTACCTTGTAACCTTCTTTATATCTGTGTCTCATTCGTGCCCCGACGATGCGTTAATAAACGTGAAAGCGCTTGGTACTGAACTTCTGCCTGTCATTTTCCTGTGGGATTCGCTTATACACTGAAGTCACGTGCATCTACTGTGATTTTTTAAGCATGCTTATACATATTACTACTATCATTATCATCATCTTGATTAAAGAATAAACTTACATACATACATACATACATACACATACATATATACATATATATATAGTATATATATATATATATATATATATATATATATATATATATATATATATATATATATATATATATATATATATATATATATATATATATATATATATATATATATATATATATATATATATATATATATATATATATATATATATATATATATATATATATATATATATTTATATATATATATATATATATATATATATATATATATATATATATATATATATATATATATATATATATATATATTCATACATGTATGTATGTATGTATGTATGGATGTATGTTTTTACGTGTTAATACTTGATAAAAGAATATAATTACATCAATATCAGGAAATGGAAAGATATGAAAAGGAAAGTAATTAACATACTTTATCATAATAACAGTGACATGCAGATATTATTAGTAAGATCATTTTTTCACTATTCATAATTTCTTTCTTCAAGACGCAGTTAAAACAGGCGGATAATTACTTTCGTTATTTATTCATAATAATAGGTTTGACATATAAAGATTCTATACAAAAATGTACACAAACTATTCGATACTAATTACTTAATGCAGAATGTGAGGCCTATTTTCTTTGGAGGTGAATGGGACCCCGCTTGACATTTGTGGCAGACGATCTTAATGAATGGTGGTGATGAGAATGTAAACGCGATGTTTGAAGCCAAGAATCTTGCTGCGTTTCCAGTCGGTGGTTAACTGCCTTTCGGCATTTCCTTAATCTAGCCTTTTCAATAGAATAAGTTACAAACAATTTGAGGCCATATTCATAAATATAGCATGTAACTATTTATGAATCAGGATGTTTTACTGGAAAAAAAGTGAACAAGTAAAAAATGCGCCGAAGTTTCTTCAGCGCAATCGAGCTTTCTGTACAGCGTATAATCAAGGCCGCCGAAAATAGATCTATCTTTCGGTGGTCTAGGTATAATGCTGTATGAGCCACGCCCCATGAAACTTTAACCACGGCCCGGTGGCGGTTTGTCCTATATCGTTGCCAGATGCAGGATTAAGGCTAAAATTAACCTTAGATAAAATGAAAACTACTAAGGCTAGAAGGCTGCAGTCTGGTATGTTTGATGATTGGAGGGTGGGTGATCAACATACCAATTTGCAGCCCTCTAGCCTTAGTAGTTTTTAAGTTCTGAGGCCAGACGGACAGACAAAGCCAGCACTATAGTTTTCTTTTACAGAAAACTGAAAATGAATAACCTGCATATATAATTATTCTAAATCCATAAAAATATAACATATGCAATCTTGCAAGTAATTAACACTAGAAATAAAATGACCAATAAAAAATTTGGAGAAATACACAACGTTTCTAAACGGGCGCATAAAAGTGCAAATGAGATTCCTCGCTACTAAAAATAAAACACGAAAATACCTGGTAAGACATTTCAACAGTTTGTGCTCGTTATCTAAGCGCTGAAGAAAAGAAATGAACCAGAATTCTTTTATTTCGTTTTAATTCTCTGTCCTAACGCGCCAGTGAGTTTAGCGCTCCATCCTATTTTCTTCGAATTGCCTGGCGTGAACATTTTTCCCAACCGTCTGCAAGTTCATATATAACATCACTTTACCATCTATATTGTAGATTTCTATTACTATGCATCAGTCTTCGTGAAGATGACCGTAGAAAATCAAGGCGAGACTGGCCGGGCTTTATACCCAGTGTTTCATTTTTCTTCGTGGCATACACATGTACACATACGGCTAATGGGACAAGCGACCTCATGTCCTTTGATAGCCCATGCCCCCCCTCCCCATCCCACAAGAAAAAAATACAATAATGAAAGAAAAATAGAACGAAGAAGGGTAGGGATTATTCCAGAAGTCGACAAACCTGACTCTCAATGAAGGTAGTACCAAAGCTTGCCAGTAGATAGAAGGGTAGGAACTGAGAGGAAAATGTGAGAGGAGGATTCCAGATAGGTACTACGTATCCACCTGTTCCCCTGTTGATCTCAGCAGTGAATTATGTAAACATAGCTAGTCGACTTTGATGGGTAGCCACCTAATGTGGATAAAGGATACGGAGCTAACGTAAGGAGTGTGTGTGTTCGTGTGTGGTTGTGTATCCCGGAAATACGTGCTGCACCATTGTTTCTTTCCAAATGGATGTCTGGTTTTCTTTCTAAATAATACTTATTTAAATTTCTGGTTATCTTCTAGAGCAGTATGAACTTTGCCTGACATTCCTCAGCTGCCAAAGATATTTTGAATGTTTACTTATTCTGGAGTTGGTCGGGACGTTTTTGAAAAGAAGATTCCCTTCGAGCAGACGTCAGTAGAAGTCGAATAACCTTCTTCATGTGCAGTTAATCGCTCTGCAGTAACAGCAGATTTCTGTAATGATTTCTCCTCTCTCTCTTTTTTCCTTATCTCCTTATCTCTAATATTCTTGTCACAACTGATGTTTTGATCCTTAGCTTCCATTCTTTTTAATGCTTGTTTTAATTCCTTATAATCAGCAACATTTCATTTTAAAAACACAAGATATGTGCAGTAACAGATGAAAAATATATAATCACAATAAAAAAGTTTAATATAGAATTATTCCTAAAATCTAGATATTGTTGGCCTGAGTGTCCCTCTTCCCCTCCGGTGGTCAGAACAGTCATCATGTCATCGCATTCAGCCTTCAGACTGTGTCGGGGGTCGACATTCACCAGGTTGCTTCTTCGACGGTTTTTATCTTTTATTCTGTCGACCTCTGAGGTTTCTCATCTCCTGCCTTCTGTTTCGTAGATGAAAGAAAATAATGTATTGCGGCTTCTTTTGGAACTGACCCTGATACATTTTCTTCCCTCTCTTTCTGGCATTCCCCCTGGAATGCAATATAGAATTTAGGCCAAAGGCCAAGCGAGGGTACCTATGAGGTCATTCAGCGCTGAAACGGAAACTGGGAGTAGAAAGGTTTGAGAGGTGTGACAGGAGGGAAACCTCGCAGTTGCACTATGAAACAAATGTTAAGAGAGGTTGGATAGCAAACTGGAAGAAAGAGAATCTGAATGGAGGTACAATAAAAAGGAATGATAGGGGTTGCAGCTAGGAACTGAAGGAACGCTGCAATGAACCGTAAGTAATGCTTACAGTGCACCTCGTGACTATGCTGTTATTATCATTTTATATCCTTTTAAACCTTGTATGAAAAACTGTAGTAAAATGCTTCAGTGAAAAATATAGGCGTCATCAAAAAATAATACTCCCGACCAAAAGACATCGGATATATGAGAAGCAATTTGGGCGACGAGAATGTAGGCTAACGTAACGGAACAACAGGAATGGCCAACGATTCACAAGTGCGTTTAATTTCTCATTCTTAAAACCACTGTCAGAGTAAAGGTCGTAGTTAATCGTGTGCCTCAGAACATTTGCAGACCGGAACAGAATATTATTTCTGAAGGCATTTCCTGTCCTAATCGGGGTAAAGAAGCGAGGACTTCAAAGCAAGGAAGAAATAGATGTTTACTTTTCCAAAGTTACCCGAAGTGCCTGATGCTGAAATACAATGAGAGAGTCCTTGGGAGAAGACGAAGGAAATACTTGATGAAGAGAAATTTCAGTTTGTAAGATTTTAATATTTTCAGCCTAAAAGAAGGGATGAAAGTTTAATAGACTAAGAAATAGGCAAAAGTGAATACACGTGAAATCAAGTAAGAAAAGGAACTGATTTTTTATTTCACACACTTACACACACACATGCACACTCACACACACACACACACATACACACACACACACACACACACACACACACACACACACACACACACACACACACACACACACATATATATATATATATATATATATATATATATATATATATATATATATATATATATATATATATATATATATATATATATATATGTGTGTGTGTGTGTGTGTGTGTGTGTGTGTGTGTGTGTGTGTGTGTATATGTGTGTGTGTTACAATCGAGACGAAATTTCATTGCTTACCTTTGTTAAAAAGTCGAGAAGTCCCATCTATTAGTGGCTTGATAATGACCACATCAAAAGGCTACTGGCAATGTACATACACACACACACACTCTCTCTCTCTCTCTCTCTCTCTCTCTCTCTCTCTCTCTCTCTCTCTCTCTCTCTCTCTCTCTCTCGGAGTGCCTGTTTTTGGTCGGAAGACGCATTCGTTCTTGGTCTGAATAATCAACCCAATTTCACGTGTATAACATATGACTAGCAAATGAATTATAGCTAGAAGTGTTCGTGAACTGTCGGTGATAAGATTAAAGTCAGAATAACACGATAAAGCGTCGACTAAAGGTGTTTTTCGAGTGAAATATTATAAAATTAAGCATCATGGAAGCGTCTAGCAACAACAGCAGCAACAACAGTGGCAGACGATGGAGAAATTTAGCCTGCCTAGCTGATTTCCAATATGATGAATTGTCAAGCAGGGAGCTGGTGTTTCTTATCGTTGAGATCAATAACAACTCCAACCAAAAATATGCAAAAACATACACAAACATAGTGAAAGGATATGATCCTTCAAGCTGGAACAAGTCAGCAGAAAACATCATGAAAATAATTGAAGGAATACCAAGGAAAGTCCAAGTGATCAAGAAACTTATAAAGAAAATCTACCTCACTCAACACATCCTAACAAAGAATGTGAACAAGGTGAATTTGGTTAATATACTGATTGATGCCATAGGAAAACGAATGCCTAAAGCATGCAATCTATGTAATGTGTGGTATAGCATTGTAAATCCACAAAACCTGATAAGGAAATGCAGTGCATGCCATGTACCAACTCATCCTACATGCGCGGAAGTACAGCAAAATAAAAAAAAGGACACAAAAGTATTTTGCTCAACATGTCTAATATGGATAGACAATGTTGTTAAGTCAAGACTTAATATACAAATAGTCGAGGATGATGAAACTGAGGATGAGGAAGAAGAAAACGAAATAGAAGAAAATAAGACTGAAGAGATAGAAAACAGCAATGAAAACAAAGAACAGGATAAGAGTATGGATACAGAGAAACTCATAGACTCTACATATGAGGCAATACAACAGCATACATACGAAGAAATAAACTATGAAATGACAACACAAAAAAAAATCCTAAAGAGGTTGTACCCTGATATACATATTGAAGGGAAAGAGCAAAAAAAAAAAAAAGAAAATAAAGACATAGTCTGCACTCTTTTGAAAAGAGGAAACTGCAGATTCAGTGAAAGATTTCACTACAAACATCCCAAGATATGTCACATCTATGAGGTTTATGGCAAATGTGCATATCTAGATGGCTATGAGGTTGAATGCGCGATCTACATCCAAAAGTATGTCGAAGTCTGAAAGAAGGAAAAGGTTGAAAATTCAACAAAAAGTGCAGATACATGCATCCTGTTGCCATGAAGAATGAAAATTAAAAGCAAATACATATAAAAAATCAAAGTAAAAATGAAACAAATAAAGGAAGGAATAAAGAGTATGTGACGAAGGAAAAAAGCAAGCTGGCACCACGCTATGAAATGTCAGCATCACAATATGAGGCATCAGCACCCAGGTACAGTACAACAAAGCAATATATCTACGATGCAAATGGATGGTGCAGATATTGAGATAGGTGCAGATACAAACACAAAATGAATAATTATGAAGATGGAAGATCAACTATTTTGGAAAAGTTGGATTTTTTAATGTCCGAAGTTATGGAAATGAAGAAAAGAACAACGTATCATAACAGGAAAGACACATGTGAAAATCCTTATTATTGCTCATATTAGATAATGGGGATAAATGCACAGGGTTTAGTTTTGAGTAACTCAAAAAGAAAAATAGAGTTCTTAGAAGAACTAACCCAAACTGAAAAAAATAGATATAATGAATATAAGTGAAACCTGGTACTCACGAGAGACTGGTAATGATGATCAGATAAAGGGTTTCCAAACTTATAGATCAGACAGAAAAAAATAGGAATCAAGGGGGAACCGCCATATATGGGAGAGACGTAAATCAAGGAAAAATCTGTGAGAGATATAGTAACATAGAATGTGAATTAATAGCAGTAGAATTTGAATCTGAGAAATTAGTAAACATTGTAATATACAGACCCCCGAATACTAAAGAGTTTGACATAATAATTGACAAATTGGATGATATATGTAGAAATCACAAGGACTGGACTATACTCCTATCCGGAGACTTTAACTTTCCTTTCATAGAATGGAAAGAGCGAATAGGAGACTATGGTTGTATATATACATATAAAAAGGAGAGTAATAGTAGTGCAGAAGATAAGAGGAAATTTGAAAAGCTATTAGATATACTACTAGAACATAACATGCAGCAAATAAATCACCTGCCAACAAGAAAGGATAATATTTTAGACCTAGTATTTGTGAACGAGGTGAACTATGTTAAAGAAATAATAGTGTATAATGCGAATATTTCGGACCATAATGTCATACAATTAACAGTCCGTTCCAAAGCACATGAAAACAGAGATAAGCAAGAGAAGAAAAAATTGGAAGGATATGGAAAATACAATTTCTATAGTAAAAATATAAATTGGTAAAAAATAAATGAAGAATTAAACAAACATATTCTTAAGTGATAGTATACTGGTAAATATGGATATATTATATAAAATATTAGAGGAAATAGTGGAAAAATATATACCGAAGAAGAAAAGTAAACATCAGTCACGCATACCAAGACAGAAGGATCTTGTTCCAGAAAATCAGAAAGTGGAAAAAAGGTCTTGCAAAAGAAAAGAATGCATAGAAAGTGATGGAGCTAAAAAAAGAAGATAGAAAATGCAGAACAAAAGATTATACAGTCAAAAGAAAAAGAAAATCAGGACCTAGAAGAAAGGACCCTACAAAATATCAAGCAAAACCCCCAAATTTTTTACTCATATGCAAAAAAAGATGAATAAAATAAGAGTAGAAATAGGCCCTCTAAGAATTGAAGGGCGATTAACAAATGAAAAAAAGGAAATATGTAACATAGCAGAAAGATATAAGAGTGAATATACACCTAGAATTGATAAAGAAGATAATGATACAGAGATAAGAGATGAAAATATTGATTATTTATCTGACATAGATATTACTGAAGCCGATATTGTGCAGGCTATTAATGAGATTAAAAATGGATCAGCAGCAGGACCAGATAGTGTACCTGCCATTTTGTTAAAGAAAGTGGTTCATTCAATCACAAAGCCACTCGCAATATTATTAAGACAAAGTATAGATACAGGCAAGATTTATGATGAGCATAAATTAGCGTATATTACCCCAACTTTCAAAGGTGGATCAAGACTAGAGGCAAGTAATTATAGGCCTGTGAGTCTGACATCTCATATTATGAAAGTTTACGAAAGGGTAATGAAAAAATATATAATGAACATTTAATGAAAAATAGTTTGTTTAATATAGGACAACATGGTTTTGTACCCGGAAGAAGTACACAAACCCAACTGTTAGTCCACCATGAAAGCATATATAAAAATATGATAAATGAAAAAGATACAGATGTGGTTTACCTAGACTTTGCAAAAGCTTTTGACAAGGTAGACCATAATATATTAGTGAAAAAAAATGAGAAAACATAACATTGTGTATAAAGTAGGAAGATGGATAAAAGAATTTTTGCAAAACAGAAAACAGATAGTGATTGCTAACGACGAGAAATCGGATGAAGCTATGGTAATATCCAGTGTGCCACAATGTACGGTGTTAGCTGCATTGCTGTTTGTGATTATGATTGCAGACATAGACAATAATGTTAAGGATTTGGTAGTGAGAAGTTTCGCCGATGACACAAGAATAAGTAGAGAGATTACTTGTGATGAAGATAGAAACTCGCTACAAGGAGACCTAAACAATATATATAAATGGGCAGAGGTAAATAGGGTGGTATTTAACTCTGATAAATTTGAATCAATAAACTATGGTGATAAAGAAGGAATGCTATATGCATATAAAGGACCTAATAATGAGACAATCACAAATAAGGAAGCAGTTAAAGACCTTGGTGTGAGGTTGAATAGGAATATGTTATGTAATGATCAAATAGTAATACTATTGGCAAAATGCAAAGCAAAAAATGGGAATGTTGTTCCGACACTTCAAAACAAGAAAAGATGAACACATGATTATGCTTTATAAAATGTACGTACGTAGTCCACTTGAATATTGCAATATAATATGGTACCCACACTACCAAGAGGATATTGCACAAATAGAGAGTGTACAAAGGTCCTTTACAGCTAGAATAGAAGAAGTTAAGTACCTTGACTACTGGGAAAGACTACAGTTCTTAAATTTATATAGCCTTGAAAGGAGAAGAGAACGCTACATGATAATCCAGGCATGGAAACAGATAGAAGGAATTATTGAAAACATCATGGAACTAAAAATATCAGAAAGAGCAAGCAGAGGTAGATTAATAGCACCCAGAACTATACCAGGAAAACTAAGGAAAGCACACAGGACATTAATGCACCACACACCAGCATCGATAATGCAGCGTCTATTCAATGCGCTACCAGCTCATCCGAGAAACATATCAGGAGTGAGCATAGATGTGTTTTAGAATAAGCTTAACAAATATTTAAGATGCATCCCAGACCATCCAAGACTGGAAGATGCAAAATATACCGGAAGATGCATTAGCAATTCTCTGGTAGACATCAAAAGTGCCTCACACTGAGGAACCTGGGGCAACCCGAACGAACAAGGTCTGTAAAGTAAGGTCTCTCTTTCTCTCTCTCTCTCTCAGGACTACAGAGAAACAAACGTTACCCAAAATAATTTATTTGACAAAAATCTAACATAGATGGATTGCAAGAAACAAGAGATAAAATAAAATGGAATACTATTGTTCACCAAATGATCAAACATATTAAAGTCCACCATATTCAACTAATTATTCTCTCTACATCGTTTTCCCACAATAGGTCAAAATAAGTCAAAGTCCTGTACATTCCCAGTGAGTACATCTTTAACCTCTTTCTCAGCAAAGCATCTAAAGAAGTCAAATTAAACCCTTATTAACAAATGCATAAAATAAAGATATGGGAATTCCTCCCATGTTACTTATAAAGTACACACGCTGTAAAAATGGTAAAATTCAAGTGAGATATGTTAAATGAAAAGAACAATCTACAGTTTAGGAAATCTAAAATGTTTCCTACCTCCAAACAGCAATGTTCACAATTCTTAATCGATAAGTCTCGAACCACAGTCTTCACCGAAGACTTTTAATAATTTTTGGAGTTGATCTTCAAATGACAATTTGTGTGATAACTAATTCTTTCACACACTGGGACTCCACCCCAAAAAAAAACATGTATGAACGCATTTTCCGGAACCTGGACACTTCCAGCGAACTCACAAAGTCTTGTCGTGAGGTGGGGATGTTCTTACTTCTCAAAAATATCTGACGTATTTAACACATATACAGTTTTACTAATTAGGAAACGCACCAGACACCAGCTAAACATTCTCTCAAGGATCTTCTCAACGCCTTTAGCCACACTAAACAATCAAACATCTACTGTGTATTGTAATTCATAAAATACTTGTGACCTAAAAGCTTTTCATATATATATATAAATAAATGTCATCATCCACCTTCACCTTGGAGTCTGTAAGGTGTCTGTTCTGTACTCCCCCTCTCTCTCTCTCTCTCTCTCTCTCTCTCTCTCTCTCTCTCTCTCTTCCCATAGAATTTTATTAACATTTTGTCTCTTCCTTCATAGTCTGGAAGTAAAGCTAACCTGAAAATTATCGTATCATTGTACAATAATTGTTTGTGTAAATTTTATAGAGGCACACATGTTCATGTGGTCATTTGTCCTTATTTCACAGTTATGTATTACATTTAATGCTTTAAATACTTCTAAATTATATACCTGAGAGAGAGAGAGAGAGAGAGAGAGAGAGAGAGAGAGAGAGAGAGAGAGAGAGAGAGAGAGAGAGAGAGAGAGAACTAAGTACAGAAAATGTTAAGACATAATATTCTAGGTAAGAAATTTTACCATTTAGCCACTAATAAACACGATTTTATACTACATAGCGTTTATTATTAAGATAGATAACATTTGTAAAAGCACCCTGTCACAATAGCACAGTGATCTTCACTAGGTCAGCCTCTTGAACAGGAATGGTCATAATAATCCATAACAGTTAACTGTATTATTGTAATGTCATTCAAATGGTCATTTCAAATAATGTGTTAAAAATATTCGTAAAAAAAGTTTGTGTATTCGTGTACTTTTCTGTACAACGAAACTAACCAACTGGTTTTGAAGTTTTCTAAAAATTTCTCGTGATTACTGTATTATTTTGTTATTTTCTTTAAATAAAAGCATGTAACATATTCATCTTCAGTATTTCACCACACTCGCTAACATATTAGATTTTAACATGTTATCCGGCATTGTTCAAATCCAAAGGAAACGACAGAGGAGTAAAGAAGAAGAATTGTTCGAAGCACTTCCTTTGTGACAGGCAAACTTCAGTCGTCACAGCCTGGAGGACATTTAACGAGCTCATAAAGCAGAAAACTGTCGAGTGAATTCTTCTTTGTCGACATTTGCCTACAAATGCTTCTTTTGGTTCCAGTTTGATACGTTTCCGGTGTCTACTACGTCAAGAGGTTCACAAAGTAAGAGAATGAATTTAAAGCGAACTTCGACAGAAAGGGATGAAATGTTGGTAAAAAATAGTCTTTGAGTGAGATTAGTAGCAGAACGGGGGGAATATATTGGTATCTGAAGGAAGTCAGAAAAAATGTCTTACAATAATAAACCACTCCATCAATATCGTAATTCTTGTTGACTATCTTATTTCTGAGAAAATTGTATGTAACAAAACATGGACATACATAATGAAGTTGAAAACTTGAAACTGACAAAGAAGTATGCTGAAATTTATGGCCTGAAAGCATACTAGGAAACTCTAAGGAAGTAAAGTAAGAAACGATGCCTCTATTCCGGTAATATCCTCGAAGTGTGAATCAGGGTTTGTTGGACTCTCGTCTTTTGGGTCTTCCTGGGGCTTAAGCTCACAAGTCTCGTAGCTCTGAGGGCGAAAATAATATGTATTTGTAAGCGCTTGTGGAGTTCATCTTCATCATTCCACCGACACTCGGAGAATGTGGATATGAGAAAATATAGAATTCAGGCTCCAAATACAACTTGCAATCTGTGAGGTTAGGGTATTGCATAATGACAAAGAAGATTAACAAACAGTGATGTGCAATATGGCGTGAAAAACTGGGTTCTGATGAGTATTAAAGTGTTGATATTATTTTCAGGACAAAATTATTCGCTATATAAAATAATTGGTTGTCGCATATGTATGCATATATATATATATATATATATATATATATATATATATATATATATATATATATATATATATATATATATATATATATATATATATATATATATATATATATATATATATATATATATATATATATATGATGAGGGCGTGGCGTAACAAGGTGGCAAGCGCCACCGCGGCCGAACTGGTTTTTTTATTGTGAGCGAGCAGCTAAAGTACAGCACTATCCTGTACACACACTTTTGTCCCCTTATGTTACTGGCAAAAGGTTCGAAAATCCATGCAAAACAAAGGAAATTTCGCCCTTAGCGAGTTCTCACTGCTACATCATAAGACTCGTCATAAAAAGGAGGCAAGCGGCAACCAGTGGAGGTCTGTAATGTAGTCTGTTTTTTGGTACGGTAATTGTTTTTGTTTTATAATATTTTCATGGAAATTTTACTCAGATATGTTATAATAATAATTTTAGAGCATTATTAGGATAAATATTTTAGGTTGTTTTCACAAAAACGTGCTTTAATTGCCGTATGAAAACATTTTCATTGTGTTCATTAACACTTTACAATCTTACATTACCTCACTTTTGTGGTTGTGGCCGCTAAATGACAAAACATACTATAATGATTTTTGCATATGTAATAGGCGAATAAATTTCCTTTAAAATGAGGTATGATTCATAGAAATCGTTTGGCTGGTTTTTCTTTTATAAGCGTTTTCATAGTTGGCAAACTTTAAATGCGTTTTTATCATTTTTTAAAAAACGGCGCTTGGCACCTTATTACACTGCGCCACTCATATATATATGTGTGTGTGTGTGTGTGTGTGTGTGTGTGTGTGTGTGTGTGTGTGCGTGTGTGTTACCTATGAACCATGTCAAACACGAGTCGAACAATGGATGAAGATACAAAGCAGAGGATAAAAAAATAAAAGACTTCTCACTAAGTAAAAGCTCCGGAAGGCCCGGGAAGACTCCATCTTCGCCTATTATAACATCAAAAGGCAATATCAGTCAGCTTTAAACTAACAATTATTCTAAAAATTGACATTTCTTATAAACTGTATGGAATATCATATGGAAAGGAATAACGGTCTTAGTAAAATGAAACAGTTATCAACACAACATCCCTCCTCCGTCAGAAGAATTGCTGCCATCCCTTGGAAAACTTCTTAGTTTCATTCTTGTTGCATAAGTAAAAAAACACAATCTCTAAAAGCTTTCCTTTGAAAGCTGCCAGCTGAGAAAAACAAAACTTTTTACGACGCAATATGGATTGTGTGATGTCTCCTTCACATGGGTAAAAGTGAATCATGTGTGTGTGTGTGAGACGCATGCAAAGAGCGTACGCTTCGTGTCCAGTGGCAGAAGTGTAAATGGTGTTGGGTTGTGGTCCCTTTAGTGAGAGACAATGTCACCAAAATGATGGCTGAGCCTCTTCTCCTGAAACCTTGAGCAATTTGTTAATCAAGTGATCGTATGGGAAAAGATGAATGTGTAAGGAGAAAATGGTGAGTTAGTGAATGCATGTAATCCAAAAGTAGAGATGATTCCTATTCTTAATCCCTAGTTGGGGTTGCTGCTTTTAATTAGCCTTTTCCAGGTGTTTCTAAAACTCAGTGAACTACTTATTTCACAATTTATTTTGGCAGATGTTTCCCAGACGGATACTCTTCATGACTTCAGCTCTCCCTGTGTTTCCGGGCTTGGGGAGCTATATAAGGTAAGCATTGCTCAGAGGAGCAATGAAAAACTATAAACAATAAACTCTGGGGCGAGTCCATTTCCCGAGGCATACTTCCCCCCTATATTAGCATTCCCACGTGAAGCATAATTCCCAAGGCTTCAGGAACCAAATACTTCAAGATCTTCAGAGCCCTCCTCGCCCTCAGTCCCCCGTCTACTATGTCTTTTTTTTTTTCAGAAGTCGTGTCAAAGGGAATCCCTCATCCCTATCCCTACATCGCATTTCCTCTTCTTTTTCCTTCTCTCTTTCCCTTTCTCTCTTTGTGTCTGCTTCTCCCTCTCTCTGCACACACACACATCACGTCTTCATTTCTCACTCCATGAATAGTGGTCTTAATCACTGCCTGACTGGTTAATAAGAACGAGAAGAGATGGATTTGCTTTGGAAGTGAAATGCAAATGCCGGTGAAATATAAAACATGGCACATTCTGTAGGCATGTCTTTCACTGGCTGATGAGCGGGGGAAGTCTTCTGTAAATAATTTTTATTAGAGAACTTAGCCATTAAAATACACACACACACACACACACACACATATATATATATATATATATATATATATATATATATATATATATATATATATATATATATATATATATATATATATATATATATATATATATATATATACACACACACACTTAGAAAGAGGACACTGACCAGGATGAGTTTTTATTATGATATTAAAGTAGGTAAGGAGTTGATATTTATCATCACATTGTATATTACAGGCACCACTAGAGGGTGTTTACATCGTCCTTTCGGCCTGTAGCTGCACCCACTTTTTAGCCTTTTACGTTACCTCCTTTTCCTCTTCGTTCCATCATTCTCGTTGTTCAGCCTCTCTAGTTATTAGTTCCTAGTCCAGCTCTTGGGTTCTCCCTCAGCACCACCTTTAGACCATCGCGTTTCACCTTTTCTTTTTTTTATTTTCTGGATCTCTTTATCTTGCTGTTCAACCACTCGAACTCCTTCTTTTCACTGTCTTAACCACTGAGTGGCCAATAGTGCCTAAGTGTTTGGGTTCATAGGTAAAATTTCATGAAATAATAATAATATTAATAATAATAATAATAATAATAATAATAATAATAATAATAATAATAATAATAATAATATCTGTAGCACCTGAATAGATACCATTTGATGGGCAATTGAATAGGTAGAATATTGCCAATAATTTCTAGTTTAATTTTCTTTATACAAATAGATTTTGTGTTGAGAAGGACCATTTCGTTTATTTTGTATATAGAGTATTGAAATCTTGTTTTGCGAGAGTATGGCTAGGCTGGTGAGATTAATTTGTCACAGCCGAATGTGAAGGTTTCGTGAATGGTGGCCCTCTGCTGTTGCTCTTCTCCTTGTGCTCAGAAATTCTGTGGTGCAACCAACGGTCAGTGCTATCCGTGTACTGGGCATGGCAACTAGGGCAAATTATTCGTAAACACCACGTGAAAATGAGCCCTCTAGTAAGAATTTCTCCTTACTCAAGTACGAACCATTTACTGGTGTATTAATAAAGAATTAATTCTTACTTATATACATATATATATATATATATATATATATATATATATATATATATATATATATATATATATATATATATATATATATATATATATATATATATATATATATATACATATAAAGTTTTTCATGAATGCAGATTTCGTTGAATTTAGTGACTTATTGGTTATTGGTCAACTTCTTATTAGTTGGGCAATACTTCCTGAGTCTTCTATGTTCTTCCAAATTCAGTTGATGGATAAAGAAGCAAAGATTAAATCTTTGCTCCACTTACTGGGAACACAGCACCACCTCTTCGAAGTGTACTAACTGAACGTTGCGTTCTGTCATTTAATTACATTATGCGGATGTAGATGTAGCGTCCAAAAACAAATATAATACATTAAATGAATTTTTAATTAATCTAAAGTTGTAAAAGTAACAGAGTACAATAAAATTTACAATAAACTTTGATTTTCTTTACAAAACGTAATATAAAAAAAAACACTTGCTCTGGTTCTTATGGTAACAGACAGCAGAAAAAGAAGTATCGGGATGCGGATTACGGGGAATGGGGAAAGGTTGTTTGAGGGGGAGGTCTGATTCAAAAGGTATTGTTGTTACCACTTAGTGTTGTTTCCTATGTCGGCGTTGGGTGCTTAAGGGCGTCTGCAAGATGGGAGAGATCTTTCCGTCTCTAGCCAGCGTTTCAGGGTTGGTTTCAACAATAAAATGAAGATAGATTCTGCTAGAATTAGTCGATGGTGCTGTGTTCCGTACAGATGGTGCTGGTATTCTTGCGTCGTGGGTGAGCGGTTGCGATAATCAACATGGCTCCATTATTACGGTGGGCCCATAGACGTCTATTTAGTGATGTGGAAGTCTCTCCAACGCACGTTTTTCGGAGGACTGGCACATCCCCTCTGGACAAGTAAAGAGGTAGACGACGTTAATACTGACTTCCTCGTTCAGGGTCAGGCTGATATTATTCGTCATTATGAGAGAAGTGGTAAAATTTGGTTTGCTATAAGTGGGCACGTTAACCCTTTCGAAGGGGCTTTGGGTGATATCCCTCTCTTGATTACACTAGAGATCACATTTTCTCGTCTCCAAATCTTTCATTATATTCGGTTCGATGATAAATCATGACAAATTTTCTTGTTGTCACCTGATGTCTGGTTTCACTGTTGTAAAATTGTTCACTTCTTCTTGTTACTTCTTTAATCACTTTATCCTGAAATCCGTTGTTAGTCAAGAGCTGCTTGACTCTCTCGATTGCAAGGTGAGTCCCCCGCTACGTGGAGTAGTGTGGGTTACAGCTCGCTTATTGTAGGCAGCCACTATTGTTTATAAGCCTACAGGCACTCCTCAAGGGCGTTAAGACAGCGACCCGCATATGTCGATTTCGTATAAATTCTGGTGTTGAACCGTTGTCCATTTTGGGTTATAAGGATGTCTAAAAAATGTGGGGTTTTCTCTCTGCTGATTTCTACAGTGAAATTTAAGGAGGAATTCTTCTTAAGTTCTTGGGTTAATTTTCTGGGTTCTTTTTTGCCTTTCATTTTTATGAAAATATTACCCATGCACCTCACATGTATGCGTGATTTTTGATGACTGACAAAAGTCCTTCTTTCGACGTGGTCCATGTAAATTTTAGGAAAAATGACTCCAAGCGGAGACCCCATTGCTACACCGTCACACTATCAATATAAGTCATCTTTGTGTGAGAGGAAAGGGGCCTTCCTAATGCAGGCTTCCAACATCGATTCCAACGTCCTCTCCGGTAATGGTGGAGGTTCTCGGTCTGTGTGGTATATATTGTCAGGTATCAGGTTAATGAGTTCATCCACTGACACGTTTGTTAACAAACTCTCTACATCGGGGTTGGCGATATCTTTTTCCGGTTCCTTGTTATGGAGTACATCGATGAATTCTGTACTCGATTTTACCTGGTATAGTGACTGGGGGACTGGTGTTATAATTTCGTTAATTTTCTTCCCTAACTGGCAGGTGGCCAATCCTCTTTGCGAAGTTAGGGTCTGATGAGGTTCCCTGGATTATTATGTGTTTTATCATTCCATGTTCGCTATGCTGCAGTACTTCGGTCTTTAATTCATATGTTTGGTCCTTACTGAGGGGCTGGAACTTATTGGTGGCATTAAAATATTGTCTAATTAGTTTTCTATAAAAGAAAGGTATTGAGATGCCTTTGTCTGTCCGTCCGCATTTTTTCTGTCCGCCCTCAGATCTTAAAAACTACTGAGGCTAGAGGGTGCAAATTGGTATGTTGATCATCCACCCTCTAATCATCAAACATACCAAGTTGCATCCTTCTAACCTCAGTAGCTTTTATTTTTTTAAGGCTAAGGTTAGCCTTGGGTAGCGCGTCTGACACCTCTAAAGGTGCCGGCCGCCGACACATCTTCACTCAACCGTATCTGGGGAGCAATTGATCCCTGCCTGGTCGTGGCTGAGAGTTTCACACTGCAGCATATCGAGAATTTCATACAACATTATAGGCTGTACAAAAAACTCGATTGTGACGAAGAAACTTAGACGCATTGTTTACTTGGTTTTCGTTACACTAACTTTTATCAATAATGACATAAACACCAGCTGTTTTTCCTTCACATATGATGATGTAAATGTTTTCTCTGAAATATTTCCCTGCTTGTCGTAATTCCGGAGCGAGGGCGGAAAGACAAAAGATCTGGTAAACGGAAGCAGCTTAAGTCCTCTCTGATTAGTCTGAGACATTCTTGATCTGATCTTATCTTCGGCTCAGTAAATGTAGTCGGGATTCTTCATCTCCTACATCTTTCGTAAACCAGGAGGGATTTCCGGGTCGCAATAGATTGGCAAGACATCTGGCCTGGAATCCCATTTCACATTGATTCCATACGGAATTTTCGGATAAGCTTACAAATTCCCTAAAGAACTTTCCGTCCTGTGTGTGTAAACAAACGAAAGAGTATCAGAATTCGTTTGCATAGGAAATGTCTAGCTTGTGTTTTTCTTATTTAAAGCGAATTTATCTCTGCTTTCTGGAAATTATGCCAGATGTTAATTATCTCTCCAAATATTCAAAAATTTTATTCCTGAATGCTAAAAAAGTTATTAATGTATGGCTCTACCTATACAATATGTGCCTCCTATATCATTACGGGTTTGACAATTATCATGTAACCACATTAAGCCTTTGGTATTGAATTTTCGAAACATATAGATGTCCATTCAGTCTGAAGTGTAACACAGGAATGTAACCTGGGTACAGTAATTGATCGAAAGTCTGTACAGTAACTCACTTTTTTCTTGTGGTGTCAAGAGTCTCCATTTCTCGTGTGCTTTCTATTCCGACGGCGCGGCAGTTCCGTTCCAACATGCAATGTAAGATCAGCAAGGTAAGAAAACACCATATTTTACTCGGTGGAAACCAGCCCCTTTGTGAACCATCGAATCGTAGTAAAAGCTGGAAGTTTCCTACTGCTTCTGTATTCCTTGGTTTTTTACTCTTTTAATGGGCGCCTGTTTCGTTCCTTTCTGAGCCAAACTCTTCTCTTTACATTTCCTTTCAATTAATTTTCTTTGGGAATGATTATCCTTTCAAAGGAAAATGAATAAGGTTTCTTAAAGTGGCATGAGAGCAGAAAGCACCACAAAAATTTCATTATACATTTTCATAAATGACAAGAATGAAGAATGTGAACACCCCTGTTTTGGTATTGCTCATTTTAATGTACATCCCCCAAAAATCATTATATATATATATATATATATATATATATATATATATATATATATATATATATATATATATATATATATATATATATATATATATATATATATATATATATATATATATAAGTTCTTATTTGTCAGGCTAACAGAGCTCTCTTTTTAGTTATGGCTTAGACCTGGATTCAGAAGGAACTTCCGTTTACTTGGTAATGTATATACTTGCTTTCAAACAATACAAGACAGAAAGAATAATTATACTGTTTTTTGTCAAATATTATTGTAAATATTGAGCAATGAATTTTACCTTAGTCTTACTAAGAAATGAAGTCGTGGTCAACATCATCACACGACTTCATTTCTTAGTAAGACTAAGCTAAAATTCATTGTTCAATATTTACAATAATATTTGACAAAAAACAGTATAATTATTCGTTCTGTCTTGTATTCGTTTTAAAGCAAGTATATACATTACCAACTAAACGGAAGTTCCTTCTGAATCCAGGTCTAAACCGTAACTAAAAGAGAGCTCTGTTGACCTGACAAATAAGAACTTTAATGTCAATCTGTTTACAGGTTTTTCTTTCTTTAACATTTTAGGAACTGGATGAATGATTTGTGAAACCACAGTGACTGCTGACTTACATTAAGATATTATCTTGATTGACTCTTATCTGAATCAAATTACAGTATTCAAGCTATATTATAAGGAAAAATTCTCCCAATTTTCAATTTCTCGCCATAAAGACTTTTTAAATAAAAAGTAAAGCTCGCTTGCTGTATTCTGTTCCATGTGATTTGAATATGCTAATGTTAAGTTACAATAGAGGTAAACCTTTCTTAATTTTCATGTTTCTGGTCAAGTGTCACTATAATTCTTGTAAATAAGAAAGTTGACACGAAATTTTTGTTGCCCCATTTTCTATCGTTAGAATCATAGCAACATAATATTGTTTTATTTAATTATTTAAGGGAAGTAGGGGTCTCCCTAAACCTCTCCCCCAAGGCCACACTTCTCTCTCTCTCTCTCTCTCTCTCTCTCTCTCTCTCTCTCTCTCTCTCTCTCTCTCTCTCTATTGATTTATGATCAGGGTACGTGCATTATCAATATTTTTACATTTAAAAGAAAAAAAAAATACCCATAAAACGTAAGGGTATCGAAATTTTCGAGTTAGACCCTTACAGATGAAAGTTTAAGAACTCAATTACTTCAGAATTACTGTTATGCGTATCAGTACGGAAAGGATGCCGCAAACATTTAGCCGACTCTGAACCTTTTGAATACCGAATATGTGTAGATTTAACTCTTCACCTTTCATCTTTACCCAATTTCCACCAACACTTAATAGTTCTAAAGGACCGCCATGTCAACATTTTCAATAAAATTTCATAAAAATTCGTTCATTACCTTATACGAAATTCTGTTTACAAACAGAATATAAGACACTCAAATAAACACAAACTCGATTCCTCGGTAAAGATAAAAGCCAATATAAATCTACAGTTATTTTGTAGTGGTAGCAATAAAAAAAATTCCCATAATGACTAATTCGTGTCACATATCATAAGAAACGGTAATGGGAACAGTAATACTAACATTGCCATCAACAGCACAGTAATGATTATAATAATGGCAACAACAATGTTTATAAGAAAAGCGTGTCATATACTACCAAACAAAGACCAATTCTTTAGATTTATCCGATCTAGTTGGTAAAAAGAAGTGATCATATTTAAGGAGGTCATTTAGAGAGCCCACACTCTTTGGCAAAAAGTAATGATCATACTTAAGGTCTTTTGGAGAGTCCACACACTTTGGGCAAAAAGAAGAGATCATAATTAAAGGATTTGTTGTAGAAGTCCACACTCGTTGGCAAAAAGAAATGATCATATTTAGGGAGGACTTTTGGAGAGTCCACACTCTTTGGCAAAAAGAATTGATCATATTTAAGGTCTTTTGGAGAGTCCACTCTCTTTGGGAAAAAAGAAGTGATCATATTTAAGAAGGTATTTTAGAAATTCCACACTCCTTGGGTAAAAAGACGTGATCATATTTAAGGAGGTCTTTTTAAGAGTCCACATTCTTTGTGAAAAAGAAGTGATCATATTTAAGGTCTTTTGGTGAGGCCATTCTCTTTGGGTAAAAAGAAATGATCATATTTAAGCAGGTATATTAGAAAGTCCACACTCGTTGGCAAAAAGAAGTGATCATATTTAAGGTCTTTTAGAGGTTCCATACTCTTTGAGTAAAAAGAAGTGATCATATTTTAAGGATGTCTTTTGGAGAGTCCACACTCTTTGGCAAAAAGAAGCGATCATATTTAAGGAGGTCTTTTGGAGAGTCAATACTCTTTGGGAAAAAGAAGTGATCATATTTAAGGTCTTTTGGAGAATCCACTCTTTTTGGGTAAAAAGAAGTGATCACATTTAAGCAGGTATTTAGAAAGTCCACATTCTTTGAAAAAAGAAGTGATCATATTCAAGTTCTTTTAGAGATTTCATACTCTTTGGGTAAAAAGAAGTGATCATATTTAAGGATGTCTTTTGGAGAGTCCACACTCTTTGGCAAAGAGAAGTGATCATATTTAAGGATGTCTTTTGGAGAGACCACATTCTTTGGCAAAAAGAAGTGATCATATTTAAGGATGACTTTTGGAGTGTCTACACTTTTTGGCAAAAAGAAGTGATCATATTTAAGGTCTTTTGGAGAGTCCACATTCTTTGACAAAAAGAAGTGATCATATTTAAGGTCTTTTGGAGAGTCCACACTCTTTGTCGAAAAAGAAGTGATCATATTTAAGTATGTCTTTTGGAGAGTCCACACTCTTTGGCAAAAAGAAGTGATCATATTTAAGGATGTCTTTGGGAGAGTCCACACTCTTTGGCAAAAAGAAGTGATCATATTTAAGCATCTCTTTTGGAGAGTCCACACTATTTGGCAAAAAGAAGTGATCATATTGAAGGATGCCTTTTGGAGAGTCTTTACTCTTTAGGTAAAAAGAAGTGATCATATTTAAGGATGTCTTTTGAAGAGTCCTCACTCTTTGGCAAAAAGTAGTGATCATATTTAAGGATGTCTTATGGAGAGTCCATTCTCTTTGGCAAAAAGAAGTGATCATATTTAAAGTCTTTTGGAGAGTCCGCACTCTTTGGCAAAAGGAAGTGATCATATTTAATGATGTATTTTAGAGAGTCCACACTGTTTGGCAAAAAGAAGTGATCATATTTAAGGATGTCTTTTGGAGAGTCCACACTCTTTGGCAAAAAGAAGTGATAATTTTTAAGGTCTTTTGGAGAGTCCACACTTATTGGCAAAAAGAAGTGATCATATTTAAGGATGTCTTTTGGAGAGCCCACACTTTTTGGCAAAAAGAAGTTATCATATTTAAGGATATCTTTTGCAGAGTCTTCACTCTTTGGGTAAAATAAAGTGATTATAGTTAAGGATGTCTTTTGGAGAGTCCTCACTTTGGCAAAAGAAGTAATCATATTTAAGGAGGTATTTTGGGGAGTCCACACTCTTTGGCAAAAAGAAGTGCTTACATTTAAGGATGCCTTTGGAGAGTCCTCACTCTTTGACAAAAAGAAGTGATCATATTTAATGACGTCTTTTGGAGAGTCTACACTCTTTGGCAAACAGAAGTGATCATATTTATGGATGTCTTTTGGAGAGTCCTCACTCTTTGACAAGAAGTAGTGATCATGTTTAAGGTCTTTTGGAGAGTCCACACTCTTTGGCAAAAAGAAGTGATCATATTTAAGGAGGCCTTTTGGAAAGTCCACTATTGAATGTTATAATTAGGACAAAGACCAATTAACTTTATGTGGGGGTTATTTTCAGGAGTGTACCCGAATTATGATAAAAGTAATTTTGTTTAACAATGGAAAATATCAAATATTATGTAAGTTCACAGGAAAAAATATACGTCTACATAACCCACTAACCATGAATAGCATTCAGTTAGCTGCTTTCAGCGAAAGCAAGAATTCGTAATTCAATGGAAATACTTATGCACCATACAAAAAAAAAAATAAATAAATAAAAAGTATTTAGCAGGCCACGAAGATTTTAAATCGATGAAACCGCCTAAGTTTTGCGAATCATATAACAAACTTTCGACTCTCTCTCTCTCTCTCTCTCTCTCTCTCTCTCTCTCTCTCTCTCTCTCTCTCTCTCTCTCTCTCTCTCTCTCTCTCTCTCTCTATATATATATATATATATATATATATATATATATATATATATATATATATATATATATATATATATATATATATATATATATAGTCGGATGTATGGATAGGAAGAACAGTCAGCTCATCATTGGCAAATTTATTAATAGCTTCACTTCAGGATCACCCATATTCCATCTTTTCTGGCTAAAAAGATACAAAAAACACTAATTAAAACTAAAAACAGAGTTTACAAAATTAAAATGCTTTAAAGACTGAAAATGACAATGACAAAAGAAGGAATAGAATACCTTCTGTAGTAAAGTCCAGAGGATGAAAGTTTGATGAGAGTAAACAAAGTTAGGAAGTAAACAGGAATAGGGGAGGGGTACTAGGCTAGCAAAACCTGAAATGTCCAACATTAGGAATCATTCATTAATTTGTAAAAACCCAATAAATTATAAAATCTTTGAAATAGTGACCACAACGCAGAAGGAACACCTCCTTAATATTTTGGAATCCTTGGTTATCAAGAAAATTGTTCCATCGCTCAATAATCATTTAACTTCAACCCCGTTATACATAGCCTAGTACCCTCCCCTATTCCTGTTTACTTCCTAACTTTGTTTACTCTCATCAAACTTTCATCCTCTGGACTTTACTACTGAAGGTAATCTATTTCTTGTTTTGTCATTGTCACTTTTCAGTCTTTAAAGCATTTTAGTTTTGTAAACTCTGTTGTTAGTTTTAATTAGTGTTTTTGTATCTTTTTAGCCAGAAAAGATGAGATATGGGTGATCCCGAAGCGCAGCTATCAATAAATATGTCAATGATGAGCTGACTGTTCTTCCTATCCTTACATCCGACTATAAGACTGTTTGGTTTAGCCTCCCTGAAATAAGAATATATATATATATATATATATATATATATATATATATATATATATATATATATATATATATATATATATATATATATATATATATATATATATATATATATATATATATATATATATATATATATATATATATATATATATATATATATATATATATATTTTAGTATATATATATATATATATATATATATATATATATATATATATATATATATATATATATATATATATATATATATATATATATATATATATATATATATATATATACATACATATATAAAGTTGCATATTTGGCAATCAATTATATTCTGACATCTTCCTAAAGTTTTTTTTTCTATTTTTGTAACTGTTTGTAGTCGGTTATTGTAAGAAATAATATGAAAAGAAAAAATTAGACCAGTCTCAAAATTGGAACAATTTCTGTCTATAGGAATTGTTAGCAGAGACAGAACTGGTTGGGTCCCCTTTGTTCTTAAGTGGTCTTAAATTTGTTCGCTATAAAATCTTCAAACGCCGAGGAATGCTTTTTTTTTTTTTAGGACTTCAAAGAGGTTTTCCGTTTTTGTTTCTTCTTAATGTTCATGTGTTTTCCTCATCTTTCTTGAGAGACGTTGTTTTTGTCATATAAGTTTCTTTTTTTTTAATATGACAATATCAGATAGTATGTCTAAACTCCACAAATCCTTTTAATGAATTTTTTAGTCACAATTTATTAGTATACACAGTATGAGAGGCAAGGGACAGACTGCAATTAGAAGATTGTTATTTGCGTAAAAATTATTTCTTCAGATTTTATGAGGCTGCTGCCATCCTGCTATAGAGAACTCAGTGTGCATCCTCATATTATTTGTGCGCACCAGAGATAGGCAGCATGACAGTACCTTTGTCTGAACTTCCGGACGATACGTAACATCCCTAAAACCGTTACTTAGCGTCACGACCCTGCGTTGCATCACCGTCAGGTTTAGAGTATGGACGCACCTTATAGTCACTAGATAGCTGCTTATTCTATCGCTGATTATGAACGCCGTAAACATCTTTTATTTTCTTTCATTTGTTATTGTTTTCGACAGTTATTCAACGCAATTCGAAAATGATGAAAGCTTGAATCCTATTTAGTTTCATGATTTAAGAAAAGTATCTAAGACATCTCACGTGTGGTAGTACACCTTCCTTAACTTTGAGTATTGGAATATTCGAATACCGTTCCCTGTTAATAAAGAATTTGCCGCGCACACCCTTTATGGAGGTGAAGTGTTGACGATAATTGTGAACGGACGAAAAATGTTGATGCTGCTGAGATAAACTGTTTCTGTAGCAACTGTGGTGTAATAAGAATTAAAAATGTGAGCTATGCTGAGATACATAAGAAGGGTCGGAAAGCTAGCGTAGTGGAAAGGGGGGATCAGAGTGAGGTTTGAGATGGTCTGGCCAAGTGGAAAGAATGAAGAATGATAGGATTCTGAAAAAAGAACCAGAGGGGGGAAGAAATGAAGGCCTAGAAAGTTCTGGATAGATAAAGTGAGAAAGGTACCGAAAAGGAAGGGCCTCATTATCCAGGAACCTGGAGACGACATTTAAGATAGGAATCCAATGCTCTGTAGATGAGGTGTTCGACAGGCAGATGATGAGCCTTCCATGTTAGTGAATGACGTGTATGTGGACGTTTTCGACGGTACAGCAGTTAAATTAAGAATGTATGACAGACGTTACTTTTTTCGTATAGTTGTAAGATGAAACGGCAAAATGTTGAATGTATCAAGGTTACATATGAATGTGTATACCTGTGAGAACCACACACACACACACACACATGCACACTGAAACCATGTTTATGAGCGCAACATAAATCATTTAACTTGTTAAAAATATTTCAAAGCTTCCATCTGTTATTAAAGGATCTCATTAAATGTATTCCGCCACTCTAGAATTACAGAGAATGTTATAATTAATGTATTAGGACGCATATATCATTTGTATATTTTTATCCGAAATTTGAAACAATTATTATCAGCGGAGGGATATGAAAATGAGATGTGCAATACATCACAAGAAGTCTCATTAATTAGATACAGGGATCCTTAAAAAGTGTGTGAATATAAGTTTCTTTTTCTTGATCGAAGGGGTGACTATGGTTTCTGGCTACTTTGGACGTCTCATCTTCATATCAAATCATCAAAATTCCCCAAAGAAAATCAAACAGCGTTCGTGCCCTCACAGTGCAATGGATGTTCCTTCCATATCTGTTTCCAGATCTAGGACTTGCTTTTCTTCCTCTGGTTCTTTGACCCTGACGACCTTCCTTCAAACTGGGTCATTTCTTTCCTTCAGAGTTAAACCCCACTCTTGTTTTCTCCAGCTTTGCCTCGTTTTCAGTGAAAACGATTTTAGAACACAGGAGACCCCCCAAAAAAATGAATAAATAAAAAATAATAATAACAATAAAAAAATGCGATGAAGTTTCTACGGCGCTGTCAAGTTTTCTGTCCTATGGTGGTCTCAGCCACGGCCCATAAAACTCTTACCGCCGGCCCATGAAACTCAGCCACGGTCCGGTGATGGCTTATGTTGTTGGAACCTATAACCCTGCCAGAATTACGATTATGGCCAAATCTAACCCTAAATAAAATAAAAACTTTTCAGGCTAGAGGGCTGCAATTTGGTATGTTTGATGATTGGAGGATGGATGATCAACATATCAATTTGCTGCCCTCTAGCCGCAGTAATTTTTAAGATCTGAGGGCGGACATAAAAAGTGGGGACAGAAAAAGTGCGGACCAACAGACAAAGGCGGCACAATAGTTTTCTTTTGTAGAAAACTAAAAAAGCATCCTATACACTTATATTCTGTTATCTCCAGCTAGAAAGTTCGGTTATTGTTATTTTTTCCCCTTGCTGTTAGCAGGAATACGTAAAAAGTTAAGCTTAGATTTTCTCGAAAATTTGTCAAAAGGTGAACCTCGTCACTTGCAACACGCAGTTAACTGGATAAGGCCTGGATAAGGGAACTTTTGCTGTTTAGGTGAATATCACCTTAATCTATTGTAGTCATCCAACCAATATTTAGCTGCCTCAATCTGCAGTGTGCCTCATTTTTTTTTTTTTTTTTTTTCTCAGAAAGGATGTTTCTAAATTGATTCGTGGGTTACCTCCTCCTGTACTCATCCTCTCGATTCTCTTTTTTTTTTTTTTTTTTTTTTTTTTTTTACTGGTACCATTCCAACCAATTGTCTGTTGGGCTGCAGCTGACAGTCTCTCGTCCTGTAGGGTAGCATTGTGACAACCATCAGGCCAATTTTTTCTTATTTAATCTGTTGAACTAAGTTAAATTATTGCCCTATTTAGCGTCAATTCTTTCGCTTCTCCGCTATTTCTGGCACTTTTTCCTTGGTAGCTTTTTTTCACATTCATCATGCTCTCCTTTCAGAGAAGTTTTTCCTGATTTCGTTCGATTTTTCCTCGTTTTCTCCTGCATCTGGAAAAAAATAGATGGGGAAAAATACCGAATCATCGGAAGCTGTTTCCTTATAAGAAGGAAATTAAGTATTAGAAAATATTTGATCAACATTGAAACATTTAAAGCGCTAGTGGACAAATCTTTATATATATATATATATATATATATATATATATATATATATATATATATATATATATATATATATATATATATATATATATATATATATATATATATATATATATATATATATGTGTGTGTGTGTGTGTGTGTGTGTGTGTGTGTGTGTGTGTGTATGTTTATATATATAAGAAACTGGTGACCTAAGCAAACGAAATATTCAGAAAGTCGAAATTCTGATACGTAAG
>NC_089741.1:12643370-12663370 GCF_040412425.1 Macrobrachium rosenbergii | reverse complement strand
GGGAGACGGGTGGTATACGTGAACGAAACGTGGTTTACCGCAAGGATGTCAACAACAGGGAATGGGCTGACACAACACAGGCTGCCACCAGTGATATTTACAGCCGCCAGGTGCCTCCTGGAGAAGGTGAGCTTTTCGAGGTGGTTGTAGGTGGGTCGAATGATGGCTTCATTGAGGGCAGCTACCAACTAAGACCACTCAGGGCAACTACCATGGAGGGATGAATGCCGAGTTGTTCCAGCAGTGGCTAACTACACAACTTCTGCCGTCCCTCCCCGAGCCATCAGTACTTGTGCTAGATAATGTACCGTACCATAGCATACTGATGGAGGAGAGTCGATGCCCTACATCGGCAACCAAAAAGGCAGATTGCATTAGGTGGTTACAGTGCAACATATATTGATGGAATGCCAACAGTATAGTAGACACCGTAACAGATGGTTCTCACATAAACACTGCTGCATTGAATATAAAGACTTTACTGGAATAATCAAATAAATTATGCATTAAAAGGATCATAGGATTTTTGATGGACATTGGAGTACAAAATAAATTGTGAGAAGAGTCAGGAACAGATTTGAAATGAAACATCATTTTATTTTACTTGTAGTCTTCTACAATAGGTAACACTATATGGTCTTTCTTTAGGATATTAATGTTTTATTATCTTATCTCATCATGAGGCTGCAACAGCACAGGATATCCATCCCACCTGCTGCCACATACCCTGAGCTGCTGCTCATTTACCAACAAAATCGGCTTGAACGAAGGTATGAAGTGGATAACACCATCCGTGAGTGGGGCCATGAGGTTGTGCGCTTGCTACCCACCCACCCCGAGCTCAATGCAATTGAACAGGTTTGGGGGTGTATGAAGCGGTACGTGCGTTCCTCCCTCCGTCGATTCACACGGACTGACCTGCAGTCCAGGTTTCAGGAAGCCATGCTTTCCGCCACCCAAGAAGTGTGGGCAGTAGCTGTTAGACAATCCCATCATTTTGAGGACGAGTACTGGAAGTCTGACAATATCCAAGAGAGCGCGGAACCATTCATCACTGACGTCGCTAGCGACGATGAGGACGGGATGATAACCTCTTCCTCTAGAGTGACGACGAAGACATTTTGTAATTAAATTATGAATAGTGTTAGACATTTTGTATGTACATCTAAAACATATTTATTAAAAAATGGTTATAACAATATGCTCCTCATTCAAACTGATTTTAGATATATTTTCCTTTCCATGCATGCCTATATAAATCGTGTTACATTTTATTTTTTTTAAGTAGGTAAATAATAGCTCGCTCTCAAAATCTTGACTCCTACTCCGTTTATGATGCTGTATGATATAAATAAAAAACAAAGAAAAATGGCAATGGCTTACATTAACTGAACTAAAACAATGGCGTTGACCTTTAAACCTTTAACAATTGAGGGAAATGAGGTATCATTGCTTTTCATTTGAATTCTACTTCAAGTAACCGCTACTGACTTTCTACAAATAGAAGGCTATAGTGTCGAAACCTGAGGTAAAACAAAACGGATTGTCTTTTTGTATTCCCGCCCTAAATAGATGTAGATCTAACAAATGAGCTATAGAATGATTCATTATGTGGATCAATTACATACAATGAATTATTTGGAAAGTAGAAACAATACGAATATCAGGAAAATGGGAGATTTCCAAGCTAACAACTTAATCCCAACAATTGCTGTGGAATTTGCGATGAAGCCTTCACAAAATAATAATAATAATAATAATAATAATAATAATAATAATAATAATAATAATAATAATAATAATAATAATAATAATAAAATTACTGAGAATGATAATGTAATCAAGGGGGCGATGACAAATCCTGAGTGCCATCATTGATATCGCCGAATCCTCGGACGAGTACTAATATCAATTAGTGAATATGTCATCGGCAAGTGGCCTGACCCACAGTGAAGAGGCGCTTTCCCCATATGTAAACTTCTCTTCATTGTGGGTGGAGCCTCATGATGTCATAGGTTAACGTCACTATTGTGTTCAAAACCCTAACCTGCGATTTTGATGGCTATGACATAGGAAACTACGCTTTTACTCTGATAAGTACCAGAACTATTGAATTAGGTACTAAAATTAGGTAGGGTTATAAAATATACATTTGCCAACTTTCACCTTTATCTGATGCTTTGTTAAAAAGGTGTTGCCAGAAACCTGTGTTTCACTGGCTTTGAATCCCATAGTAAAAATAATAAAAATTATGTGAAAGTAAAAGTCAATCAAATGTAAATAATGATAATAAATAAAAATAAGCAAAATGACAGAAAAATAAAAATCAACACATAATTGAAAATAAGAGCATGTAAAAAATATAAATAACTAAAAATTAACATATGTAAAAATGAATAAACAGAGAAATTAATAAATATAAAAATAAAAAAAGATAAGTATAAAAAATAAAAAGTAAAAAATGAAAAATGAATAAAAAGTAAACGAAAACAAATTAGTAAAAAATAAAAAAAATATATATAAAAATAAGTAAAAAAAGTTAGGAAAATGGATATTAATAAAAGTAAGAAAATGGAAAGAAAAAACATACAAATAAAAAAAAATATATTAAAATAATCTGAAAAATTATATTAAAGTAATAATAAAATTAAAAGAATTGGAGATGAGAAAATAAGCAAACATGATGAAATATAATAAAAAATAAAAAAAATAAAGATAGATGAAAATAAAAAAAGTAAAAATTAAATAGAAATAAAAGATATAAAGAAGAATAAAAAAAATAAAAATGAATAGAAATAAATCTAAATCAACAGCAAGAGAAAATATATAAATGGAATGCAAAGTAACAATAAATAAAAGGAAAAATAAATAAAAATAATAAAATACAAATAAAAGCAAATAAAAATAAATAAAAATTAAAATAAATAGTGATTACCAATAAAATGAAGTAAAAACAAATAGATTTTTTTTAAGTAAATGAAAGAATTATAAAGAAAATAAATGAATGTAAATAATAATCTACAAATTAACAAAAATAACCAAGAATAGATATAAATATAAAGTTAACAAAAGTTAAAAGAAGAAATGTAAAGAATAAACAGAAATATAAAACTCAAAACATGAATGTAAAAATTACAGTAGAAAATTAAAACAAATAAAGAAAAGTAAAAATAAAAAACGAAATAAAAAATAAAATTGCAGTTAACAGACACAAATAAAAATAAATGGGAAAATTAAAATAAATAAACATAGTGAAATGGAATAAAAAAATAAAATAAAATAAAACAGATAAAAATTAACTAAAAACATGAAAAATTTTAAATAAAGAAAAAAAAATATGAAAAAATAAAAAAAATTAAATAAAAATAAATAGAAATAGATCAATGTAAGTAACACTACAAAATACATAAAGAAAATACAAAATAACAATTAATAAAAGGAAACATAAATAAATGTAAATAATAATCTACAAATGAACGAAAATATACAAGAATAAATAAAAATATAAAACAAACAAAAAATAAAATAACGCAAAAAACAGAGCAGAAAATAAAAACTAATAATGACAAAGAAAGATAAAAAAGGAAATAAAAATAATAATGTAAAATTACAGTCAAATAAAAATAAATAAGAAAATTAAAATAAAAAAAATTATAACCTGAAATAATAGAAAAATAAATAAAAATAAAATCGAATAAACAAAAAAGAAATAAATAAGAATGAAAATGAATATAAGTAAAAAATAAAAGTAAGAAAGGAGAAAATCAATAAGTATAACTACAAACATATAAAAAAATTAAGAAAATAAATAAAAATAAACATATACACAAAAATATACAAAAATAGATAGTAATAGGCAAAAATAAATAAAAATAGATGAAAAAAAAATTATCAGGAAAAAATAATAAAAATCAATATTTATAAGTAAAAAAAGATATGAAAAATAAATGGAAATTAACAATAAATAAAAAATAAGTATAAATAATTGAAAATATTTCTTAAATAAACAGAAATAAAAATCAAGATTAAATAAAAATAAGTAAAAAAAATCAAAACAGATGAAAAATATAAACTAGAGATTATTTATAAGTAATTAAAAATGTAAAATATATGAAAATAAATAATAACGAAATAATCAATAATAAAATAGAATAACAAATACAAATACTTATAATAGTATAATAGGAAAAAATTAAATATAATAAAAATAATTAAGAATAAAACAGATGTATAAAAAATAAAAAACTACTTAAAAATAAATACAAATAAATAAAAAACAAAGTAAAAAAGAAATAAGTAATAATAAAAATAAATAAAAATTGATTAAATAAAGATAAAAAATATATAGAAAGAAAGAACGAAAGTTGATAATAAGAATGAATAAAAGTAAATAAAAATAATGATAAAACATGAAAATACATAATATTAATAAATAAAGTTATTAAAAAATATATAAAAATAAACATGAAAATATGAAAAATAAATATAAATACAACGAATTAAAATTAAACCAAAGACAATATATACAAAAAATTGAAAACAAAAAATGAATAAAATTTAATATAAATAAAATAAAATAAATTAAATTTAATAAAATCAATTTAAATACAAGATAACAGATACAATGAATTAAAAAACAAAGATACAACAATATATGAAAAATAATTTTAGGTAAAATAAAAAAAATGTAAAAGGAAAAATACAAAATAAATAAACTTGTATAAAAATAAATAATAAAAAATAAATAAATTTAAATAATAATAAGTAATAAAAAATTAAAATGTTTTAAATAAAAAAGTAATAAAAACGAAATTGAATACAGACAAGTTAAATTGATGAAAAATGGAAATAAAGATATATAAATATCACCGAAAGAAACAAGAAAATTTAAAATAAATAACAATAAACAAGCAAATATGAATTAACATAAGAATAAAAATATAAACAAAAATGAAGTGATAAAATAAAATATATAGAATATTATAAAAAATAGAAATAAGAAAAAATAAACAATGTTAAATAATAATAAAAATTAAGAAAAATATAAAGATAAAAGAAAGAATTAATAAAATAAGGAAAAATAAATAACAATTGAAATAAATAAACAAATCTGAAGTAAAGTTATAATTTATACAACAAAATATATATAAATTAAAAAAGTAATAAAACTAAATAAGAAAACATAAAAATGTAGAAATTAAAATTAACTTAAAGTGGAATACCTAAAAATAATAATAAATACGATAAATGAAAATAAAAATGCAAAAAATAAATGAGAATTAAATATGTATAGTTGAAGAATATAAATGGATAGATAGAAAATGTACAAAATAAATAAAACAAATACAAATTCATTATAATTAAATAAAAGTAATTAAATAAAAATAAGGAATAAAAAATTTATTATATAAAAGTGAATGAAACTAAAAAATAGTGAAAAATAAACAATAAGTTAAATAAATAAAAAAGTGCTCACATTTAAAAAGGATATAAAAAAATTAAAAGAAACATATCAAAGAGCAAAAATTAAAATTTATAAATAAAAGTAAAATCATATATAATTCATTAAAAATAAGCAAAAATAAATAAAATAACTGAAAACATATAAATAAAAATAGGTACAAATAAAATAAAAATAAAATCTAAATTGCATAAAATATATGAAAAAACAAAAATAAAAAAGTAATTAAAAAAATAAACGTGAGAAACAAATAAAATTGAAAAGAAACAATAAATAAAAATAATAAAAAATAAAAATAAACATAAATAAATATAAATAAAATAAAAATAAAAATAAACAAAAATCAAAAAAAGATGTGTAAAAAATAAAAATAGATAAAAGATATGTAATATATAAAAAACCAAAAAAATGAACAAACAACTTAAAAGTAAAAAAAATTAAGAAAAATGAAAAAAGTAAAATTAAAGGGAAATTAATAAAAAATAAAAAGTAAATAGAAACAAGATCACTTAAAAATAAATGGAAAAATATAATAATACAAAGATCTAAGTAAAAGATGATATATAATAAACAATGTGGTAGATAAAATAAATAAAAGTAATTAAATAAAATAAAAATAAAGACAGATAAATAAAAATAAGGATTCATAAGAATGAATAAGTTTTAGTAAAAAATTGAAAAAAAGTAAATAAGAAAAATACATAAAAAATCAATTAAATAGAAATAAGATAAACATGTATAACTCAAGATAAATAAGAATAAGTAGAAAAAAACATGAAAGTAAATAAGAGTAAGCAAAAATTAATATAAAATATAAACAAAAATAAAAGTAATTAAAATTTAAAGAAACATAAAAACTAATAAAAATTTTAAAAAATAAATCAAAGCAGATACAAATAATAGTAAAAATAAAACCAATAAAAAAAGTATATCAATAAAGACAAATAAGAATAAATAGGAATAAGAACATGAAAGTAAAAAGAGTAAACAAAAATTAAAAACAAAAATAAAAGAAAATAAAAGTAAATAAAATTTGGAGAAACATAAGAAATGATAAAAATAAAATATAAATCAAAATAGATACAAATGAAAAAAATTAGAATATATTTAAACAATTAAAAATAAAAAACTAAAGATAAATCAAAATTATGAAATAAAATAAATAAAATTAAATAAAGATGGATAAAAATAAATAAAAATTAAAATAATCGGAGATAAAAAATTCACCAAATTATCAAAATTAAATAAAACAAAATAAATTTAAAATAAAAACAAATAAAAAAAATTAAATCAATATTAAGCAATAAAAGTAAAATAAATACCAAAATATATTGAAAGAAAAAAAATTAAATAAATAAAACAAAACCATAGAAAAATAAACACAAATAGTAATAAAAAAATAAATACAATTGACAATAAATAATATAAAAAATTTATAAGTAAAAATAGATACAAAAATTAAAAGTAATAATTAAAATGAATATTAATGGAAACAAATAAATATAAATAAAAATATCTACATATAAGTAAAATTAATAAAAATAAATAAAAAAGAATAGGAATAAATAAAAATAAATAAAACAATACTTAAAATCGAAATAAATAAAATGAAAAAATTAAAACAAAAGCGTATATGTAAATGAAAATAGGTAAAATAAAAACAAATAATGATAAATTAAATACATATAAATACATTGTAATTACAATATATATAAATATGATAAATAAACAAATTAAAATGAATCAAAATAAATAAAAAAAATAAGCATAAATGAAAATAAATAAACAATTGATAAAAATTAATATCAGTTAATAAAAAGAAAATGAAATAAGAAATAAAAATAAAATAAAATTGAATAAAAAGTTATGAAATAAAGATAATTAAAATAAAATTAAAAGAGATAAATATAAATAACAATATATGAAAAGAATGAAAATTAAAAATAAAAAAAATAACTAATAGGTAAAATATAAATTAATAAATAAAGCTACACAAAAAATCTAAAATAAAAATGAATATAAAGATTAATAAAATAAAATGAAACAGAAATTAATAAAAATAAAACATAAAAATATATGAAAATAAAAAGAAATAAAAATAAAACACAATGAAAATAAATAAATATAGACTGAAATAAAGAATAAACAATTTATAAAAATAAGTTTAAATAATATTAAATTAAAAAGAAATATAAAACTGAATATAAATAGCTAAAAAAGTAAGAAAGAAAAGTAAATAATTAGAAATAAATATAACAAAAAATAAAATAAAAATTAGAAATGGTTGAAAAATTGTTAAGATTAAATAAAGTTAAATAAGAAAAATTAAAACAAAATAAATTTATACATAAAATAGAAAATAACAAAAGTATATAAAAATTAAATAGTTAAAATTGAAATAAACCAAATAAAAATTTAAAAAATACCAATAAAATGTTAAGATACAAAAAATGATAAAGTAAATGTTAATGGCAGTACAAATAATAATGAATACAAATAATTAAAAATATTTTATTGAAAAATACATAATAAATTTAAATATAATTAAAATAAATAAAATTAAGATGAATTAGAATAGATGAAAATTAAACATAAATAAAATAAAAAAAATAAAAAATGAAAATAAATAAAAAATCAAAAATACATTTTAATTAATCACCTTTAACTTTTGTATATTTATTCTATTATTTTTGTTTATCTAGAATTTTATTTAAAAGTAAAAATAAATAAAAATAATAAAATACATATAAAAAACAAACAAGATAATTAAGGATGAGTAAATAATAATAAATAAAAATAAATATATGAAAATATGTAACAATGAAAATAGATAAAAAAAAAAGTGTACAAAGATGAATACAAATAAATACACATGATTAAAAAATAATGAAAAACGACGAAACAGTTTTAGAAATAAACAAAAATAAAAATAAAAAATAAAAAATAAAAATAAATTGACAAAAATTAAATATGAAAAGAAATTAAAATTGTAAAAATAAAAGAGAATAAAAAGTATTTGTTAAAACGTTATGAAATTAGAAATAAATGAGAGTAAAAAAAAATTAATACATATAAACAAAGAGAATTAAGAAAAATAACCATATTTCAAAATAAATAAATAAAAAAGAAAATAATTAAAAATAATAATATACAAAAGAAGTCAAAATGAATAAATATAAATAAATGTAAATAAAAGGTAATACAAAAATGTAAATGAAAATAAATAAGAATATAAATAAATGAATAAATTAGAATGAAAATAAATAGAATTGAATATCAGTAATAAAAATATAAAATAAAATAATACATCGAAAATAATATATAAAAATAAAAAAACTGTAAAATGTAAGAAAATATAAAAAATAAAATATATAAAAACTATCAAAATTATAAAAATTAATAGAAACAAAGAAAAAAACTAAAATAAATTAACATATATAAAAGATAAACACTAATAAAGGTAAAAATCAATTAAAAATAAAATAAATATAAGGAATAAAACTATAAGTATAAAAAAAAACAAATATAAAGATAATATAAATAAATACAAAGTATAATTAAAAATAAATAAAATAAATAGTAAAAATTAAATATAAATAAACAAATGCGTAAATAAATAGAAATTAATAAGAAGCAATTAAAAAATTCAAAAATAAATGAAGTACAGAAAACAAAAAATAAAAAAAAATTAATTTCAAAAGTAAGGATAAATAAAATTTAAGAAATAGAAAAAAATAAAAGATATGTATAAAATAGAAATAAATAAAAATTCCAAAAATAAATACAGAATAATAGACATAAAGATAAATAATTACAAAAATAAACCAAAATATAATAATAGAAAAATAAATATAGAGATTTAAAAATTAACAAAATTTAATAAAATGAGAAAATAATTAACATACATAAAAAAATAAATATAATAAAAAATATTTAAATATCTAAAAAAAAAAAATAGATAATAATAAAAAAAGAGAGAACTCAATTGGGAATAGAAAAAATTTATAAAAGTTGGAAAAATTTAAAAATAAATAAATATAAGTCAACGAAAACAAAATCAAGTAAAAGAAGAATGAGATATATTAAAATAAGAATAAAAAAATAAATAAGTAAAAATGAAGTAAAAGAAAAAAAAGAAAAAATACATGAATTCAACTAAATAAAAAAAAAAGAAATAACATAAAAATAAAGAAAATAAGTAAAAAAATAATAATAAAAATAGAAATGGATAAAATTAAATAAAAGTAAACAATTGCAAAGTAAATAAAATTTTATATATGATATAATAAATTTATAACATAAATAAATGAATAGAATTATGAAAATAAAATTAAATAAAAGAAAAGCAAAATGAATAAAAATAAACTAAAATAACAATATTTAACTTCAATTGAAATAAATAGAATACGTAAGATCAAGTAAAGATAGAAGATATTAGATAAAGCACAAAATAGGTAACAATTAATAAGAAAATAAATATGTAGAAAATTTTTAAACAGTATAAAAAAATATTAGAATTAAGAATAGATATTAATAAGTGAATAAAAAACAATTAAAACTATAAATATATAAACTTAAACAGATAAATAATAAAATTAAGTAAAATAAACACATAAAACAAATTTAAAAATTAATAAAAAAAGAAAAAAATAATAAAAAGTAGAAGTAAATAGAATAAATATAAAGAAAACTTACAATAAATAAGAATAAAGATAAATAAATAAAAATAGATAAAAAAAAATTTAAATAAATAGAAGGAGATAGACAATATATATATATATATATATATATATATATATATATATATATATATATATATATATATATATATATATATATATATATATATATATATATATATATATATATATATATATATATATATATATAAAAATAATAACCAGATAAAAAAATGCAAATACATGAATGTAGATAAAAATAAATAATAATAAATAAAATTGAAAATAAATAAACATAAAGAATATAAGTATGAATTAAAGAAAATAAAAACTAGATAAAGATAAATACGGAAAAATTAATAAGAATAGATGAATAATAAATAGAAATACGGAAAAGCAGAAATAGATAAAAATATAAATCTCGATTCCAACGTTTCATCTGCATAGCCTGGGTAAAAGAAATTGGTCGTATATATGAATCAGAAATTCACACACACACACACACACACACACACACACACACACACACACATATATATATATATATATATATATATATATATATATATATATATATATATATATATATATATATATATATATATATATATATATATATATATATATATATATATATATATATATATATATATATATATATATATATATATATATATATATATATATATATATATATATATATATATATATATATATATATATATATATATATAAATATATATATATATATATATATATATATATATATATATATATATATATATATATATATATATATATATATATATATATATATATATATATATATATATATATATATATATATATATATATATATATATATATATATATATATATATATATATATATATATATATATATATATATATATATATATATATATATATATATATATATATATATATATATATATATATATATATATATATATATATATATATATATATATATATATATATATATATATATATATATATATATATATATATATATATATATATATATATATATAAATGAAGACAAATGGAAATATGGTCTTAGATCTACTGATGAAAGTTGTTTGCAGGAATTTAAATTTCATTTCCAATACTGCCCTTTTTCTTTGATGATCCACATTAACCATTTGGCTGTGAAACAGAAAAATTCCCAAACACTCAGGAAATTTCACAATTTGACGAAAGAGCACGTCATCAGTGATATCATCCAATTTTGCAGCCAAAATGATGTCATTTTTATGATTTGTCTTCTTGACTGTGTAAATGAAGAATTCATCTAATACAGCAACATGGAGAAAGTCAGCTTCATCCCAATCTTTAAGAAATGAACCACACAACCATGTACGGTCTTCTTTCTGTTGCTTAGTGATGCTGGGCTTGCTGATAACATGAAATGGCTTGATACCAGATTTTTTCAACTCACGATATACAGCATTCTAACTTCTCTTCTTTCCCCTTTTTGTTTCTAGTTCAAGCACCAATTTACGTAAAGACTTTCTTGGTCTACCCACTGCCGCAGCTATGATGTCTTTTGACTCCTGAGAAAAGACTTCAGGCCTTCACGATGACAGTCATATGATTTTTGTTCCAATTTCTTTTAACAAAGGATACATCTCTTTTAATGTATTTAGCTATCCAGGAACATGAAATGAAGGATACGCCAGCATCCCTGGCTTCTCTGAAGGTTACAGCTCGGATTCGGTCAATCCATCTGATTTCCTCCGAGTCATTAGCCATGACTTTATCTGTTCAGTCTGAAAATGCAAGAAATGTAAAATGAAAAATAGACTAATAGAAACTTAAAATAATGTACTTAGAGATAGGCTATAGCAGAAAACTTAATAACTTTCCATTTGTTCTGTGGAAAGGGGGCCTCTAATTTCAAAACACCTAGTTATATATATATATATATATATATATATATATATATATATATATATATATATATATATATATATATATATATATATATATATATATATATATATATATATATATATATATATATATATATATATATATATATATATATATATATATATATATATGCGTGTGTGTGTGTGTGTGTGTGTGTGTGTGTAGTAGGCTGCATTAATGAAAATCAAGAACCTTACCCCAAAAATTTGCTACAGAAGGTTTTCAACTGTTTATTGTAGTATCGGGTATGCATAATAAGGCATCAAAAGTCTACCACAGTCTGACCAAGCAAAAGGTCTAATTCCCAAGATGGCGTGTGTATAGCATCTAAATCCTTAAAATGCCAGTTACTCTTCGTTATTCAAAATAGATAAGTAATGCTGGTGCCGAACACCTTATCTTGGGGATCTACGAGCCCAATTAGCACATCTGCATTAAATTGAAGTGATTATATAATCACAAAAACCAAGATGGCAGACCAATATGGCCGCCATTCTGTGAAAAGCTACATTATTCATTCTAATTTATTTTATACAAGTAAATTTAGTGTCTAAACACCTATTTTGGTGACTTGGGAATCCAAAGAGCATATCTGAATTATAGTATGTTGAAGTAGGTCTAATTGCATATATACGAAATTTAATATGGAGGATCAATATGGCTGCCAAACAAACAAAAATTACTTATTTTCACTAATTTTACACAGGTAAATTCACTGTCTAAAGCCCTGTTTTGGCAATCTAGGAATCCAATGAATTTATTTAAATCACGGTATATTACAATTATTATATATTTACAAAAGTTAAGATGGAGGACCAGTAAGAGTTAAATTACGGACTGAAATGATTTGAATTTGTAGAGCAGCTGGTACTGCATACAGTATGGAGATGGCTGAACTCCACTCGAGAAATATGTAACAGGAAATTGCGGAGAATCACAATTTATGTAAGGTCGAAACTAAGAGCTAGCGATACAAGAGAGTTTCTAAGGAGCCCAATGACTGTAAGTTTAGACATCTGAAGTGCTTTTCATTTGGTCACACAGGACAGACAAGATCAGCCCGTCACAGTTCTTCAGATGGAAATAGGCACCAAGACAGGAAAGTAAATGTTGTAGATAATTGTGTCGTGGCTGTTGATCAGTTGACAAGACGGTCAAGTCATAGAGCAACAGACTTCAACCTTCAGGGTGCAACTGATATGGAAGTGGGGGGTCCTGAATATTGCATGTATAAAAAGAGGGTTTCCACTCCCTATTAAATTGTACCGTATTATTAATGATGTTAAGATAGGTATGGAATTGGATACTGGAGCAGCAGATTCTATTCTCTCTGCAAATCAACTAAGGAGACTTCCAGGTACTAAGATTTGGCCACGTAAGACTACCTTGACTACCTACACTGGCAGCAGTGTTGCAGTTGTTGGAAAAGCTGAAGTTCAAGTTCAGTACAGCAGCTATTGTGGTACTTCGCCAGTTATTGTTAGTAATTCTAATAATGTATCTTTATTCGGTCGCGACTGGTTAACTGTAATTCCACTGGACTGGGTTAATATTCATAAGCCAATTAAATATGTTTCAAGTTCTTGTAGTTTAGAATTGGATTATATTCAGGCTAAAAATGAAGAGGTTCCTAGGGATGAATTGGGAAGTTGCCGAGGCGTAAAAGTGACAACTGAGATGAAGGAAAAAACGAGTGAAAATTTTTTTAAACCCAGAGCAATTCCTTATGCCTTGAAGGAAAAAGTTACTCAGAAACTAAATAGTATGGTAGAAAATGGGGTATTGGGACTATTCAATTGCAGTGAGTGGGCCTCTCCCCTTGTTATTGTACCAAAACCAAATAATAAACGATTTAGTGCTGATTTCAAAGTTACTATTAAGGTTGACTCTTATCCATTACCAAAATTATCTTATATTTTTGCCAGCTTAAATGGAGGGACTATTTTTTTTTTTTTTTTTTAATTGGATCTTTCAAAAGCCTATGGGCATTTGGAAGTAGGTGGAAGCAGCCGACATCTATTAACAATAAATACACATTTGGGATTATTCCGTTTTAAACGTCTGCCATATGGAGTGGAATCACCCGTTGCCATTCTTCTGATGGAAAGGGAAAAAACGACTGAGTGACATAGCGGGTGTAGTAGTCCATTTGGATGATATTTTAATTTGTGGCCGGACTTCTGCTGAGCATTTTGAAAGACTATAAATGGTACGAGAGAGACTAAAGGAAAGGGTCTTAAGACTGGAACAAAGATAACAGTCCATTTTTGAAGGAGAGTGTAAGTTATTTAGGATATGTCGTGAGCAGGGATGGATTAAAACCTTGTCTTGATAAGGTTACTAAAATCCTGAATCTAAAACAGCTGCAAATTAAGAACACTGAAATGTAGTCAGTGGGTTCAGGCGTTTAGTGTTACTCGGAGATCACCTAAGCGAGAAAATGGTGTTATTGTCGGACAGACTGGTCCAGTTTCATACACAGTAAGGGTTGGAAGGTGTCGACACATCGACGAACTTCTTGCTGTTCTTGAATTTCACAGTTCTGACGGTTTCATAACAACAATATTTCTGAAGACTGTTATTTAGATAAACATTCACCACTGCGAGAACCTGTAACTAAGAAGCGGAGCAGATCAAGTGGTGGGTATTAACCCAGAATGTATACACCTACACGTTATCTTGCAGAAGCTCAATGGGACGCCGTGTTTAGTGCGAGTCCCTCGGAGATCAAAGATATCGATTGTTAATTTGTTAATATGATTTGTCGACCGCACAATATAGAAATGGGTGCAAATAATACTTTGATCCCCGAGGGGCTAGCACTAAACACGGCGTCACATTGAGCTTCTGCCATGTTTAGTGCTAGCACCTCGGAGGTGATGCGTAGATAACAAACCAAAGTATCACCAATAAAGTTCCCAACCTTTACTTGAGATTTTTAGAGAAATTACGAATTCTGCAATAAAGGAGGTATTTTATTTATGGTAAACTGTATGTTTTATGATAGATGGGGCTTTGAAATAATTACATATAGCTAGAACATACAAAATATTTTTTTTATTCATTACATCTTTGTTAACCAACTAAAATTAAACATTATAACTACCGACCATGTGCTCACATCCTTTATTCAGGAATTCATCCTCAACAAACTACACACAATCATAGAAACCAAAATGAAAATTTAGCAAGAAGGAACTCTCTGGTCACCGAAAAGGAAAATGTTGCAACGATGAGATCATTTCACTTTAAGCAAGTTGAAAATGCTTCTCAACACCTCAAGTGGTCATTTCTCGGTTGGCACAGAGGGATAAAACCTCCTGCTGGCAGTGCCATGAAAGCGACGGATCGCTGGAAATTTAATGGAGCCTCTGACCGAGGAATAATACTTACCGAAAGGATTCAGGGAGTGAAGGAATATCAGTTAGATTGACAGACAGATGGAAAGACAGATTTCTTAATAAAAAGATGCGGCAAGTCTCTGAGAAATTCAAAAACTGTTAATTGCTGAAATAAGTAATCCGTAAAACTTAGAAAGCCGAGACAAAAAGTTAAGCATGTAGAATAAGATAACTCTTGATAAGTTAAATAGATAATCTATAAAACAGCCTGTATTTGACAGAAAAGAAAGGAGCAATCGAAGTTCCAAGTGTCAAGTAAAGACAGCATCTGATAAATGTTTTTACCGTACTCCTTCAAGACTAAGAAAATCGCTGTTAACATAAATTGTATATGAATTTCTTTATATGTAGCTCGTGTTAATTTGCTGATAGACTTTATAGCCTATAATGGATATAGTGTTCCTACTCAGTGAGAACCCTAATTTATCCAGTAGTTATACACTGAAAATGACTCGATCTATCTGTCTAGCTAGCTGGCGAGAATATGAACTATCTGCAAGTAAGGAGGAAGTTACGCTTCATGTAATACTGACTCACTCCATTTGGGTATATGGTAAAGTACAAACTAAAAACATTCAAACCAGGTAATTAGAAACCAGGGCGTCAAATCTTTTGCCAAAATGTTAGTAAAAGATATCCTAAATTTTCTTTCGTACAAATTCTAAAGAAAGCTTTATCTTTATTTTTAACTTCTTCACTTCTTCCTCCACCTCTTTTTCCCTCTACATTTCTTTTGCCGAGGAATTTCTCATGAAGACATCTCTTCAGAGAAATTGCATCTGCTTTCGCATGTCAACGTGATGGCACGAAAGAACATTCCCGATTTTAGAGTTAGCCAAAAATGGAATTGCACTTTAAGGACAGATATAATTTACCTGGAATGCAAATAGTTTCGAAAGTTAAAGTACATTGGAATGTTAATGTCATTTGGAATTAAAAAAAAAAAGGTTACATTGTGAAATAGAAACAAGTCTTACTTTCAGTAAGATTGGGATTGGTATTAGTTAGACGTTACACAATTATTATTTTTTCTTTGGACAATAACCAGTTAAAATGGAAATACCGGTGGATCTATTTCTATGAGCCTTTAGGACATGCGGGCGTATATATTCGGATACAAAAATAAGTTGCAAGGTACATAAGGTAAAGTTTTGAAACTTAACTAATCCACCGTGGTTTATAAACGATGCAACTGAGAAAGCTGTGAACACAGAAAAGAAAATGATCACCCCAAATGACCTTACAAAACTTTGCAGAAACAAGAGACTCAAGAAGGAGAGATATAAATAAGTATTCAGAGTCAGCAGAACCATGTATGCTCTCATAAAGCAGAATATAAAGAAGAGAAACAAAACGCAGAGGTCTCCGCTATGAAATGAGAGATTTTCAGCCTTTTCCACTTCCGTGAACCTGCCAGGAATTTGGGCCTGAACTTTTCTCTGATCATAGAAAAGCTAAAAGAACAAATGCCAGTAATAAAACTTTAGCCATAGATTTTTGGGACGAAAATCACACTATGGACTTCGACAATTGAAGATAATTGTTAAAAGCAATAATGCAAAACATTTAGAGTTGGCCAAAGGGAATCAGGTAAAATTTATACCCGCGGTGGCTGGAAGCAAATCTCTTTGTAGTCTGGATAAGACCAACGTGAATTATGCCTCGCTGAGAGCCGACATTTTCTTGGTGATAAAACGAAACTAATCTGGATTCCTTTTTCTGTGGCCCAGGGGAAAACCTTTTCAACAACAATTTAAGTATTAACGGAAATGGACGCCTGGTGAGATGATCTACAAGGACAGCGGATAGAAATATATTCCAAAGAGTAATTTTCACTTACATTTCTTTAGACGAAAGGGACAGTAGCAAAGCTGAAGAATTCTTTGTTTCTATATAATATACTTCAGAATCTACACAAGAAGGGTATTTTGCATCTTTCCTTTGTTAGAACACGATTCATTTTTGCATTCCATTAAGGAGAGGAAACTTTTAATTTAGTTGCGTAGAAGAAAAATTGAAAGCGCAAAGCTTGCAGAATTATGAATTACACGAAAACGTTTTTGCCTGATTTCGTACGATATTGTAGGACGAAGAAAGGGTTAGTTTTGGTCACGTTCTCAGTCTTTTGTCTTTTAGGCCCAGTGCGATCCATTAGTGCTCCCATCAGACAGCTATAAAGACTGTTACAAGTTTCTATAGCTGTCAAGTCTACAAACCAGCAGTATCAAATCTGGTCCCTTCACTTGCTCTTTTATGTATGTTGGGACTAACAGGAGAGTATATAATCCCATGCAATACAAGTAGTAAGTAAAACAAAGAAAAGTAATTGATTAATGTGTTGTTAGAATATTAAGCATGAAATCTAGGAATGGAATGGGACCTATAAGGTCATTCAGCGATGTAAGGGAAAGTGAGTTTAACCAGACCACTGAGCTGATTAACAGCTCTCCTATTGCTGGCCCGAAGGATTAGACTTATTTTACGTGGCTAAGAACCAATTGGTTACCTAGCAACGGGACCTACAGCTTATTGTGGAAGACGAACCACATTATAGCGAGAAATGAATTTCTATCACCAGAAATAAATTCCTCTAATTCATTATTGGCTGACCGGAGACTCGAACTCGGGCCTAGCAGTGTGCCAGCCGAGAACTCTACCGACTTGTCCAACGAGGAACTAGACAGACTATCCAGAATCTCTATTATGTTGTAAGATCGATATTGTTTCTGCACTGACATCTAGCGGGCCCCCGTCCCCGCTCCCTCTTCCAGTGCAGTTCCATTTTCCCCTTCACTACCTGTTCAGAATTAGGCCAAAATTTTTCGTTAATACATAATATCTTCTCAAATTTCACTCTTGAGAACTTTTCTCACGCGCTTCCTTACCTCCAAACTTAGTTCTCTAACTTTTAAAAAGTTTCTATGGTCGATGATTTTCTATTATCGAGGTCGGCCAGACAAGGAATTAAAGATGAATCAGCAGAGTCGACCGAGAAAGTGAGCCATGGCCCATGATTTCAGGTTGTAAACCAAGGACAGTTAAATATTTAGTACTGTTGTAGATACATATAGCTTACTTGAGGACAAATCTCTTTTCATTTACTGAATGTTTGTGGTATTCTGAGTAATCTTCATTACAGGTTACGTCAAGATATTGTCTAAAACAATAGAAATACAGAGTTCTTACCCTCGGTATCGATAGGAAAATTAACTTACAGTCGTGACTAAGTTTTCCTTCCCAGGATCCCGGGAAAAGCCATCGTTTTCATTTTTTTTTTTTTTTTTTTTTTTGTCTCGGGATTTTTCCTAAAAACTCAGGATTTCCCGGGAATTTCGTAAAAATTTACAAACTTCAGAAAATATGACCATACTTACCATCTGGAGGTGTTCGAAGTAACATCAGAACTCACAAAGAATATAAAGTTGTTACATGAGGTCATCAGATCGGTGCCACCTACGTCTGTCGAGTCTGAAAGGGCTTTTGCTGCTGCAGGCCTTTTCATAACAAAACTTCGAACTCGATTAAGTGACAAAAGCTTTGCAGCGCATAGTAATTAGTAAATGAATATTTTGCCATGTTATTTCTCTAACAATATTCATGTGCCTTTATATTAGATTCCTTCTTAACTTGTGTTTCATTTTCCAACAAATCTCTTTAATGGAGCCTCTCTATCATCCTTCGATAATAGAAGCCTTTTCAGAATTATTTCATTTTAATTTTTCTGTTTTGGAACAAGTACTTCTATGCACAGTTTTATTTAGTTTTCTGCTCAAGAAATAATTACATTTCTCGTTATCAAGAAAAGTTAGTTAAAATTTTTTAAGACTCTTGATTTTCAATACTTTATCCTTTTCTATACAATCGTAATTCTTAACTGAAAATTTAAACAAACTTATCTTTCTGTATTGAATATTGTATTGGCAATTTTGGAAATAACAAAAGTTGAAAAAATCACTTGGTTTATTTTGAAACTCAAAACTTATATATATATATATATATATATATATATATATATATATATATATATATATATATATATATATATATATATATATATATATATATATATATATATATATATATATATATATATATATATATATATATATATATATATATATATATATATATATATATATATATATATATATATCTCATTTTTATAACATCTAGATTACACTGATACTGCTTTCAAAATAGACATTAATTTGTGTCACGAATGTAGACTGAGTATTTTTGTATGGCATCATTCATTATCATTAGTTGTTGGGTAAATCTATTAGTATTTCAAGAAATACAGCCCTACTAAATAATCCAAATCAGCTGTTTGTATTTTGCTAGATGACACCAAATTTGCCAAAGTAACTCATTGAAAGTTATATGCCTTGATATTCTTACAATTAAATACCAGTAAAAATTAGTGCTGTTTGTTTTATCATCCCTATTATTAAGATTTTATCTATTAATCCTTGTAAAACAGATCTACTTGGAATGGTTAACAATG
>NC_089741.1:12573370-12638370 GCF_040412425.1 Macrobrachium rosenbergii | reverse complement strand
AGAGAGAGAGAGAGAGAGAGAGAGTCCAAAAGTAATCCATCACTTCTTGACAGGAAGTACCATCAATGGGGAAGGAACTTTATATATATATATATATATATATATATATATATATATATATATATATATATATATATATATATATATATATATATATATATATATATGTGTGTGTGTGTGTGTGTGTGTGTGTGTGTGTGTGTGTGTGTGTGTGTGTGTGTGTGTGTGTGTGTGTGTGTGTGTGTAATGCTTGCCACCATTTGTTATGCTTTTAGCACCTTTTGTTATGATGTTACCATTAAATATTATGATGTTCTTTTCTTTACTGTTGTTGGAGCCGTTCATATGTAAAGAAGTTTATTATTTCCTTTATAGTTGCTTTATCGTTTCTGACTTTGTTTGTTATAGTAACGTCTGAGTCCCAGGAGGCTTAGGAAGACACAGTGCAGCTTTCTTACTTCATTATCACACTAGTAAAATAACACTGTACATATACGAATTAAATATATATACAAGTTAAATAGTATTAATACGAATTGAAATATGAACCTTGCTTTCTTTTCTACCCACAACTGGTGAGTATCACGACCTTACTCATCTGCCTCTCTATATTCTATCTGCTTTTTTCTATCTGCTCGCTCTGTTCTTTTCTGTTCTGTCTCTCTTCCTTCCTTCCTTGCCTTCTTGTAGGTTCTTGAAAAGGAAATGCCCATCCCACAATAGGCAGGCCATAGCTTCTGTCGCGCCTTGTTAGATGTCCTAATTGGTTAGAGATTATCTGATGACATCCCTTCGGGTGAAATTAAGTGAATTAATTAATCCCCTCCTTTGTAGGAGGGACTAATGACGCAACCGAAAGTCTTTAAGTTCTGGCGAGGGCTGAAAAGAAAGCTCACTGGTGAGACGGGTAAACATTCTTGTCATTGATTGTGGTTAGATTACTGGCACCCATGTTTTGCTGAATAAACATGACACTGGAAGTGTTGTTACTCCCTCTGCTTCGTTAATCATTTCTCTCTCTCCCTCTCTCACTCTCTCTCTCTCTCTCTCTCTCTCTCTCTCTCTCTCTCTCTCTCTCGTTTCATTATTATTCATTCTTTTTCCCCATCACTGGTTCTCTCTCATTTCTTTTTTTCTCTCTCTTATATTTACTCTATTCATAATTAATATTCTCCTAGCTATCATTACACACACACACACACACACACACACACACACATATATATATATATATATATATATATATATATATATATATATATATATATATATATATATATATATATATATATATATATATATATATATATATATATATATATATATATATATATATATATATATATATATATATATATATATATATATATATATATATATATATATATATATATATATATATATATATATATATATATATATATATATATATATATATATATATATATATATATATATATATATATATATATATATATATATATATATATATATATATATATATATATATATATATATATATATATATATGTAACTATAGCAAAGGAAAATATTAATTCTGAATAAAGTAAATATATATATATATATATATATATATATATATATATATATATATATATATATATATATATATATATATATAATTTATGTATATACATATAAATATGTATGTATGTGTGTGCATGTGCGGATGTTTGTGCCAGAAACCCATTGGTAATTCTGGTCATCTTCTGAATGATGATGAGAGAAGGTCTTTTATATAGTCATTGTAGAATGAATGACTGTCTTGCACCACTAAACGCTGTCATTATATAAACCTGTGGCCGAATTTAAATTTCTTAGGCCTGATGAATAATAATTTATGTAGTCATTCCCTGTAATGACAAAAACTGACAACTACAAAATTCAACAATTTCCACTGCTGTCAACACTCTCATCCATTTTCTTCTTCTTCTTCTTCTTCTTCTTCTTCTTCTTCTTCTTCTTCTTCTTCTTCTTCTTCTTCTTCTTCTTCTTCTTATTATTATTATTATTATTATTATTATTATTATTATTATTATTATTATTATTATTATTATTCTTTTTCCTTAATAGTGAAATTGTGGACCTGAAAGTTTCCCGCTCACCGGCATAGCAGCTTAATAGAATCGAGGAAAGTGCCGACATATATTTGAACGATGCACAAATCCTGGCTATTTTACCAAAATAAAAAAGAGAGAGTGCAATATTTTGCATTGTGCCTTTTATAGTACCACTTGAATATGCATAGGCTTTAATTAAACGAATGCTGTTTCTTGGTGTGGAAAGTAAATATTTTTTTTTATGGATATTTCATCCAGTATTTTGAATTTTTCATTTCTTATTGAAAATGCACTATAAATTTTTGCTTGTCTTTTTATTACTTAGCTTGTAAATCTTTTTAGTTTCATTAACCACGAAATATCGAGGGATGTTAATAAAATAATAAAGAAAAAGGAAATATTAATTGAATAATGAAAAGAACACAACGAAATATTTGTGCTCTCTCCTTCAACCATCTCGTGGATTATGAGATCGGTGGAAATGTAGTTGACAGACTCTCCTATGGAGGTTTATATGAAACATTTGCTACTAACTTCAAGTTTTAACATCTATTTATTTTTGCCTTCAGTCTTAACTATACCATGGAAGAACTTGGCAATCCTGGGCGGTTACTGATAATTGATTTAATTGAAAATTCCACCTAAATACCAGTTTCCATGCATCTTGTACATAGTAAATGACCTCTACATGTTTGTTTTTTTTAGAATGACCTTTTATATGGCTATTATCCCTCGAGGATGATCATCTTTCCATTATGCTCAGTCATATCTGCCCCATGCATTTACGAACATTGAGACAGAATACTTATTTTATGATTCAGTTTCCTTGTTTTTTCTACGAGTATATCACATCTTAATTACCTCTCTTATTCAAATGAGAATTAATATATTTATGCTACACAACTTCAGACTAAAATTCATCAAAGATTATCCCGCGAGGTTTCAAGATATCCAGTAGACTTTTAGTTTTATGTTTTTATAATATGACGGTAAATGTCTGCATTCAACATCAGTGACACTAATCGTCATTGCATGAAGCACATGCTGCTCATCACTGCCGGGGGGTCCAGTTCAAATACTTTGGCCAACCATAAGCAAGGTTGAGGATATGTATCGTAAACTCAAGAAAATCTTATATAAGGAAATTCATGGTCTTTTTTTTTTTTTTTTTTCTTACAGAACAATCTTGTCAGCTTGATTGGGTGTTTCAGTTTCAATAGGCAGCATATGTTTGTGTTGCCCATATAGGACATGGATCTAGCGATAACATAACGCAATTCGGTGAAATGAGCCTGAAAACAGTTATGTTATTGGATGCTATCCTGTTAACTCAGGAAACTGCAAGTGAAACAACAGACATAAGAATACAACCCCAATTACTTTTTGATAATATTGAGATATAGCTTTATCGATGCTTATGAACAATGATTATAGAAATGAACTTTCAACTAGTAATCCTGAACCAAAGCTTCACTCAAATATCAAACACTGTTCTGGCATAGCAATGATGAAACTTTACTCAAATACAATGACAGAATTTATTACGAGTATAAAAGAAAATCTCTCAAACAACTAGAACAAGTTTTTCTTGATTAGTGAAGACTTACCTCGGCTATTCTCTCAAGGTAGGCGGTTGAAAATAGATGTAAACAGTAGTTATTATACAGTTTAGCCGTTCATATATATTTTCTCTAGGGACTTTAAATTCTACGACAAGGATCTGCCATCTTCAAGGGTGACGCTCACTAACACATTTTTCTTTCGAGATGAGTTTTTTCTTGGCAGCCTTTCCTGTTTTCGGTTCTTGACAGAAATTATGAAATATGTTCATGTCACCTAAATATTCGGTTCATCTACGAAATATTTCATAAAATCGGTGGCTGGCAGAAACTTCCTTTGTCGAGCAGCGATTTCTGTCGTTCGATTTTTACCCATATCCAAAGCCAGTGTATTCTTCTTCTTCTGATGTGGACCCCTGAAGTCTTCCAAACCAACAAAGAGTTTTAGTCCATGAGGGTTTTTTTTATTTTGTGTAGAAACTGATGTCTAGTCCAGGAAATATTCATAAGCAAAGCTTTATATTTTAAGCCAGATTTTTGTGTTTGTATACATGCGGTATATATATATATATATATATATATATATATATATATATATATATATATATATATATATATATATATATATATATATATATATATATATATATATATATATATATATATATATATATATATATATATATGTATTTAGATAGATAAATAGATAGAGAGATAGATTGACTGATATAAAGTACCATAAAGTCGATCAGTATGCTGAGAGAGGATAGAATATATCTTTACTGCAGTTTTTATACAATTACATTTACCATGTGACTGAAATGTAAAGGAGAAAAATAAAAATAAAAAATATACAGAAAAGGGAACATTATAATAACATATATCTGAGTTTACGTTGCTAAGAGTTCCATGATGGAGAGACCGATATGTGACCTGAATGTTTAAGAAATCCTACGGTTAACTTTAAGGTAAAAGTCATCCATAATTATCAATATAGTTTTTTAAACCAAGAACAAAGTAAGGTGGAACAAGGGAAATTTATCAGCTCTAGGAGAATTGCAGACTAGCTCCTCTATTGCGTTTCTGTCTTGATGAAAATAAGTACCAAGGAAGATAAAATTTCGTTTGGAATGGAGATGTGTCTTGGCACTTGTGACTAGCTGACCAAGAGGATATATTTCTTTCCTGCTAATGACAGCAATATACATAAATAACAACGTATTATGATAGATGTCATGTCATGATGAAGGTCCTACCTACCAAAAGCAATCGAAGATAAAAAAATAATCTTTACTCAGTTTAAATATGGTTAAGATCATTAAACGAACCATATCAATTAAACAGACACCTCAAGTAATCATATACAGGAATTCCTACGTATAATATTAAGATCTCACGAAATGTTTCTATATTGGCATTGACTTACTCAAAAATACAAAAGATAAGCTGTTTTAATAATGAAATATAGGAAGGACATAACTAGAACTTTTCATTTTTAATATCTACGTCTTTCTTAAGCAAATAAATGAAAAATATATAAATTTCTACCTATGTATAATAAAAAGATGTCCTGATTTATATTCAACTTCACAACAAACAACAGGCACACAATCATAAAAGCCAAAATGAAAATTTTACGAGAAGGAATTTTCCTGCCGCCGAAAGCGAAAAAGTTTGAACGTTTGAGATCGTTGTTCTCCCAGCTACGTGGGAATGCTTCTCTTCACCTGCACTGGGCCCTCCTTGGCTTTGCTTCGGTGCATCAGCAAATGGAAATTTCCAGACACAAAGGAAGAACGCCTCCTGCTGGCAGTGCCATGAAAGCGACAGAGGTCCAAGGTAACCGGGCATTTAATGAAGTCTGAGCGAGAGGGTTGACACATGACCAAAGAATTCAGAGAGAGAATGAATATATTTAGATAAATATAGACTAATATTTCGATAAAAATACTGGAAGTCTTAAATGAAATTTAAACAAAATATTTTATTGACCAAAATAGGTAATGCGTCAGTTAAAATAACGTAGCTCTTAATAAACTATAAACATGCTCGGTGAAGCAGTCTGCTCTGTCGCAAAAGAATGAAGCAATCGAATCTCAAATAAGTGTCTTCCTTAATCGCGTTAGGATTAAGAAAATCGCTGAGGGTACATAGATTGCCCTTGATTCCATGCATATGTAGAGCTTGCCCTATTTTGCTAATAGGCTTTATAGCGTATAGTAGATAAAGTGTACTTAATCTATGAAGTCATTTATCTTCTTATTAGCAACATATCTAAAATTACTTGGTTTATCTATCCACCTAACTATCGAGAACGGAAGCTTATGTTTTCATGCAAGGTGAAAGTTGCCCAAACTGAAATCATCTGTCACGCCATTTACTTATAAGAGGAAGCTGAAAACCAGCACCGATCATTTGCTGAAGTGTTAATAAAACCTGCCATGAACAGCATCGTTCATCTAAAAACTTGATCTTTCATTTTTCCTTCTTCACCTCCTCTCCCTCCTCCTCCTTCCTCTACTTTTCTTCTGCCGAGAAACTTCTCAAAAAGACATCTTCTCAAGCAAACTGCATCTCACATCACATATCAAGTCATCATATCTTGATGACGCAAACAGAACTTTCCAGGATTTTGGATTAGCCAAAAAATGACATGCATGTTCAGGACAGATTTAATATATTTACAATGCAATAATCTCGGAAGTTAAAGCACATCGGAAAATTAATTTAATTCAGAGCAAAAACAGTTGCCTCGTGAAATAAAGCAAATCTTATTCCTCGTATAATTAGATATGATTACTAGTTAGTTGTCTTTGATTGAAGTTTAAGAAAATTATCTGAAGGCTATAAAAAAAAGTTTACAATAAGACGATATATGAATTTCATATTCATAATTTTTGTTTTCGCAAGACTTGAGTTCAGAAGGAAATACTAGTCGATTTATTTCAAAGAGTTTTCAGGATTTATGACCTCATATATTTGGATATCGAAATGAGCTAAGTAAGAAGCCGTATTGCAAAGTAAGCCTATCCTCGGCGGCTTAATACAGAAAAAAGCGTCAATTACCTTATTATAATAGTTTTGAGGATAAAGAGCCTATATACAGTGTATATATATATATATATATATATATATATATATATATATATATATATATATATATATATATATATATATATATATATATATATATATATATATATATATATATATATATATATATATATATATATATATATATATATATATATATATATATATATATATAAATTTCTGAGTCACATAGGGGATCAGAACCCAGGTCTTTCAATTCAAAGGAAAGGGCGCTACCCTCTAGGCCATACAAGTCATAAAAGAAGTTGGAACCTGTTGGCATCTGCACTCAAGGAATTATCTGGGCAAGGTAACTGCTTGCATACCAGCGTGTTTTCCCCAACTTCCCGACTCAGCAATGACCCAATTGACAGTATTTCATTCGAATTATCCCTAGTGGCCTAGTGGGCAGTGCCCTTGCCTTTCTACTGAAAGACCTGGGTACGATCCGGATGTCAGTCAGAAATTTCTTTCTGTTCCATACGTGATTGTGTGTTGATTATCTTATATATATATATATATATATATATATATATATATATATATATATATATATATATATATATATATATATATATATATATATACACACACACACACACACACACACACACACACACACACACACACACATATATATATATATATATATATATATATATATATATATATATATATATATATATATATATATATATATATATATATATATATATATATATATATATATATATATATACATATATATATATATATATATATATATATATATATATATATATATATATATATATATATATATATATATATATATATATGTATATATATATGTTTCCTGGTACAGGTGGTTCTCTTGACTCCACATTTGTTACTTTACTCTAAAATGGCCTTACAAGATAACCAGGACATATAAAAACACAAACTAAAAGGAGCGGTACAAGGAGCGGAGGGCTCTTTCTCAAAGGGAAGTGCGTGAAACACGTGGATACAAAAATAGGTATATTCTCATAACACACAAGATCAAAGGGAAAATGAACTGAAACATGTTAAATTGCTGCTGCAGGAGTCCTCCCGAAGGGGGTGGGGGGAGCTTGGGAATGCCAGGAACACGGACCAAGGAGAATTCTGCTACGATCGTCCGTCTGAAACGATATGAGGACCTAGGTTACAAATCTAATGCGGGAATTTGGGGAATGAATTACTCAGGAGTGCGCTGAGGGCGCCAAGGACTTCCCGAGGTGTTACTTGTGACTCAGAGCAAGGAGGCAGTGAACACGTGGGCCGGGATTGAACCAAGGAGCATCAGAGAATACCAAGTTATAGGCCCAGAAGTTTAATAAATGCACAAGGGCGAAGTAACGTGACTAAGCAACTCGTTCTAGGTAGTTTACCACATATAAGGCTGACGTCGGCGTCCAGTGGCGTCTTCTGCCAGGGTCCACGTGTGTGCGTCGACAAAGGGCCTCCCTCACCAAGGAACTGCTTTCAAGTCGTAGGTGGGGGGGCGGAAAAGGGCGCCCTTGTGATGATGAAAGGCCGCAGTTGAGTTTCCGCTCGCTTTTGGGACTTGCAATCCCCACTTACAGTCTTCGATGGCCACGTAGCACTCATGACCTCTCGGCTTAAACTAGAGACTGTGAGTGAGGACCAAGTTTCTTGCGCCCTGACCTTTTATTGCTTCTGGACAGGGGTAGAGGGGGGGGCGATGTCCTGGCCAAAGAAAACGGCTGACACTCTCCTGTACCAAAGAGAACGGCGCAAGCCAGTTTACTGCCCCGAGGTGAGGATTAAATCTTTTGAGCGTCCCTTATAAACCCTGACTTCCACTGGTTAAAACTAACCTGAACCAGTATCCACTAGCTCTCACAGGTTCAAAATAGACAGAGGCCTATCTATTGACCGAGCAAAGCAAAGCTTTCATAGCGTATTTTGGCGCTAATCTTTATAATATATATATATATATATATATATATGTTTCAAAACTTTAATAAATTTCCTTATTGTTTAGTTCGAATGAGAACCCTAAATGTCTTCTTGTAATCTATTTGTTTAGTCATGTTTTGTAGCCTACAATATACAGCAGAAACACTTATCTATCTATATATATATATATATATATATATATATATATATATATATATATATATATATATATATATATATATATATATATATATATATATATATATATATATATATAGGAGATTAAAACTTTAATTGCATCGCAGAATTAAATTGGAGTTTCTGAAGCCTGTGCGAAAATTTTACTGGATCCTACGATTACAGTATTTACACTTACTGATTGTGATACTTTCATGCGAAATTAGCCTGCCCGATAATAGTAAACCAAACTCAAAGACTCTGTCCATTCATAACAGGTTAATGATCATAGCTGGCCATAAAAATATAGATAACTTACGGGCATATTCAGCTGTCATATATCGTACGTACCCCCAGCGTTAATTTATAATCAACAGACTAATACTGCAAACATGTGGGAATCTCTTCATAAAGATAAAGTCTGTTTTTAGATAGCTGGTTATTTGCTTGTCAAATAAGAATTCACTTCCATAGTGTTTATCTAATTTCACTATAAATATGGTACCAATAATATTGCACAAATCCAATGCGCTGTGAACAAAACTATATAATTCAGCGGGAAGTGGGAAGATCAGTGTATAAATACTTGCGCTGACTAAACCCATGCATAAACCACAGGTTTTATCAGATGGGTGTATGAAAAGTGTTTAGGCCTGATTTTGATAGTCGGTGTGCTGCTCGGTTGGAGAGAGGAAAATAATGAAATCCCTCGCCCGCATACCAGGCCATAATCCTTCCTCCACAAGACAAAAAAAATGGGGACATTTTCGGGATTATAATGAACTTGAAACGACAATTGTTTACTTGCAAGGTACATTAATGCCCAAGGGAGCAAGATGTTAAGTGTCTGCGAAGTGAATAAGGAAAACAGAGCCACAACTGTGTGCCATTCTGCCCAATGCCTTCTGGAATAAAGGGGAAATAGTAACGTTAATTAAGAATGATGGCGCTAATAGTATAATGAATGAGATAAGGAAGTTAAAGTTCTTTACCTGAATTCTGATGGATACTAAATAATAAGAAATGTAGCTTATTCGGGTTATATATATGTGAAATTCGATTTTGGAACAAAATAGAATTCATTTATCAAATATATATTGGATTATTAAAAATGATAGTCAAGTTAATAACTTTAGATATAATGTTTCCTTTGCTTCAATATAAAATGCAATGCATTGCAATGGCCGCAATGACCTCTTATCTCTTGCTCTTAATATTTTTGAAAGACAGATGTCCCGAAGGAAATGAATAAAGAATTCGTTCATCTCAAGTGGAATTCAAAACTGTGCCATGTGAGGATGAAAATATATTTTATTTCAAACATGAATATTTCAGAGAAATTCTTGCAGGTAATAACTATAGAGCTGAAATATAACCATCCTTATCATACTGATGTAATTGTTAGAGATTCCTGGATTTATAATCTGAAATACAGATTTTGTTTGTCGCATTCAGTAATCACAAGTATCAGTTTCCGAAATAACCTCTTGAGTTTTCTGTTGAGTCCAACTCGGAAGCGTTTTCTTAAAGCCTCGAAATTCCAAAGAAAATGAATGAAGGAATTCCTATTCCCATGCTCAGGTGGAATTTGAACCCAAAATGGATGGAAAACTGGGGTTAGGATAAGAAGTTATTTCAGCTTATAATTTCAACTTCACTTCAGCAAGAGCCAAGGAAGAACAGAGTACTGGCTCAAGCACTTGAAGTTTTGGGTTGAAAATGGCTCTGATGACGGTGTCCTTATAAGCAATATATCTGTTTTTCAATCAGATGCTTAGAGAGGACGTACATGCTTACATGAACCTTATAATTTAGTTTGATTGTCTGAAGAACTCTCTAGTAGATTAGTAAAGATTTTTTAGTGTTTAAGGGAAGGGAATTTTCGCATTGTCTTATAAATATGATTTTTTCACATACGCACACAAACACAAATCTGTTACAATATCAGATTAAAAAGGTTATTAAGGAAAGATCTAAGGGAAGTTGGGATTTTCTGGCTCTCCAAAACACACACACTCACAGAATAATGCACTTTATTTGATTTGCAAGCAGTTGCCGATGACTTGTGTTAGGATTTCCACCAGCAGGAAAAACAGTGGTGCTAATTTCGAAGACTGTAAATGCTCTCATCACAGTTCTTTATTACAATACATTTTGTCAACAACTGTGATATGACGGGGACTTTCCATTGCAAGGGTCTCATAATATATTTGTATGTTTGATCCTTCATAGCTTTGTAAGTCGGGCGTGACAAGTGGGTATGAATGCTCCACGTTAAAGACATATTTGGTCTTGCTTTTGTTGCCTTTCCGTCTCAGTGGGAAGATCCCACTACATGAGGCTGCTAAGAGCAACCTCGTCGTATTAATTACTGCTGTGGATTAGTTATTACCAAAGGCGAGCGAAAAATTGTCAAAATGAAGGTGTATCATATTTATAACTAAATACTTCTATAAAAAAATTAAATGTTGTATATTGATGGCAACAACTGCATTAATGAAATTAGATTTTCCTGCAATTCAATTTAATATAAAATGGCATCAAAATTCCCATATTTATAAGCTCAGTCCAATTTAAATGACGTCAGGCTTCTGGTACTTATTCTAGGCAATATTTCCTTTATCATGAATCCTAATCATTTCAGAAAATAAACTTTAAAATACCAACATTAATAAAAAAAATACTTAGAAACTGCTGAATATTTCATACACGTTCACAATGCACGCCTATTCTTAAGTGATCTGTTGTCTTATTCCTGTGTAATTTGAAATCTTTTCCACGTACAAGAAGGCTGACATTTCATATCCACGGAACATTCAATCCAGAGGGAGCAATAGAGCTCAAGATAGGAAAACACTGGTTTCCGAACACCATGTTTATCTTAGGAAAGTTCCTTCATATTTAAATTTCCTAATAATGTCTGAAAAACTATCCAGTTTATCAAAGTTTACCATAAATGCAAGAATGCAAGTTTTGAAATTGCTAAGAGATCTGAATTTATTTTAAATTGATGAGATACAAGTGAATATCTTGGATGGATGTGAATGTTTTTGGTGTGAAATTCCAATTTTTTGGGAAAAGGAGATTAAACTGTAAATTTTTAATTTATGTATAACCTTGTTTTTCTCCCAACAGATATGATTATTAAGTCTGATGGAAAAGGATAATTACATCATATAGAAATCTTATTTATGACAAAGAATAATCGATGCAAAATTGCCTTTGTGCTAATTCCTTCCTCTTTAGCCACAGTGAAACGCTCATTTTTAATTAAGTGGATCCATGAGAATGCTGAAAGCTTGACATTTTATCCAGACGTCCTGGAACAAGAGACTTTGTCGGTGGTACAGTCATAGTATGCGGCACTTAAAGAAATGAAAATAATCTAGGAAATGTGGAATAAATGTATGAAATGTGAAACTGAAGACCAAGGATAACGAATAAAAAATGCGCCGAAGTTTCTTTGGCGCAGCCGAGTTTTCTGTACTGCGTATAATGTTGTATGAAACTCTCGATATGCTGCAGTATTAAACTCTCAGCCATGACCGGGCAATGCTCAGTTGCTCCCCAGATGCGGTCAAGTGAAGATGCGTCGGTGGCTGGCACCACTAGCGGCGCCAGATACATGATCTATGACTAACCTTAGCCTTAAATAAAATAAAAACTACCGAGGCTAGAGGGCTGCAATTTGGTATGTTTGATGATTGGAGGGTGGATGATCAACACGCCAATTGCAGCCCTCTATCCTCAGTAGTTTTTAAGATCTGAGAGCGGAGAGAAAGAGTGTGGACGTTCAGTTTTACAGAAAACTAAAAATGAGAACTCATTTTCCCTTAAATCTAACGCGGGTCTTAACGTTTTGATATCATGCCATTACTTTCTTCTTTATAAAAGACGAGAGTGCTTCTGCAAAATCAAAATTGGCTTCTTTAATGAAGATAATGTGTCTCTTAATATATATTAGAAATGTTTCATAAATGTAAAATTAAAATTCAAGGCTTATGAAAAAGCAAGACCAAACTGTCTAGATAAACTCTCTCTTGAATGGGCGACAAATTTAGTGACGTAATACCTTACTCTCTATGGCTGGAGAAGCTTTCAGGAATTCATCTCCAATAGAACCTTTCTGGAAAGGCCTTTTTGTAATTCGGTATTAATGGAGATATGGAATTATAAAAGTTTACTGCACTGGAAAGACGTAAACTCCTGACACTGAGGAAATTCCCAAAATATGTTGCTGATTCCTCACTATTTTTTTATTTTTATTTTATTAATTTCTTAATTTTCTGTAATGTCTTCAAAATGTTCGTTCCTTTTAAATTGTTCGGTGACTGAGAAGGAAACTCTTTGTATTTATTCATATAACAGAAAAATATGATTTTTTTTTTTTACTCTTAGGTAAAAGAAATTATAACAGTTTTTTTACAGATACTGTACTGAAGTCGAACTTCTAAAATGTATGAGACTGTAAATTCTATTAAGAACACTTATATCAGAATTTAAGGTTCCACACCGTAATCCCCAAACTATTGTTATTATTTTCATTATTATCATATTTTAGAATAAAGTTTTATATAATGTACAATTTCATTTTACAAAATGTTAAATGATATTTTTTTTGTTTTATATGAAACAATATACAACACAATATATAATTCTGAAGGGAAATAGTTGAATGAATTTGTTCTACAAAATGTCCTGTAAAGATTCCCGAATAAAGAGAATAAAATGATGGAGGAATTAACATTGCTAAGTTTAGATTCAAGTCTGTAAATATAGTGCCAGAAAAAAATTCTACATGATATTGAGAATTACATTTGATTTTAAAAATATGCATATACATATATGATATATGTATATATAACATAAACACATACACACACACATACATACACACACACACACACACACACACACACACACACACACACATATATATATATATATATATATATATATATATATATATATATATATATATATATATATATATATATATATATATATATATATATATATATATATATATATATGCAAAAACCAAACTTGGCGTCGTTGCCCAGAGGCACAGCACTGAGTTCACTTTTGTTGAAACCATGTATGTTGACTGGCCTACCACCCACCAGCCCACACAGCATTTATACTCTGTAGACGGCCCATAAAAAAAAATCTGTTCAGGCACAAAGAGATTCCTTGTAAGAACTGCAGTTAGTCTTTTGATCCGACAATCAGGTAACTGTTTTCGTACCTAAATAAAGCAACTTGACTCTGCTGTAAGGACGGGACAAAGTCTAAGGCTTTGTTTTCACGTCTGATCAATTTAGACAAGCGATTTATTGGGAAGGATTAAAAGTTTTGCCTTGCTGTATTAAAGTGATTAAAGAAAGTTCAAATTCTGCCTTCCTCTGACCACACATTTCCCGAATCGCAGAATCAGAAGCAAAACCTTCATCTTGCAACTTAAATCCCGAATTAACAAAATTATTCCCAATGAGTTTGATAAGATGAGGATCATCTGCATATATGAGAACTTCTCTGTCAGCGCGCGGGTTATTGAAAAAAATTCTTCAGTGATTCGGCTGATATTTTAACATTTTTTTTAGACACGGGGATTACAGGATCCTAAATCATAATAACCGGCTTCTTCGGCGCTCTCTATTAATCTCAAAAGGATTTTTTGAACATTTGTCTGATCAAACGCGTAATATATCGGTTGCCTCCAGTTATCTATGAGGCCTCGTACCATTACAACTTGCACTTTATCATGTGGTTCGTAAAGCGTGTCCGTACCTTCATCAAAAGCCCAAACCTTTCTAGGCCCATTTCATCCATGGACATAACTGCAATTTTTTCCATAAGAGACAAGACAGATCTTAATAATCCTGGCTCACAGTTGAAAATTTTAGCTCAGTTATTCAGTGGTGCTACAGAAGTTGCAAGGATTCCTTTTTTGTGTCTAAGATATTCGCAGCACTTGGGGCTGAAAGTTAGCATAGTGAGAGCCGATATAGTGTCTTCATTTGTCCAGACTTTAGGTTATATTTTATCGATGATTGAATCCATTTAGGTTTAAGTGAAAATATTTTTGAACATCTGTTCCATTTCTTCTCTGGTGTAAGACTTCTCTTCCATAAGAGGCCTTGTGTCTTGTTTTCTTTCTTGAAACCGTCTTTTCAGTTCTAGTATGTCCTGCTGCATTTCCATCTCAACCTTCAACAGATGCTCTTTCGTGACCATCTCGCTTTCCTGGATGTTTGCTGTTGTCTGCATTTCATCGCTGCGCTGGGGAAAACTCTATTCTCTTTTTCTTTAGAAGTGGTTGATCTATGACAGTTGTGTAATTCATCATCACCGTCGCAAATAAGTTCGAGAAAGATTTTCTTCATTCCACGTCGTTCACAATTCACAGACCTCCTAAACGGTTCAGCTGAGCAAGAATCTGAACAGTGTAAAGGGTTTGATGATGATAATAATAACCAGCAAATTCAACACATGCTGAAAAATTGTTTAATTGTCTGTAGTTATAAAATGTAACTATTTTCTAAGATTTCCCTATTCAAAATTAAAGATATTTTCATAGCCTACTTGGTAATTTTTTTTCTTATTTCATTTTCACTTGTCACATTTATGAACAAGATTTACCTTTGGGCAGGAGAAGAGTTGGAACAACCTCCTTCAATATCTTGTCGTCGGTGCACAGGGCAAATCTTAGCGTGATCTGGGTTAAGTTTATCAGATGGTCGACATGCCGGTATCCAGACATCTCTTAAACTTTCATTTCTCGGAAGACGAAAGAAACGTCATGTCTGAACTTTAAGACTTGGCTTTCCTTTTCGTGTTAAAGCAGCCAAAAACTGCGCAGTTGATCGGCGTTGTGCTGAAAATATTGCAACAGTGTTTGAGCAGAAAAAATGTTTTCACACTGGCGTTTACCGTGAGAAGAAATGTTTGTGAATGAGGCATGGTACAAGACAACTGGTGTTTATAAGCTGGAATCATGCGCATATTAGAGATCAATATCTATCAAAGATGGTACTAGGCACAGGAAAAATATAAGGAGAGGGACATATTTGGGGTCGCCTTTAAAGCCAAATCTTTGACCCGGGTTGCCTTAGCCCGAGCCCGATCGAGGTTTAGCGGCTCACGTGAATTCCTCATTATCCTTCCCGCTCAGATTCAGACCTGCGCATTAGCAGACCCACTTAGCTTTCTGGATACTCTTGTCACTGCAGAGCCTTAGATCCAATTGCAAGAAATATGAAGCAGTTCCGATAGTCAGGTCGCAACGTGATCTTGTTGTGATTTCTCGGGATACGGGTTCGATTCCCGCTACCGGACATCAGAATTGCTTCATTTCTTGCATCTGGATCTAAGGCTTTGTAGTGACAAGAGTATCCAAAATTTCTGAAGAAATCGAGTAGTTAAGAGGGCATTGTGCCTATTCCAATTACATACGTATCTGGTAAAAAATGACCAAAGAGTTATATATATATATATATATATATATATATATATATATATATATATATATATATATATATATATATATATATATATATATATATATATATATATACTGTATATGTGTGTGTGTGTAGAGAACTTGCATCACATCAATATATATATATATATATATATATATATATATATATATATATATATATATATATATATATATATATATATATATATATATATATATATATATATATATATATATATATATATATATATATATATAGGCTCGGCTTTTCAAAGGCCAAGATGCCATTCACATAATCTCGTCTGACTGTTTGTGTCAGTGGATGCAACTGATCGTTAACATGTGGGAGGGAGCTTAACTGCGCAGGATGGGTGACCTAGAAATAGAATTTCTGGCTTTTTTACAGGGCCTCAGAGACAGATTATTTATTATTGATACGCAACTAAATGTGCGTTATACGTCTCTTTTTTTTTCATCATTATTGATAATGGAATTTGATATGCACAATAATTTTTTGTTTCACATTTTATTGTATTATTTTCTATCTTGATCATGTTATTGCTTCCTCAAGAATGATTGTGTTTTTAATGGTAGTGACTGTGTGCAACGCTGACAGAAGATTTATTCAAATAAATATGCGTTGGAGTTCATTAGATTTTTTAAGGAATTCGTCCAAAGGTGTTGAACATACCCTCCTTGCTTTCAGTCAAATTTGTTTTGTTTCTTTGGTCATTCGTTTTTATGCTTGGAAAATTGCTTGGCCAATATTGGATGGAACGCCATGACAGCTCTATGTTGACGCTCAGGCTTAGATTAATACTTTATATCTCGCCTTTGGAGTAAACGCAAACTGGGTTTCTGTTTGCTTTTGTTGAAATGCCTATCTCGAAACATTAGCTCATGCAACTGTATCCTTTGAAAACTGGTACTTATTTTCTTTTGCAATTTAGCCAACTAAGCGCTTTTAGGTTATCTAACAATGCTTCCTGTTGTTCTAAACTCATGTAATACACTGGAACTTATCAGCTGTATGAAGATTTGTTCATCATTTGAGAATATTTCTAATCACATTGCTTATGGGTCAGAGTTTATTTTTCTCCACCCACTCTTGGCAGGTTTATTTTCAAATAAGCGAACTGCCTTCATCTACTCAGAGATTCAAAGGTAGTGAAAATCCAAAGGCAGAAGAATTTATGTTTTTAGTGAAATATCAAACCTCAAGATCCATTCAGTAACGTTTGATGACTCCCTTTCGTAGTTGTTAAACAGTGAGTCAAAATAAGGCCAGTCTTTTTAGTTTCCTGTAAAAGAAAACTGTTGAAATGACTTTGTCTGTCCGTCTGCACTTTTTCTGTCCGACCTCGGATCTTAAAAACGACTGAGAATAGAGGGCTGCAAATTGGTATGTTGATCACCCGCCCTCCCATCATCAAACATACCAAAGTGCAGCCCTCTAGCCTCAGTAGTTTTTATTTGATTTAAGTTTAAAGCTAGCCATAATCGTGCGACTGGCAGCGCTATAGGACAGGCCACCACCGGTCCGTGGCTGAAAATTTCATGGGCCGCCGCTCATACAGCATTATATGCTGTGCAGAAAAATCGATTGCGCCGAAGTTTCTTCAGCGCATTTTTTACTTGTTTATTTATGTTTTTAGACTTTACACAAAGGGGCGCATCTCGACGACTGGGTTACGACTGGGACCGTTAACTAAAGCCCCTTTTCTTTATTTTCTTTCTCTCTCCTTCAAGCTTAGCTGACGTCTACAGAACTGTCAATGACCGAAGTAATCTTATTCATCATACCATTGGTGTGAAGAATTTCGAGTTACTTTGCTTAGGACAGAATTATCTTTAAGAATGTAAAGACGTGGGGGACAGGGGCCCGGAAGTTGAACAATAGTTAAGAGTCAAAAAGGGAATTTCTTATACCCACCAGGAACTTTAACCAACCGAAAATGAATCACTGACTTCTGTAGCGGGAAATAATCTTTCAGTCTTTGCAGAAATCCATGTGAAGTATCACTCATCTTTCTGTATTGACACCTAACATTCTTTTCATATTTACATCACCATTTCTATACAGAAATTCGAAAAGGTTACGCCAATAACTCAGATGAAATTTTTCATGCATCATCATCGGAGAAATACTATTTTGTCATTGTCATTTTCAGTCTTTAAAGCATTTTAATTTTGTAAACTCTGTTTAAGTTTTAATTAGTGTTTTTGTATCTTTTTAGCTGAAAAGACTGGGATGAGTGATCCCGAAGCGCAGCATTTAATAAGTTGTCAATGATGAGCTGACTGTTCTTCCTATCCATACATCCGACTATAAGACTGTTTGGTTTAGCTCACACAAAATAGAATATATATATATATATATATATATATATATATATATATATATATATATATATATATATATTATCAATGAAGACAGAGGATTTTTATATATACAAGCTGACTTTATTCCAACTTTTCGTAATTATCAAATTAAGTACATCATCAGGGCTGTTAAAAAATAAAAAAATCAAATTCTTTGTAAATTCGTAAAAGCTAAAAATAAAAGCTGAAAATTATTCATACAAAAATTTCAGAAATGTACACAAACATTAAAATAAATAAAAATTTTTAAAAATCATTACATTAAAATGAAGGTAACAGAATATACAGTAAACTAAATTTATGAAAACTATCCGTGAAAGGTTACAGAACAAAGATTGAGACCGACCTAGAGGGTGACAGCTTTAAACTAAAAGTAAACAAATGAAACAACACAAATCCGGGGATAAGAAATATAGAGAGAGGAGAGGAGGACGTATGTGTTTAACGACGGAACAAGTTGTTTGATAAAAAGTGATTCCAGAATAACAAGGTCTTAAGGGTTGGTGGTATGACCTAAAATGTAGAAGTCTTTATTATCAATGTGTATTTTACAAATTTTTGAATGATTTCTGATATCGGAATGTTCCGGGTTTGAAATTCTTCTACCTGTACGGAAGCTTACGCCACGATGGGAATCGATACGCATAAGAAGTCTACTGGTGGATCCACATAGGTCCTGTTTGTGACATTCCAGGGCAAGTATATTTATAAATGATACTAGATGGCATATAAGGTGATAACCGATCTTTGGTTCAAGAGTGAACCAATGGTGAAAGGGTTCTTAGGGATTAAAGTAACATCAATGGCATAAAAATGATCCTGAATAATTTGAGTGAACTTTTTGTGAAACTTGAGGTCATGAGTAAATGGAAAGCTTGCGTAAAATTTCATTTTTGGACTGTGTTAAAACTGCTGGTTTGTAATGCCGAGAATATCCTGTTGGAAATTAGTTTATGTAATTTCCTATACACCAGCTTTGCAGGAAACACTTAATGATAAAGTCAATTATAAAAAGAAATTTCATATGAAAAAAGCTCAGTTCGACGTAAGGACAGGTGCCCTGTGGAGAAAGGGTAGAAACAGAGTTGGATTAAAATTATCGAAGTAAGAGCTACAAAAGTTGGTACCAAGTCCAGTAAAACTTTTAGGAATACATGTTTCATTGTTTTATTGTTCTTAAATGCGACATTTTTAACACTAAAATTCTTAGAACATGGAGGATATCTTTCATATTATTATTATTATTGATATTATTATTATAAAAGAGCGAGTACAAGCAAATTTTTTGTGTTATAAGGTTCTTTTTGTTTTTGATACATAATCTTTTTTGCCGTTTCTAATACATTCTTCAATACACTGTCTGGATATTTCAATTTCTTGCGTGTATTCCTAATCTTACCTATTTCCCGATCAATATATTCAGGGCTACATACACGTAATGCTCTTTAAAGCATGAATGAAAACACTGATTTCCTAACTTTATTGCTTTGTCCGGAATAGAAATGCTCATAGGAAGAAATATTAGTAGGTTTTCTATACACACTATATTTAAATCCATTACTATTTCTTCGTATGAGGACACCCAGAAACGGCAAGCACTCATCATTTTCCATTTCCATAGTGAATTTAATTGATTATACTAATTGATTTAACTTGGCTAAAAAGTTAATTACATCTTCGTTCCCTGACCATACACAAATTATGTCGTCAACATACCTAAACCATGTTACATTGCATAGAATCATGTTGTTTATTATTTTCTTTTAAAAATTCTATATATAAGTTACTAAACACTGCGGATAGAGAAGTTTCCAATATAATGCCAGAATTTTTGTTGAGTAAAATTTACCATTAAATTCAAGTTACATTCTGTCACATAATTTGATCGGTTCAGTTAAAGTGCTTTTAGAAACGGGATATCTAGATGTGTATTCTCTAATAATTCCAGTAAAAACTCCATCAGATCATAAACTGGCACCTTCGTGAATAGTGATACTACATCAAAACTCACAAGCCTGGATTCACTATTCACAGTTTCGTTTTATTGTCGTGTTTACGTTTAAGTTTCCGATACACTTGACTCCTCATCTTTACATGACAATGTCCACCAAATTGGAAGATTCCCTACGTGAATATAGTCATGTGAAGATGAAGACCAGTGATGTGTTGTCTGCAGTATCATAAACTGCTGACTGAAAGAAGCCCTTGGACCAACAACGCCAATCATGAATGTGTCGTCAATTTATCAGTCAAACATTTGGATAGAAATATGACTAGTTCCTTAGGCTACGGTTTAAATTTTACGTTATCAACTGGCGGAAGGAACAGTAAGGAAATTACTAAAGGACTGTGCAATTTGGAAAGAATATAGTGATTTAACTGGTGAAAAAGTGAACATAGTTAAGGGAGCGATTTATGGAAGTATGAAAAAATCAGACACCACAAACGTCCCCAGAAGATTTATGGTTGCTATCAATGAACCGAAAAAAGATGAGCATATGCACATGACAAAAGCAGACAAATCAGGGCTCTTGTAATTTTAAACTAAAGTGAATACATAGAAAAATAGTCTTTTGGGTGATGATAGCACAGACAAAGAATTTAATAAGAACCCGTTAGATAGACAATGTGAACAGTGGTTTCAATAGGAAACTGAAAAGCCTGTTAAAAGGTAACGAAAGCCTTATAAAGAAGTTGTGTGTGACTCTCCATCACTACCGTATATGTATGGTACAATAAAAACCCACAAAACAAACTTTCCTACCACGCCAATTATCATCTCAGTTGGTTCCGCATCTTACAATCTAGCGAAGTACCTAGTGGATATCCTCAACCCATTGGTAGGTACTATCTCAAATGCTAATATCAAGAATAATGTGGACCTGATATATAAACTAAATAGTGTACAGATTAATAGTGAGTCCAGGCTTGTGAGTTTGATGTAGTATCACTGTTCACGAAGATGCCAATTGATGATCTGATGGAATTCTTATCGGAATTATTAGAGAACACACAGCTGGATATCCCATTTTCTAAAAGCACTTTAAATGAACTGATTAAATTAAGTGTGAAAGAATGCAAATTTGAATTTAATGGTAAATTTTACTAAAAAAAAAAAAATTTGGGTATGGTAATGGAAACCCTCCTATCCACAGTGTTAAGTAACTTATATATGGAATTTTTTAGAAAAGAAAATGTTAAGCAACATAATCACGCAATGTAATAAGATTTGATGCTGACGACATCATTGTCTTTATGTGAAGCGAATAATAAACAACTTTTACAGCCAAGCTAAATCAATTAGTACAATCAGACAAATTCACTATGGAAATGGAAAATGATGAGTCTTTACCACCCTGGATGTCCTCACACGAAGAAGTAGTAATCAGGTTTAAATATAGTATATATAGAAAACCTGCAATGTTTCTTCTATGTGCATTTCTATTCCGGAAAAAGCAATAAGGTTAAGAAATCAGTGTTTTTCACCTGTGTTTTTAAAAACATTACATGTATATAGCCTGATTATATTGATCAGGAAATATAAGTTTTAGGAATACAGGCAGGGTGAAATATCCTGACAGTGTGATAAAGAATGCATTAGAAGCGGCAAAAAAGACCATGTATCAAAACCAAAAGGACCTTACAACGCCAAAATTTGCTTGTACTGCCTTATAATAATAATAATAATAATAATAATAATAATAATAATAATAATAATAATAATAATAATAATATGAAAGATATCCGCCACGTTCTTAAGAATTTTAGTGTAAATGTCGCATTTAAGAACAATAAAACAATGAAACATGTACTTGTCAAGAACTCTCCCGACAATTCTAAAGGGTTTGTATGTAAAATTCCATGTAAGTCTTGTGACAACTTTTATATAGGCCAAACGGGTAAAGCACTGGAAAAGAGAATAGAACAACGTAAAAACGTGTGAAATATGCAGGGAACAGTGGTATTTTTGTACATGTTAATTACAAAATCATGCTATCTTCAGGAAGGGCAAAGGATTGTATATTCTAATGCTGGAAAGGAATATCATTGATTCTAGCTTTATAAAAGAAAGTTATGGCCATAATATTAATATTAGCCAAGGATGTATAAACTTGGTCCTGTAATATCAAAAGAATTTTGTAAATTGTTTAAATTTTAAGGTAGGCAGTAGAGATGTATGGAAATAAGATTATCATATTTGCAAACACAGTACAGGGGCAGCAGTGCTAATGAGTTTTCCAACCTCGCCTCCCTGACACCTGTCAGGTGTGGATCTGTAGTCTCCTATGGTCGTACGTTTATCAGTATTGTCCCCTGAGAGTATATTGTGATTTTTAGCCAAATGAGTTTTGAAGGCCACTCCTATCTTGACACCTGCCTGTAGGTGGATCTATAGTCACAAACGGTTGTGTTTCTGTAGTATATATATATAGTTGTGACTTTTAAAACTAAGTATCCGTCCTTTGTCAGAAGGCCACAGGAAATAAGTCGAAACCAGTCAGGACCTACACCCTGTCTGTTATTTTTCATATAATGTGATATTTGATTCATGATATATATATATATATATATATATATATATATATATATATATATATATATATATATATATATACATACACACACACACACACACACATATATATATATATATATATATATATATATATATATATATATATATATAGTAGCTGACCAACCCAGCGCTGCCCAAGAAAACTCTGAATGGTTCAACAAAATTTTCCTGTGCCTCCTAGTGCTGATTGTCCCTTTTATCCAGGAGTGCCAATGCTGACTGCCTTTTATCCAAGTATTACAGTGCTGCCTGTCCCATTTGTGGAGCCTTATTTTGAGTGACTGTCCTTTTATCCAGAAATTTATTGTACTAACTATCCCTTTGTCAAATATTGCTGACTGTCCCATTTATCAAGATATTACTGAGGTGACTGTCCCATTTATTGGCACTGTGATTTAGCCAGACCTTGAAAGGACATAAGCCTACTTAAGGACGAACAAACAGGAAATTTTCTAATGGTATTCCAAAATGGTATTTGCAATTTTAAGCGAAATTTAAAGGGAATTTAGAAATTAAAATTCACTGTATATACTAAAATTTCTAAATGTGGGGGAGCGCTAACATTGCCGACGACTCATTCCTAAAGGATGTACTTCGAATAATGAAAAAAATATTTGTTAAGGAAATGCATAAATTCATCCAGGAAGAAAATAACAAAAGTTAAGAATCAAATCAATTTGGTATAATACGCTCAAACATTATTTAATAAAATAAGTTACGTACTGCAGTTAAATCAAGGTTTCTAACTTAGCCTTATCTGCTGCACAGCTAAACAGTACGGAATCAGAACTCGCCACAGATATTAAAAAGGCAATACAAATGGTGACGGAAAATTGTTCCCTTGCTTGATGCTTGGCAGAAGGATATATAAGCAATAATACAAGCAGGAGTCAAAACAGTACCTACTGAAACATAAAAAAAAAAAAAAAAAAAAAAAATCACGGCAAAATTTCTGTCCGTTGTGAGCCATATTTACAACCCACTCTTGCAATAGCCATGAAATTTATCCAGGTCATAAAATTACTTCCACGGGAAAGTAAAAATTCACTATAAATATTAACACCTCACAGCAGATATGAGTTCAAAACATTACTTGGCAAGTTTCAGGAGATGCTCGTAGACTAATGAATCAATGTTACAGTTTCGTCATGAACTAATTAGTGCGTTATGAGGTCACTAAAAAGATATTAGACATAAATATGAACAAAGGAAATTAACAGATAATCTCAAAAAGTTTATATCGCTGATATTCACGGAAAAAGAAACTCTCTGATGACATGTGATATATGTTGGAAAATTTCCTGCATCGACCGTATGCCCTTCTCAACAGGGAACTGCCAATATCGCCTTCCGTGCTCCTTTACTGAAGTGTTCGCACTTTTGTTTACGACTTGTCATCCTGTGAGTCATCTTCTTTTGAATCTTAATCCTGGTTGATTAAACGTAATTTGTAAAGACAACGATACTAGCTTAAGGCAACAAGTCTACTGGCCTTAATTTATCTCATGAGTTTGTCAGTTGGTAGTTCTCTCATGTTTTTCTTGAGGCAGTAATTGATTTTATTTATTACTATTTTGTATATGTTCTGATATTCCCATTTTGCTATACTTTTTTCTGCATATGAGCAATCAGTTCACATGCTCCGGGGTTTTTGTTTTCAGTGGATTTTATTTAGGTGGAAAAAATGTTTCATTATTCTTATTATACTGTGTATTTAATAATTAGAAAAATATCATTGTTCATTTGAATTTGGAAACAGTTAACCCTTTCACTGCGAGATCTGTGGCCTGCTTTTCGTGTAACTGATTCGATTTTCTCCTTTATATTTATACTTGATTCTTTTGCTTTATTTTCATTACTGGTATAATATAGCACTGTACTATTATATTGTTACATTGTTTGATTATAGTAAAGTGATAAAATATGCAAATGATATGTAGGCAATTATTCAAATAATGAATTATGTACCTTTTATTGATGATTCATTTCAATGTGATGCCTCAAAGTATGGGTAAAGTAACGCCATTTTCGTTATTCAGTATAAAATCTTTATTACAAACTTTGAAACGCTTGCCTGGCCAAAAATTTCATTTTGAAAAAGTAAAAAAATATAGACTTGGAATTTGTAGAAAAAATTAGATTTTATTAAACCAGGTAAATGTTCACGGATGTTATTTTTATGTAAAGTTTTTAATATTGCATACCTCATTAGTATCATATGCCTTTTTCAATGTCAAAAAGACAGCTATAGTGACTTGTTTTCTTTCAAATCCTCTTCGTATGTGGTCTTTCAAGTTCGACAGAGACTCAGTGTCGATCTGTTACATTGTGACCCAAATTGAGTGGGAGTCAAAATTTTGTTTTCTTGAATGTCACAACTATCTGATACTCAGTCGAGCATTCACCATTTTTCTAGTAATTTGCTCTATAGACAACTAGTTAAAGAAATTGGTCTGTAATTGTTTACATTACTGAAGGATCTTTTCTAGGTTTGGGAATAGAAATTAAGCTTTGCGGCATTCATTAGAATATTGACAAAGGCCATAAGTGGTTATAAAAGGGAAATAAGTATGTTATCTGCAAAGGTGCTAACTGGCAGATCATTTCAAAACAAATACTGTCAGTCTAATGGGGCAGATTTATTGTTATTGTTCAACAGAGCAAATTCTAATTCTTCCATATTAAATTTTCTATTATAAAAATATCCCCTATGGTTTCAAAATTTAGTCCAGTAATATTATTTTTTCCTTGTTCAGGGCAAACCAAGAAATTTTTTGCTGCTACTTACTTTTGCTAAATTTTGTTAATTACAGATATTCTAATTTCTTTAGGACAAAGAAATTCTTTTCCCATCTTTTATTATGGCATGTCTAGGTGGTTTTAACAGTTGCATTTATTTTCACAGAATTTTTATATTTTTGTATGGGAGTATTATTAGCAGAGATCTGATACATATTTTCTCCATTAAAATGATTCTTCCTTGAATTACTTCTCTTTTAAATTTTGCAGATGTTTTGTTATTATCAAAACAGGTTTTAATGAACCTAATTTCTAATAAACAAGTCAGCTCTTTAACGAGTTCCTTCTAATACAGACGGTAATGGGTTTTGTTTATTTTACTATGGATTTTCTATTTAATATTTTTATTGATTCACCATGGTTTTTTCAGACCACCAGAGGACTTTGTGTTTTGTTGGATGCCAGACTTGGATTTGAGAGATGCCCACCTTATCAGCATTTGTAATGAATCAACAAAGAAATTTATTAGTTTCATTATGGTCTTTTAAATATTCAAATGGTGGGATATTCCTAATACAGCGTGGAGAATTCATATTGCTCCCAATCCACTCTATATGTTATATTGTGGGACATGCTTGGTGGAATTATTTTGTAATAATGAAATTAATATTGGGAAATGATCACTTGTATGCAAGTCGTCAAATGTATTCCACAGTCCAATCTGTCAACTATGTTTATTGTCTGGTAATAGTTAAGTCGATTGAGGAAAATGTTCCATGTGTTTGAGAAAAATATGTGTTGATTTCGTTATCATTTATAGCAGCACATGTCATATGAATCTCAGAATGAACTTCTATTTTACTTCCTGCTCTATTTGAGTCTATAACAAGACAGTCCCACATTGCTTGGCGGGCATTAAAATCACCTACTCCCAATGTGAGTTCCTTGGCATTATTAAGTAATTCTATAAGTTTGTCAAAGTCATAGTTTTATTGGGTTGGTTGTATAAATTATAAATTACATAATTATCGTTTTTATTCGTATTCTAATACTCAGATATTAGCAGATCAGTCAAGTTTACAGGTACGTTGTCATAACATATTTTGTTATGTACAGCCATCTTGTTTTTATAGAGTGCCTAAATTTCCAGTCTTCCTTTCAGATGAAGATGCTCCCAGGTATATTTACCTATTTTTCCATATTGTTTTGTTGACATGTTGTAAACATAATAGACAGTTCGTATTCTTTTAGTAATCGTTGTATTTCTCACCCAGTGTAATCTGGTCAGCAGCCATCCAGTTTATCCTTCCATAGCTATTGTCAAAATATTTTATTACTTGGCGGTCGATGTTTACTTTTTTTTTGTATTATCAACTTGGATTTTTCTAATAATTTACTCTGACAATTCATTTGTTTTTCTTTATAATAAACAAAGTGTTCACGGATTTATCAACCTTTTTCAAGAAACTCAAACAAAGAGTTTTTTTTTTCTATATTCCATAAAGTTTCTTATAATGTTTGTTAACCCCATCTTTTGTTATGTTTTTGTTATTATTGTTAAATGCAATGAAACAAATTCCATCCACAAGGTTGTCATGTAATATTTCTTGCTGTACCAATTCCCAAAAATGCAGATAATCTTTAGATGAGACATATGCCCAACACGTCCAGTTGTCTGAGGAAAGATTGTCTTCCACTTCTTCGGTATTTTGATATCTTATCCATTGGTTTTACTATTATTTTAGGAGATAATGGATATTCTTAACTTGTTTTTGTTTTTGTTCTTTCTTCATACTTTTTGTCTTTGATTTGACCGATGTTTCTCTAACAAGGGGTTGGTTTCTTTGTTTTGGGTGATTACATTCCAAGAGCCTTTTTTTTTATCTTTAGAACTTTCCAGTCTATCAAGTCCGTAGTAGCAGTTCATGCTGTGTTCCCAGACAGTAATATTTCAAATGAATTTGATAAAGTGTTAGTGAAGATATCATTCTAACCTGTTTCTTTATTCTTTACAATTTTAATTTTTGTCCTTGGGCAAAATTTCTTCTTGCGAGTTTACTTTTCTGTGGAAAAAAATGCAGATGAGGGAACAGTATTTTTTTTCCTTTAGGAAAACTGTTATTAAAAATATGAAATGTTTCTTGGATGGATCTTAATTCCAATTATTTTTAATTGAATTAGCCTCTTTTATAAACATCCCTGTTCGTTCTTGTAGCATTTTCAATTCTGAATTAAAACCGGTAAAGAACATTCTTTGGACCTTGCTTAATTTCCTGTCCAGTCAGTTGACACATTTGGCTCACTACAGATTTAAATTGTGTGGCTATGTTGGTCAGATGACCAAATTAAGAAAATAAAGGTTCATCGAAAGGTACTTTGAAATGGGATGAACTATTTAGACTTGACAAGTTTGGACACTACTGAAAGGTTTTGGAACATGTTTCTCAGTTCTTTATTTTGCGCTAATTTTTAGTTTTGAGGTAAAGCAAAAGCAAGTTTTAGTATTTCATCTTAATATTTTTAACTGTTAAACTTGGTATTAAATATACCTAACAATCTTTAACTTTGAGCAATAGAGCATAAAATGGATCCAACAAATATTCTTTAAAACAAGTTCAGTCATTATTGAAAAAGTAAGAATACATGAAATGCTGTTAAGTGTCATGCAGGCTTTAATTTCAATAACAAAAAACTGTCTTATATTTTTGCGTAACAATCTTCTATGACTTTTTTTTAATCTGGCTCACCAATTAAGATATATTTCTTCGCAATACATTTGTCTAAAGATTTACGCAAGGTGACTGTCTGATATAAATAAAAGCAGGCCTACATATCTGGCATGAGATTTGTTGTTCTGTTTAAAGATATTTGTAGAAACACATCGAAAAATCCTTCAGATTTTTGAACGACCACCAGGAGTCAGAAAAAATTCTAGGATTCACCACAAGAAGAAATTTACTGACATTACATTTTTACTGTAACGTCAAGGGTCCAGTGAAAATTACATTTGGAGTGTTCTTTTGTAACCAAGAATGGCTCTAGACATAGGTTCCACACACACAAAACAACACACAAGTCACTACCATCACAACACACACACACACACACAATCTTTATTATCATAACATAAAGATTTGATAGGAGGAAAAATATTAACCTGAAAACCTTAAAAAGATATCATCATATTTTTGCAGTTTTTATTCTTTCCTACAATGGCTCAAGTCCAAGCGGAACTCCCAAATGAAGAGGCTGTGATGCCTACCCTAAAGGGGAACCCACTTCAACATGATTACAAGGAGGTCATGTTGCTTCAACCTGACTGGGACTGAGAGTATTACAAGAATACAATCATCGCCACCATAATCATGTTATGGGCCCGGATTGTTTGCCAGAGTCCTATTTATTAGAACCAGAATGGAATCTATCCTCACCATCGAATAGGCCAAGTGGGCAACGTTTTGGTAACTTTTGGGCTGAAATCATACATGTAGAATCTACTGGTTCTCACTACCAGATACATATGTAATTGTAATAGCCGATATCACCCATTCTTAACTTATGATATCTTTCGCCCTTTTTTTGATCAGGTCCAATAAATTTGAGTAAAAGTGGCAAAATCCAAATTTAATCCAAAACAAGAGATGATGTGCCTATGAGACTCACTGGAAACAAACCCGCGTCAACATAATCACAAGGTGGTCAAGTTGCCTACCTGACCACGAGAATGATAAAGCCGCATTGGGCCCAGGTGCATACATATACCTGATTGTTTTCAGATATATTTATTAGAGCTGGAAACAGACCCAGATTTTCACCATTTTTCATCTGGGCAACTGTTTTATTGATTTTTCTCAAATATTCTCCGCAGATACCAGCTGATGACCCTGTGTTGAACCAGATGGCAAATCTACCCTCAGGCAAAATCGTAATAGCACAATAAGACAGCTTAACTCTCATTCTTGGCGCTTTTTGGAGTCTGTCTTTTATCAAAAAAACGAAGTCTTCTGAAGTTAGCGTGTCGCGAATGCATTGTGGCTATTTCTGTGAACATATGTATCTGGTAAAATACAAGTGGACCTACTAACGTTTCTACTGCATCACTCGGGAAGACATTCCAACTCTCCAGCCATTATTGCAAAGCTAATCATTTCAAGGCAACTCTCCACTTGGATCTGACTCATGTCTTTCAGTGGATTTTCTAATTCGTAATCCTGAAATTAATTTCATTTATTATCTCCCAGTAAATACTCTTTGATATCCCGAAATCCAGTGATAAGACTTCGCTGAGTAACAGAATTGAAACAAATTAATCAGCATTCCTTGCTCATGGTGAGAGAGAGAGTTAGAGAGAGAGAGAGAGATAAGAGAGATTGAGAGAAGACAGAGAGAGAAAGCTTATTCATAGCATTATTCCATATCAAGGCTATAAACAAGTGACCTTTGTAGGGGTTGTAACTTCACCAAACACTCTAGGTAGGAGGGTACGTAATAGCAATCAGTCGAACGTTCCTTTGAACTTAGTGGTGAGTCTGTGAGTCAATGTCAAAATCTTGAAGAGTTTATCTGCATATGCTACACGGATGCTTCAGTGTTAATGAATTTTCTTAGTCAACATTGGCATGGGATTCAAGTTCTAATATATTCAAATAACTGACAAATATCATACGGTTTTCTTTGGAACAGCTGAATACTTGATTATTTATAGAACTTTTGACAATACTGAGTTATATTTGGTATTTTGTCAAAAAATAAATGGTGATTAAGCCAATTCTTAAATAAATAAAATTTTTTCTCTTATCTTTATTCAGTTTTTACGGCCGTCCATATATGAGTGTTGTTCAATATTATCCTAATCAGTATTCATTAAATATATATATATATATATATATATATATATATAATATATATATATATATATATATATATATATATATATATATATATATATATATATATATATATATATATATATATATATATTATTATATATATATATATATATTTATATCACATATATATATATATTTGTTTATATATATATAATATATATATACATATATGGGAATAAATATATATAATAGGGAATTATAATATATATATATATATATATATATATATGGGGGCCTATTTGAAACAACAATATACTATATGATCATATAATATAAGTTGATATCGACTCTAATGCATATTATATGGGAATTCAGGTTATATATTTACAATCGATATCAACCCTTCTATATCATGATAGGTGACTGGTAAGTTTATAACCCTATATATATGAATTATGTCACATGCATATAGTGAAATTTATACATTTACAAATATTAATATAGGGAATATATAATATATGTAGAATCCAAAAACCTTGTAATAACTCACATATATAGGAAATTATATATGTATAAGTGACAAAAAAAAAAAAATTCATAACTAGCCAAAAGTTACAACATTATTCTCTTTGATCCTGGTTAGATGCGGTAATTATTATAATAAATGAAAAAATAATTGTATGAGTTTTTAACAATTCCTCCTCCTGTGCAGGATGATGCAATTTCCACATGGGGTCAACTTACTTTTATAGGTAATGGATCATTAGTTCTGAATATGATAAGTCGGTGAGAAGAGTTAAACCGTTACATGAAGATCTTTTTAAGTCTCAAAAGTAGGTACACAGAAAACAAAGGTATTTAACTGCCCGTAAAGCCAAGTGACTTCGGCAAGGTTGACAACAGCAACAAGCAAACGGTTGTTAAAATAAACAACAACAATACACAACACTCCTCCGCGCTAACATAAAAGCACAGAAAATTTTCATTACTTAAAACACTATAGTAAAATAGAGCACAGTTACAATAAGTACAGTTACAATAAGTAAAATACATCCTTCATTCAAGAACTCGTAATTCTTAAAATTCCAAAGTACGGGTTAGGAACTTTATTAATTATATAATTTTTTTTTTTTTTTTTTTACAACACCTAAAATAACAGCATCAAGAATACGTAAGTCTGTCCGGCGGACGACGTTCTCTTAATGGGTAACGCCTCTCACTGGTGGAGTTCTGAGTTAAAGTTACATGATCATCCAAAGTCACAGACAATGGCTCACCTCCCCCCTTAAATGAACTGTCGGAACTAGACTTACTCAAGTCCTCAGTTACAGATTCTCCCAGTGGTGACTGTTCCTCTAAACAACAATCAGAAAATTTATTTTCATACCTTTCCTCTGAGCTTAAGCAAGGATCATTTGTTATGGAACCGTCAGGATACTGAAATTCAGGAACAGCAACAAGCTGGTCGATATGTCGACGCCACACCTTTTCCCCAGAGAGGACTGACATCATGAAACTGGACCAGTCTGTCCGACAATAACACCATTCTCCCAGTGGGGTAGGTGATGGGGAGGAGCAAAACTTAATGCCTGAACACGTTGACCACATTTCAGAGTTCTTAATTTACGGTTAGTATCCGAAATCAGTGTCTCATGCTTCCTTTCATTTCAGCTTCTTTATCAGGCTTAACAATTTCCAATCTTGTTTTGATATGACGTTTTAAAAAAAGCTGGTTGGAGTTAGACCAGTTGTTGCATGTGGTGTAATGCAATATTGCATTAAAAACTGACAAAGCTTTAGTTTTAGATTTTCCTTCCCTTTCACCTTTCTAAGGTTTTTTAAAAGTTTGCACGGCCCTCTCAGCTTCTCCATTAGTTGATGGTTTGTATGGCGCAGGAAAAATATGACGTAACCTTAGCCTTGGTAAATTAATCTCTAAACTCTGATGATTTCAAAAGGCAGTTCCGTTATCCGAAACTATTATATCAGGAATGCTTTAGAAGCAAATTTTCTCTTAAAATACCAATTGTGTTTAAACTACTCGTTGAACTAATGACCTCTACCTCCATCCACTTTGAATAAGCATCAATGATAACAAGATAAAAATTACTCAAGAAGGGACCCGCAAAATCCAGATGAATTCTTTGCCAAGGTCCACCTGGCCATTCCCATGGATGAAGAGGAGCGGGACTAGGTTTATTTCTAACACTTTGACAAAGGCAAAGGCAAAGGCAAAGGCAAAGACAAAGGCAAATTTTATTCTATCGACCCTTTCCGGAGTATGAGAATTACAAAATTACATAAATATATATATTTTACACAAAAACCACAAAAAGAAGAGACCAACAGATTACAACCATATTTATGTACACATATATTTAGCAAGTACATATTTAAAGCATAAAAGGTATTCTGACAAAGGAAAGTACATACATTGAAAATAATACCAGAATAATGAAAATCCTAGAAAGTATTAAATCTAAACTAAAGACATTATAAGGTTAACAAACTTTGCAAGTCTTTTCAATTCTCTAGCTTTTACTTGTATTGAGGAGCAGATTGAATTTAAAAGTGGTAGGTCTTCTACAATAGTAGGGCTTAAGGTATCTCTCTCTTATTTCTCTAATCACAGGACAAACTAAAACATAATGATATTCATCCCCAACTTCAGTGCTGTTGCATAGTCTGCAAAGGGTGCTGATTCTCCAGTCCAGAATATCTTTCAGTTGCTACAGGAAGTTTGTGGGTACCACACCTATATTTACTAAGGGCAATTCTTTCTGGTATATCTAAATTTATAATATACTTTTCTTGGCCAAATTCAGTCTTAAAAAGTTTATAATTACTACATAATATATTTCTTTCTACTTCTGCATGCCACTGTTGTCTCTCTATATCTTTGAGTTTCATTTCTAGGCTATTTATTATCCACGTGTGATTGAAATTTTCTGGGTGTTCCCATATATTTGACATACCACATGAATCAAGGATAGTTTTAATTTTATGGATCCAACTAGACTTATACTCATTCGACTCGTACAGAATTCTAAGAAAACGATAAAAAACATTTGACAATTTAGACGCCTTTGATTTTACAATTCTCAACCAAAATCCAATCATCCGTTTGCAAATAGATATTTCAATTTTGAATCTGCCAAGATCCCCATATACCATGCAGTTTGCTGTTCGCTTGTTCACAGAGCTGATTTTTCATGAACTTCTTGTGAAATGTTTCAACATGATCTAGTTTGTGGTAACCCCATATTTCACAGCCGTAAGTCAAAATTGGTACGACTAGAACATCGAATAGATCACAGTTGATATCAATGGGTAATTCAAGTTTTTTACATTTAATTAACATACTAAATAGTGCTCTACGTGCTTGAATGACTTGTTTCTTAATAGCTTTATCCATTTTACCATTATAATTAAACGTAGTGCCAAGGTAAACATAATCATCTACAATTTCGATGCTCTCCTCACCATATTTAAAATTCGGGACATTTCTAACTTTTCCTCTAGAAAATACAACTACTTTAGTTTTTGAAACATTAATTTGAAGTTTCCAAGTATCACAATATTCTTTTACTTTGTTTAAGGCATTTTGTAATTCCTTTGGGGATTCAGCCATTACAATAGTATCATCAGCATAAAGTAAAACATAAATACGCAAAAACATTTCTATATCAATACTACTAAATTTTTCATTTATTTCCCTTGAGCACATATCCATCCCATTATACCCCCTGCTAAGAGAAAACTCAAAATCATTTAGGTAGATGGCAAAAAGTAATGGGAAAGATTCTCACCTTGTCTTACACCTATGTTACATTCGAAAAAGTTACAAATTTTGTGATTCTGCTTCACACAGGATTTTGCATTATTATACATATTATATATGACAGCCATAATATTACCGTTAATGCCATGTGAGATTACTTTTCCCCACAAGGAAGACCTGTCAACCAAATCAAATGCTTTTTTGTAATCAACGAACAAACAGTATATTCTCTTTTTTCGATGGAGATAGAAATTAACAAGTGAATGTAATACAAAAATATGATCTAGAGTACTATATCCTCCCTGAAACCAGCCTGCTCTTCACCAAGTTGACCAGTGCTGTCAATATAATCAGTCAACCTTTTATTGACACAAGCGGTAAAAAGCTTCGCTACACAGCTCAGTAGTGTGATACCCCTATAGTTATCTGGGTCGTCAGGGGATCCTTTTTTCTTAAATATGGGTTTTATTATCCCTATACACCAATGATATGGAACAATTGAGGAGATCAACACTATGTTGAAAATTTTGCATATCACATTTAGCATTTCATGAGGGCAGTTTTAAGGAACTCATTTATAATACTATCAATACCACATGCTTTTCTACTCTTAAGTTTTTTATTTGAATTTGTATCTCATCTACTGTAAAAACTCTATTTAATTCTTCGTTAACTAACTGGTTAATAATGCTTGGGTCGAAATTATCAGGGTGTTCACTCTCATCAGGTTCAACATTACCTCGACTGAGTTTAGCAAAATAATCTTGGAAATGTTTTAAGTGCAATTTTACAAATCAGCTCACTCTTATCAGTATTCTTTAACAAATCCCAATAATCCTTACTACTACTTTTTCTCAGATTTCTAACATTTCTATGAAATTTTTTTCTCAAAAGATTTCTTAGCTTTATTAATTATTCTCCTATATGTTTTAGCTCTAGCTTTCAGTTCGTTTCTAGCTTCATTTGTTTTGATTTTCTTAAGCCTGTTTTTACTTTCATATATTCAGTTCTTTTACTAGAACAGTCTTTGTCAAACCATGGTTTTGCTAACCCTTTTGCAATCCCCAGTTTTAGGTTTATTTTGATAAATTTTTTACAAATGCCAATGTGTTTGGCAGGGTCAATATATAATTTTCCTAAATCTTTTACAATATCATCCATAATATTCTGGGTTACATTCAAAGGGTTCAGTGAATCTAATTTTTGGTCTAATAAGTTAATATCTCTAGTATTGAATGCTTCCATATATTCATTTTTATGTCATTTGTCCATTTTGTTTTAAGTTCTTCATATTCAAAGTTATTCATATCATGGGTTTCCTTACTATCTAAATCTAAATTTTCTTCCTTCTGTATTTCCGGTGGTCTCATATTACAAGTCTCTTCCAAACGTAATACCATAGAGAAATAAGTGAGTATCGGACAGACACCTGTCATATTGCTCAACATTAAAATCCGTAATGCTACTCATAAGTTTAGGAGAAACAATAAAATAGTCAATACAGCTCTTACCATTAGCTGTGAAACAAGTGAAATCCCCAAATAACTGTCCCCCCCCAAATCTCCCGTTAACTACCTTAACGTTAAGCATTTTACACAGTTCAATTAAGTTACGACCATGGTTATTGGTAATTACATCACTGTTATATCGATCTGTGCTAAGACCAAGAGCTTCTAATTCCCTTTTGGAGCTAAACAGACATTCATCAATAAAATCATTTAAATCGATATTTTGCAAAGGGTCATTCTCTATAAAGTCATTAAAGTAAGCCTGTTCTTGAGTTAAAATCACCAGCTAATATAATTGGTAACTCATATTTTACATTCAAAATCATAAGATCATCAGCAATAACATCAAAGATATTAGATGAACAATAAGGTGATCCCTCGTGTGGAATATACAAGGAACAAAAATAATATCATTCTGTGTTTCCCTACAATGAAATCTTACACATAATAAAGAATCAGACACTGTGTCTTCGATCAATGTAACATATTTTCTCTATCTCTTCTAATTAACATACAGATTCCATGTATACCTCCATACGGAAGAGTAATATAATTTTTTTCTTAATAAAATGCGAGTACCCAGGAACAAGTCATCGTCTATATAATGACATTTAGTTTCAGATAAACAAATAAAATCAAAATCTTGTATAAATATCTCAAGTATACCAAATTTGGCTTTACTGTGTAGTCCATTAACATTCAAACTAGCTATCTTCAGCTCAGAGAATGACTTATATTTTGCATAGTTTTTATCCAAGTTATCTTTGTTGGTATCAATTCCATTTCCACTGTCCTGTCTCGTTTCCGTATCCGTTTCATTTATGAAGGTCGCACCTCTCCTATGTAAACTGTAGAGTTAGGCCGTGACTGTTCACCTTATCTTCTTTCCATCCTATCTTATAAAGATCCTCAGGGAATTTACCCTGACTCTTCTACCGTCCCCTCCACTTGCACTTTAAAACAAGCAAAAATTGTACCATCCAAACTGTATGCCCGAGCAATTCCTTCGTCATTTTTAAGGGCTTGTAGCATTTTGTTTCGAAGTGGTGTAAGATCATCCGTGATGAAAACTTTCGGTCCTTGGCGTCTACGCAGTCCACTTTTGTTTTCATAAGTAAAAGCTTGTCTTCGCGCCTTACAAACCTTACAATAATTGGTTTGGTCGCTCCTCTGCTCGGCAACCGGTGGACAATACTTATATCTGCTCGTGTGAAGGTTTTCACAGGTGGTTCCCCTATCATCCTCAGGTTTAACAGCCTCATTCATGATGTTCACAGCTAGTGCGGTTGTATCTTCTTCTCTATCTTCAGGGACACCATGAATTCTAATATTTTCCTTCCTGGAGTACTGCTCGAGAGCATCATGATTATATGCATTTCCTTGCATGTTCTTTTTAATTTTTCTGTCTCTGATTGCTTGTTGAAAAGAATAAGGGGGCCTAATGCGTGAACAACAAGCAGTGACAATGTCGTTGATGCATTGTTTTGGCATTCCATCTGCTTCTCTGTCTGGGATTCTCTGCATAGCATCATCCACCAAGCCTGTCAGAGAGGTAAGTTCAGGTTTTGGTTCCTCATTGATATGGGCGATTGCAGTCTTCAGAGCTTTAATCAGTTCAGACTTATTCATCTTCCTGATATCACCATCTTCTAAATCCTTCACTTCAGCTATTCTATCGAGGGTAGCCATATCGTGAGATTACTTCGCTTAGGAGTGAAAAATATTATTTTCTGTACGTTTTCTATGAATATTTATGTTTGAAAATGGGCTTTAGGTGCGATATTGATGCAGTAAACAACTCGGTTACCATGGCAACCGGGGAAAAAAATCGAAAAGGGAGTATGGTAGTAAAATTTTCTTTGACTCATAAAACGCACAAAGAACCAATAGTACTCCACAGATCACTATTGCCACTCAATCCCGGCACTTCAATGGACATGCACAGCAATTACAAAAGCAAAATATCAGCTATATCTCACTTAAATCACACCCAGATCAGGAGCCCTCTTTGTTTACGTACAAGCAGTGCAACCCAGCACCAAGCTCTCAATGTCTTTGTCTATTCCAGGCCACCATACATGCAATCGAGCCAAGGATTTTGTTTTAATAATACCTTGGTGTCCAGAATGCAATTCTCTCAAAACTGCTTTGCGATGTGCCAAAGGGTACTACTACTCTTCGACCCCATAGTACACAACCACCTTCAACAGTTAATTCTAATTCTTTGCTCTTGAAAAGCTTCAACTCTTCCTCAACGAAATGAGGCCACCCAGACATAACATATTCATACACCTTGGATAAAATAGGGTCAGTTCTCGTTGCAGAACGTATGTCTCAGGAGTTGACAGGGATTTTATCTAGTTGTTCAATATTGAATATTGAAGACTCATCCCTGACATCCAACCTCTCTGAGTTATTGCAGAGTCTAGACAAGGCGTCTGCATTTGCATGCCTTTGGGATACCCGGAACTCCAGATCATAAGTGTATGCTGATAAAATAATGGCATAACGTTGCAATCTAGCAGCTGCCAGAGTTGGGAGCCCAACCTTCGGACTCAGTATCGCCAACAGAGGCTTATGATCAGTAACCAAGGTGAAATTCCTACCATACAAATACTGGTGAAAATATTTGACACCATATACAAGAGAAAAGGCCTCCTTGTCTATTTGAGAATAATTCCTCTCAGAAGCACTAAGAGATCGTGCTGCATAAGCTATGGGACGCTCCTCCCCATTAGGAAATATGTGTGTTAACACGGCCCCTATACCAACAGATGAAGCATCGCATTCTAATTTCACAGGGGTTTTTACATCATAATGAGCCAACATGGGTGCATCAGCTAAAATTGCCTTGAAATTTTTAAAAGAATTATCACACTCTGCTGTCCATAACCACTTCTCATTAGCTCTAATAAGCTTATTTAAGGGACTTACTATCGTTGAAAGGTTCTTTATAAACCGACTATAATAATTTACTAATCCTAAAAAAGACTTAAGCTCTGTTACATTTTTAGGCTCTTTTAAATTTAAAATCTTAGCAACCTTATCTGGACAAGTTTTTAATCCATCCCTGCTTACTATATATCCCAAATAACTAACACTCTCCTTCAAAAAACGAACACTTATCTTTTCTCAGTCTTAAGCCCCTTCCCTTCAATCTCTCTAGTACTATTTTAAGTCTCTCAAAATGTTCAGCTGGAGTGCGACCACAAATCAAAATATCATCCAAATACACCACTACACCTGGAATACCTCCCAGTAATTTTTCCATTTCCATCTGAAAAATAGCAACAGCTGATGCTACTCCATATGGCAGACGTTTAAAATGGAACAATCCCAAATGTGTATTTATTGCTAATAGATATCTGCTACTTTCATCTACTTCGAATTGCTCATAAGCTCTTGAAAGATCCAATTTTGAAAAAATAGTCCCTCCGTTTAAACTAGCAAAAATGTCTGATAGTTTTGGTAATGGATAAGAGTCAACCTCTATATGCTTATTAATAGTAACTTTAAAATCAGCACATAACCTTATATCATTATTTGGCTTCGGTACAATAACAAGAGGAGAGGCCCACTCACTGCAGTTTACTGGTTCCAACACCCCATTTTCTACCATACTATTAGTTTGAGTAACTTTTTCCTTCAAGGCATAAGGAACGGATCTAGGTTTTAAAAATTTTGCACTTGTATTTTCCTTCAACTTAATTTTCCTTTACACCTCTGAAACTTCCCAGATCATCCCTAAAAAACCTCCTCATTTTTAGCTAGAATATGATCCAATTCTAAACTACAAGATTTTGAAACATGTTTAATTGACTTGGAAATATTAACCCAATCAATCTGAATTACAGTTAACCAGTCCCGACCAAACAAGGATACATTATTAGAATTAGTAACAATAATTGGCAAAATACCACAATAGCCGCCATACTGAACTTTAACTTCCGCTTCTCCAACAACTGCAACACAGCCGCCGGTTTAGGTAGTCAAGGTAGTCTCACAAGGCCGAATATTGATACCTGGAAGTCTCCTTAGTTCATTTGCAGAAAGAATAGAAACTGCGGCTCCAGTATCCAACTCCATACAGATTTTGACATTATTAACAACAGGGTACAATCTAATGGGTGGTGGAGACACCCTATTTATACAAGCGACTTGAAGGACCCCCGCATCCAAATCCGCTGTATCCTGAAGACTAAACTCTGCTGCCGTCAACCGAACATCATCCTCGACACAGCTATCCGAAACAGCATTTACTTTCCTGTTTTGGTGCACAACTCCATCCGAAGAACTGCGACAGGCTGATCTTGTGTGTCCCACTCGACCGCATGAAAAACATTTCAAATGTCGAAACTTACAGTCATTAGGCTTGTGAGAACTTCTGTTGCATCGCCAACACTTAGTCTTGACTTTATATACACTGCAATTCTCGGCAATTCCCTGCTGCATATTCCTCGAGTGGAGCTCAGCCATCTCCATACTGCATGCAATACCAACTGCTTTCTTAAAATTTAAATAATTTTCAGCCAACAATTTAACTCTAATTTTCTCGGAAGAGATCCCAACAACAAACTGATCACAAAGAGCTTTTTCCAGGTAGCTGCCAAATATGCAGTTCTTGGCTCCTTTCTTCAGTTCAGCAACATAAGCAGCTATATTTTCTCCCTCCTTCTGGTAGCGCCGGTGAAATTTGAACCTCTCAGCAGACTTGGGTTCAAAATGGTTAGTCAAAATTTCTTTCAACTGATGATAGCTCTTGGCAGTAGGCACCTCTGGAGAAACCAGATCACGGATGAGGTTATAAGACGACTTCCCAACCAAAGTCAGAAACGCAGCTCGACACTCACTCTCTGCTGTAATCTTGTTCAAGTGCAGGAAACAGTCAAAACGCTCACACCATGCATTGAAGTCTTCTCCCTCTTCAAAAGGTTCAATGTTGCCGATATTAGTAGCCATCCTCGTCGCCAAATGATAAGTCGGTGAGAAGAGAAACGAACCGCTACATGGTGTCTTTATTAAGTCTCCAAAAGTAGGTACACACAGTACGGAGGCAGGTATTTAACTCCCCGTAAAGCCAAGTGACTTCGGCAAGGTTGACAACAGCAACAAGCAAACGGTTGTTAAAGTAAACAACAACAATACACAACAGAATATAATGGTAAACCCACTGGAAATATCCCTGTCTCAAATGACTAAACCAATTGACAGAGAAACGATTAACCGCGAATCAGAGACAAACGTCGCTCAGCATCAATTAAAAATTCCCCATGGATGCTAGCCTCAGAAAATTCATGTTCATATCAAATGAACACAAGCAAAAAATGCCCCGAAGTTTCTCCGGCGCAATCGAGTTTTCTGTACAGCGTATAACGCTATATGAAACTTTCAGCCACGGCCCATGAAACCCTTAACCGCGGCCCATAAAACTCAGCCACAGTCCGGTGAAGACCTGTGTTGTTGGTACCTATAGCGGCGCCAGAAGTACGATTATGGCTAACTTTAACCTTATATAAAATTAAAACTACTGTGGCTAGAGGGCTGCAATTTGGTTTGTTTGATAACTGGAGGGTGTATGATCAATTTGCAACCCTCTAGCCTCGGTAGCTTTTAAGATCTAAGGGCGGACAGGAAAAGTACAGACGGACAAACAAAACCATTTCAATAGCGTTCTTTTACAGAAAACTAAAAATGTTCCATTTGGATACAGAAGAGGAAAAGATTCGAGGAAATTTGGTTCAGGCCAAGAAAGATTTTGTGAAAGAATTGCAAAGTGTCGCTGAGGTGAATGACTGTTATACAGAAAATCTTGAATACCTTGTGACAAAAAAAAAAAGCAATTAAGTACAGTCATAACTACATAAACCATCATTTCTGTAAATAAATGAACTTTCGGCAAGTTTTCACAATCTTATTTGAGAAGTTTTGAAGGTTAGTTTAACTTGAAAAGTGGACTAATTGGTCTTACTTTAAGCTTTCCCTACGTCTGTAGTGTCGTGAATTCTGACCCATTCAAAAGAGTTCGTCTAGAGTAATGCATTTCTTTGAGTTCCGTTCGCTAAGATACAGTTTTCATATATGGTAAATGTGTCCAAAACAGATCCTACATTCTCTATCTTCTAGGAGAATGTTTACGTAAACTCGTTGCATAATTTTGAAGAATTTTAATTATTATTTCGACCGTGTCGGATGTATAAAAACGAGGGATGAACATCAACTGAAGAGCCGTATTTTAACAAAAGTTACTTTTCCATTTAAAAATTCCCTTTTCCTGCAAACGATGCAGCGTATATTTGTCAGTAACTGTTTGATGATATGTTGCTTATTTGACTGTCCGCGAGATATCTCCCTTTTCAGTGTTCTGTAAAAGAAAACTATTGTGCCGGGTTTTCTGTCCGTTCGCACTTTTTTCTGTTCACACTTTTTTTCTGTCCGCACTTTTTCTGTCCTCCCTCAGATCTTTAGAAACTACTGAGGCTAGACGGCTGCAAATTGCTATGTTGATCATCCGCTCTCCAATCATGAAACATACCAAATTGCAGCCCTCTAACCTCAGGTAGTGTTTATTTTATTTATGGTTAAAGTTAGCCATAATCGTGCTTCTGGCAACGATATAGGATATGCCACCACTGGGCCGTGGTTAAAGTTTCATGGGCCGCGGCTCATACAGCATTATACCGAGACCGCCGAAAGATAGATCTATTTTCGGTGGCCATGAATATACGCTGTAGTGGCTGTACAGAAAACTCGATTGCGCCGAAAAAAAACTTCGGCGCATTGTTTCTTGTTTTATTTAACCCAGTCTTTGAGAAGGATTAAATTTTAGGTAAAAATAAAAGGTTGAATAGACGTCAAAAAAATTCTCACAAAATTATCACTGAATGTTAATTAAATTTTGTGCCATTCTAACACATGGAGCAAGGATGACTTATTAGATTTTCAGTTTAATCCGGATTCAGATGGGCATTTAGTATTACTTGAGTGTCTGTCCTTTATTCCAGAAGGTATCTCAAAAGGTTATGGATGGGGAGGGTTGACTTTGGAATAAATAAGATTTGTTAGATGTGGAAATGGATTTGGATTAAAGCAATGAATTTGTGCATGTCTCTCTTTACAAGACCTCTCAAATTATTTACATTAAAATAGTATGAAATGATTTACAGTTTTTGAATGTTATTGTTTGGCTTCAGTGTAGTTTCTTGGAGAAGCAACTTATTCACGAACACATACGAATCCTCTGCCCAGTTTAACTTTCTTTTCGCATTTTACTGTCCTGTGCCTCCTTTTGGCCGGTATTTTCATCTTTCCTTTCACTCATGAAGTTTTTAATGCTATTTCTGTGGGCTACCCAACGCTAATGCTACTCCATGATTATAGCATCAGCCTATTTGTCCAAGTCTTCTCTTGTACATCTTCTTGATCTTCGTTTAACTTTATTGCCTGCACTTGAGAACATGGCACTTTGTACTTCGCCTTCGTCATATTCTCCCTTTAATTTGTCTACGTTTACCCTCTGTTTTCTGTCCATCCTTTTCCGCATCCCAGATCTCATTCGATATCTATCGTTTCCGTCTTGTTATTCCTCCTCACTTTTAGTTTTCAGACATTCAGTGTCATAAGCTTCTCGATGTTAATCTTCAAGAACCTTTACCGTATTCAGTGTATATGGTCAGCCGCCCTTTTTTTTTTTTTGTCAAGTATTCTTAATTTAAACTTTAGTGTGGCCATGTCAAGTTGGTAATCACTGCCAACAACTTTTTCTCTGTAGCCTCTAACATTCCTGTGTTTTTTCTCTTGATTAATGGTTCCAGGATCTGTTTGATTTCTGATTGCCGTCAGGAGAAGTCCAAGATTTGGTTTTGTTGGAAAAGAGCAAATATAATCATCAAATTATTTGCAGTACGAAAACTAATATACGGCATCAAATTTCGTTTGCAGTGGTTCTCAGACTTCCTTACCCGTTATAACATTTTACACTCGTTGTCCCCACCAATTTCGCATTCATATCACTAACAACAATATTATTCTTATATCTCCTTCTGGTATGTCATCTACCGCATTCTGCAGTTTTATGTAAATTTCATCGTTTATATCTTCATGACGTCATTCATTGATGCATAGCGCACTAAAATGCTCATTTGCGCTGATTTTCTGCATTTTGTGGTAAGGTCATGATTACTCCATCTGTTCTTACTGAATTAGTATATACATTAACCCCTTCCAGTCTTTATTTTTCCATCCCTTTGCACCATGATTCACAAACAATTAAGATGTCCAAACTGTATCTCTTGAATTCCTTTTCTTCCCTGTTCTGTTTTTCCAATATGATTTAGGGTTCTTATACAGTACAATTGCAAATTCTTCGTTTATCCTCAGTATTTATAAGCTAGGGGACCCCTCACAATCCCATATGCCCGGAATCGGGGGCCATTTTTAAATTGTACCTACCAATTTTGGGCAGAATCCATGGACGTTTCATTAGCTAAACACATTAAGTGATACCCAGGTCCTTGCATTGTCCTGTTGGTAGCTGTCTGGGTGCCAGTGACATTTGCCATTACTCATTGGATTTTTGCCAATGTCATCCATCAGGTGTACAAACTTGAAGTCAAAGAGACAAAAGACTCAACTCCCTGACCTTATCTATCATCCTACTGCAAATGATTTCTGGCACTCCTTCTGGGCAAGGCTACAATTTTCAATTGTGGATTTGGCCTTTACCTAAAAAGGTGTCAACCTAGGCGGCAGCCGGTGCTCATACCCTGAGCTCAGAGATCTAATCTAGTTACTACTAGGGGCCATCTAAACCTGATTCTTGCTTATAGGCAATGACGCATGTACCTGGTGTAAACATACTCCAGTTACCACGTTACATACCTCAGTTACCATAATTAACCGACGTAAATCTCAGGCAGTCTCATTTGCCTATATTGGATACTATATTTTTCCCTTAAGGTGAGATATGTTGAACAAAATCACTTCAAAAAACATTTATATTCTCTGCGATCTCTGAGGTCTGATTCAGTGCATTCATTCGGAACGGGTGAAAGGCTTCCTCAGCCTCACCCAAATTTGCCTTCATTTCCTTCCACCACACAACCTTTTCCTGCGTTCTTACTGTTTTTTTTTTCTTGCCTCCTCTTCATTCCCATGGGTAATCCAGTTCAGTGAAGCCTATGGAATGATTAATAATGTGAAGCCACCGGCGTTTTCTGATAGAATTGTCTTTCTCTTTCACCTTTTGTTATTACCAGAGGGAGTATTAAAAAGAAAGAGGATTGTGACATAATGGCGAGTAAAATTTTACCTTTCTATTTCTATGCTTAGAATAAGATTTTCGAAAGGTGAAGTTACAGCAATACTTTGGAAAAACTTCATTTACGTCTTTTGATTTACAACCAATTCGTTCATAATTTTTTATTTCCTTGGTGGAAGGAGTATTTTATAACAATCTGCCAAGGAAAGAGATTTAATTTTTTATCTGATTAAGCTCAAGAACTATTGCTGCTTTCCCAAACGGTCCACAGCATACTAAGGTTTTATCAATAGATTACCAGTTTTCGTAAACTTGAAAAAAAATTTATGAATATTAGTATGCTGATGACAGAGTAATGACAACATACACGAAACAATGAACTTATTAAGTGCAGTTTATCAAGTGAGTAAATTAGTATTATATTTAGTTCTAGAAGAATTTCAAAGTATGTTCATGTTTCTTTATATCAGCCCTGTGCAACCTGCGGCCCAAGGGCCGCATGCGGCCCTCAAAGGCTTTCATTGCGGCCCTTTCTCCTAAAAATAAATAAACTATAGTGCGGCCCTCAGAGAGAGAGAGAGAGAGAGAGAGAGAGAGAGAGAGAGTTACCAAGTAGAGCCCACCGAAAGTTTGACAAAATTCATATTGTCGTGTACCAGTATCACCATATTTTTTCTATTTCGTTCACTAAGGTACAGATTTTAATTATATTAGAACAGAAAATAATATATTACTTGACATTTTTAATTATTAGATTGAGTGATCATTGGCTGTCTGTCTATGAGTCTGACACGTATGGTTCACGTACTGTAGTATGGTACGTGTGTTCTTGCCTGTCAGTACCGCTGCCTCACCAGTCTCCGTTGTGACTTCATTGGCTGTGGTTGATTTGTTATTACCAGTACGTACTGTAAGTTGTTAATGTTGCAATTTTGTGATTGACTTTAGAAAATTTGCAAGCAAAACTTTTGTGTGGTTTGATGTGTGTTAGTACAAGTGAGTGCGAGTGCAAGTATATCATGTACTGCAGAGTGTGTGCACAGATTTGCGGAGAAGTGAGATCCAGTTCGTTGTGTATGTATGTGCGTGTGTATGAGTGCTGCTGCTCCAGTGCTGTGTTTGTCTGCTTGTAATGTGATCGCTCGGGTGTATCAGCTGACGAAAATACCACGACAATTGTCATGGCGATGCCGATTGAGTTGTGTGCTGTATGTAATGATGTTTGTATGCTTGAAGTCTTTGCTTCTCCTTTTTCTGTGGATGTGACAGCAATTCCCGAGGATATGCAAATGGAAATAATCGAACTACAATGCAATGATGAGCTAAAAAAGAAGTTTGATGATAGTTCAGTATACCAGTTTTATAAGAAGCATGTATCAGTAACAGTGTATCCAAAACTCTCTGCTCATGCAAGGAAAATGATGGCAGTGTTTGGTAGCACATATGTATGTGAGCAGCTCTTTTCAAAAATGAATCTGGTTAAAAACAAGTATAGATCTTCACTTACTGATGAACATTTGGAAAGTACCTGCGTGTAGCCACATCATCCATACAGCCTGATATTGATGAGTTGGTGTCCCAAATGCAACATCAACCATCTCACTAGGGTAGCCTTTCATTTGCAAATTAATGCTCAGGAAATGTCTGTTTTTATAATAATTCTTGTTAATGATCCCAGTCAACCAACAATAACTAATTATTTATGTTTGTACATTATAATAATAAGGTACGGTAGCCTTTCATTTGCTAATTTATAGTAAGGAAAATGCATTTGTTTCGGGGAATTCTTATTTTTGTGATCCCAATATAAATAAAATCAGTAACAAAATTATTTCCTGCCTTTATCAGTATAATCTCTCATAATATGTCTTCGACCGTAGTAAATAACATGAAATAGTAAGGTTATGTGGCCCTCCATACCAACAGAGTCGTGACTAGTGGCCCTTTGGGAAAAAAGGTTGCACACCCCTGCTTTATATTATATTTTCCTACTGAAGCACTGTTATTCTACTAGTGAAAATTCGATGACCGAACCACAAGAAAAAGTAAAGTAAATGTCAAAATAACAAATACCGTAATATACTTCTCTATTTTGATAAGGAGCAGACAAGTATGACATTTCTTAAACTGATTTCCCTCGCTCTTCCACAAGAGGGGATTCTCTCTCTCTCTCTCTCTCTCTCTCTCTCTCTCTCTCTCTCTCTCTCTCTCTCTTCTTATGCTGAAACTAAGGAGCTTATGAAAAATTTACTCTTACCAGCCTATAAACTTCTGAAAAAACGAAACTGGCATTTCTTTGTTCCCCTCTCCTGGAGTGGAAGCATTTGCTCATAGGAAATTAATCATCCGCGGCCCATGAGTATTCAACACGACGAAGCGGTAACTGTCATCTCTCTCTCTCTCTTTCTCTCTCTCTCTCTCGCGATATATCTTCCTTAAATAAATTAGGCTGCAGCAGATTTTACCAAATGTGATAAATAGAATAATTTTTTTCCCAGAGCTTTACTAAGATTAATAGAGAATAATACTACACAAAAGAAAATGCAAAATGTCTTTAATAAGTACAAGAGAAAGAGAGAGGGAGAGGGAGAGACAAAACTCAAACCAAGACAGAATTAAATTGGAAATATTTGTCATATAATTTTCAAAGACTCCAGGTGTGCCATTAAAAAATAAATCTGCATCTCGTTCCCAAAAGTTACCACAAGATCGTCTTCAACTTTTGTGACTCCCCAGGGAGGAAAGGTACCCTGACTTACTTAGCAACTATATCTGAACCTGTTACCAGCTCCATTTGTACTGTTGCGTTTTTAGTCAACAAAAAAACTTGATTTCATCTTGAATACAATTCCGTCTCTCAACCGAATGGACTCAAAAGTACCAGCCCAAAGTACAGGCACACACACCAAATTGAAGATGTGCATAGTGGCATGATGAGGACGCACCTGTTGAAAGGTCTAACCTATTACTTCCCAGGCAGCGCCAATGGAAGTCACTGCTGACGCCATCAAAGACTATGCCTAACCGGAGAACCTCTTGTCACCATGACAGGAGTTATCAAGTAAAAGTCTGACCCAGGGTGCTTCTTCCCACTTTTAACCCCTCACAATGGAAGATAAAGCATCACAAGGTTTACAGTATGAAAATATTTACATCACTAGGCTCCTTTTCCACTGGTTTCAATCTCCCATTCCAGTGATTGGCTTGGGTAAATCATTATCTGTGATTTTTGATTGGTTGATACTTTCCGCTCCAAGCCATATTCTTGTATGAGTGCTACTTTTCAGGTATTTACATTTTTTCTACCGAGGATAATCAGGGTTGCAGTCATGAAACATTCAGAGCAATGAAAACAGACTTAAATGATTAGACCTTTGATTTCTCACTTAGTGTAGGTCCCAAACCCGGATAAATAGCGGGGCTGGAGTCAGTAATGGCATACATCCGTAAAATTTCCGTTCAAAATATAAACAGCCATATATACATATATAAACACACACACACATATATATACACACACACGCACACACACATATATATACACACGTACACACACACACACACACACATATATATATATATATATATATATATATATATATATATATATATATATATATATATATATATATATATATATATATATATATATATATATATATATATATATATATATATATATATATATATATATATATATATATATATATATATATATATATATATATATATATATATATATATATATATATATATATATATATATATATATATATATATATATATATATACATATATATATATATATATACATATATATATATATATATATATATATATATATATATATATATATATATATATATATATATATATATATATATATATATATATATATATATATATATATATATATATATATATATATATATATATATATATATATATATATATATATATATATATATATATATATATATATACACATATTCCCGGCATTACTAACTCTTTTTCTTACTCGTTAGAGTATAAGTGCTGTCATCCCGAAGCATACATTCACGTAAACTCTTTCTTATGTCAATGTAGACGACACTCAATAATGTTATGAGCGTGTAATTCAAACCAACTAATATGTGTGTTTAAACCTAATTGACCACCGGAATTTCTTCTTTTTATTAAATTTCCAGTCATATTGACATTTGCAACTGGCGCATAAAATATTTATTTTGAATGTCGTCTCTACTAACATGCAGTAGAGATATCTATGAGAGATTGTTTCAGACTGATAGCGAGTAGACACAAAAGTAGCACGGACTTCTGAACTGGAGGAGAAAGTTTTCTCCTGTTGTGAGTTGGCACTGCTGTGCTATTGTAACTTGTAGCATATTAGACCCATGTTCAAGCCAGTTTTAGAGTAAAACTTTACTGTTATTTAACCTCTAGTTGCACTAAGTCATATTCATCTCCTGAAAAGATGATTAGTGTGTTAGTTATGCTGGTATATAACAGAGATTTTTTTGAAATGGTGCTTATGGCTACGACAGGTAGTGAATTTTCTGCAGGAGAAAGTTGTTACACCCCTGAAAGAAGGTTGGTAAATCTATGTTTGTAACTTAGAGCATCAGTGAAGTGAGTTCATACCTGTTCTAGAGCTGTGTCATATGCCGCGTGGAAAAGTTATTGACAATATCATCTACTGTAATTTATTTACGGTGTCACCTGAAATGGTATGTGAGAAAGCTTTCTATGAAAGTAAGCTTACGACAGGCAGGCACATATGTGGCACTGACTACCGAGCGAGAGAACGAGATTATATTTCTTGCTATAGCATGGACAGTAACTGGTGTGTGCGCTTAACTCGAGGCATCTTCGGTGTGAGATCAAACCTGTTCAAGAGCAACGCATCTTAAATACTAGTTAAAACTAATTCGAAAGGTGAATTGTTTCCCTTGTTTATTTGTTAATTACATTGCATTTTATATGCATCATAAAAAGTGGATTAACAATGTCATTCACATCAAGGTGCGAGAGAACTTTCTATAACAGCATGGATATGGTTTAGAGCAGGTAAACACACAGTCGGTGTCATGACAATGCCTCCTTCTTTAGTTTTAAATATCTCCTGCACTGTGTGAAGATCATCCCTGGTGGAGCATTTATGTTGCACTTATCATGCAGTTACCATATTTGTATCTGCCTGTGACAGGACACGCACCCATGGAATGCAACACTACAAGAAAAAGATGTGTAACCACTATCATCAGACTTGCAGTCACTGAGGCTGGTATTTGTACAGCTGGACTGATAAGATTACTTAAGAAAAGAGCTACAGATGTAAGTGCTTTTTGTATAAGAAACAACAATAGTTGATGCTAGTAAGAGCAACGATATTAAGGTTCATGTGGAAGAGAAATAATTAGTATGAGTGTTAAACGAATCAAAATAGTTGAACCGTTTGCCAAGAAACCAGTTTGACAAAAAATCCCAGAAAAGCCATGTCATAAGTTAAGAGAGACAAATAGTTGAGGAAAGGTTTGGAGAAAGTTTTGAATTTGGGTCTTCTGGGAGGCCAAAGTCAAAACTTATTAATGATCACCTACTTTAGCATTTGTATAACAAGGCTGGTGATAGTACAGAAATAAATAAGTTGAAACTGTTGAGAAGAATTCAGTGGCATGAAAAAAGTAACGGGATTGTGAAATTTTCCAAAAACCGATTGAGACATCACAAGAAATTCACTGAAAAACAGATTATCATAAGCTTTTGTCTTGTGGAATGATATGTAGATTGAATGAGAAATTTGGAAGTTTGACCTAGGAAGATCTGGCTGTGCAGCATGAGTGATAAAATGAAATCTGAATGTATATCATGAGGGATAAAATTAAATCTGACTGAGCACCATAAGTAATAACATGAAATCTGACTGTGCATCATGAGTGATGATATTAAATCTGACTCTGTATCATAGGTGGTAAGATGAAATGTGCGTGTGCGTCATGAGTGATAAAATGGAATGTGACTATGCATCATAACTGATAAGATGAAATCCTACTTTACACCATAAGTGATACAATGAAATCAGAGTGTGTATCATAAGTGATAAGATGAAATGTGAATGTGCATCATGAGTGATAGAATGACATCTGACTGTGTATCATAAGTGATCCACAGCAATGGAACTACAGTAAAGATTTAAATATCCAGTGCATGAAATAGAAGAGGTTCGAGGTGTTGCTGATGATCCTGGAAGCTGAATTTAATATTATCTGCTTTCACATTTTTCTGACCTTGTTCCTCTCTAGGAAACCTCGCGTTGTTTTGTCATTATTATTAATAGTAACAATAATTCTGCTTCTCTCTCTCTCTCTCTCTCTCTCTCTCTCTCTCTCTCTCTCTCTCTCTCTGTATATATATATATATATATATATATATATATATATATATATATATATATATATATATATATATATATATATATGAAAATGGCTGTGCTGTAATCATAGATTTCCATATATATCCAATGCAGTGACTATAAATTAGCATTCAGCATTTAAGGCAAATCCTCATTACCCTGCCAAATCTATAAAAGCATGAATAATCTAAAACCAAAGGCACGGGAATAATAATAATAATAATAATAATAATAATAATAATAATAATAATAATAATAATAATAATAATAATATATTCAACGACATCTACGTATGCCTTAATTCATAGTTATTCTCTAACCGAAATGATATGAAACCCTCGACGCTCCACCAGTGCAGCGTTAACGTGGAAAAGCTTTTACCTGATTGAGACTGAATTTCCCACCAGCTGAAGTTTGACTGACGGCGCTTACCACCCTCGGGCAGTGTCATCAGCAATGAAATGTTGGTGATATTTCTCTCTCACACTCTCCCTCTCGTTCTGTCTTATTTGCACGTTACAGGAATCGGGCAATGTCGGCGGTAATGGAATGTGGGTGATTTCTGTGTCTCCTTCTCTCTCTTATACGACGCTCTGTATACACAGAGAATTGAAGGACGCACGTCCACCAGCAGCATCACTTTTTCCCTGATGGAGTTCAGATGCTGAACGTTTTACTGAAGTTTGCGCTTGTGATGATGGCTATGCAGACAAAGTTGCATTGAATTCTGTCAGTAAATACAGTACTAAAATAAATTATAAATATGAATTTTACGCGAAAGTCATCGGTTAAATTTAGTTTTCTGTAAAAGAAATCTATTGTGATGGTTTCGTCTGTCCGTCTGCAGTTTTTCTGACCGTGCTTCATTCTGCCCGCACTTTTTCTTGCCTCCCCTCAGACCTTAAAAACTACTGTGGCTAGAGAGCTGCAAATTAGTATAGTGATCATCCACCCTCCAATCATCAAACATACCAAATTGCAGCCCCCTAGGCTCAGTAGTTTTCATTTTATTTAAGGTTAAAGTTAGCCATAATCGTGCTTCCGGCAACGATATAGGATAGGGCACCACCGGACTGTGGTTAAAGTTTTATTGGGCCCGGCTCATACAGCATTATACCGATAACACCGAAAGGCAGAGCTATTTTCGGTGGCCTTGATTATACGCTATACAGAAAACTCGATTGCGCCGAAGAAACTTAGGCGCATTTTTTATTGTTTATTTTCCACAAAATATGAGATGGCCATATGTCAGTCCGTCCGCACTGTTTCTCTTCGCCCTCAGATCTTACAAACCACTATGGCTAAAGGGTTGCAAATTGGTAAGTTGGTCATCCACCCTCCAATCATCAAACTGACAAAATTGTAGCCCTCTAGGCTCGGAAGTTTTTATTCCAGTTAAGGTTAAACTTAGCCATGCTCGTGCGTCTGGCACGGCTATGTGTGCCAACAACACAGGGCACCATCTGGCCGTGGATGAAAGTTTCATGGGCCTCGGCTAAGAGCTTCATTGGCCGTGGCTGAGAGTTTCATACAGCATTATACGCTGTACAGAAAACTCGATTGCGCAGGAAACTTCGGCGCATTTTTTACTAGATCATATAGCTTACTAGTCACTGGCTATCATGACTTAGGTCTTGGTGAATTTTTGGGGAAATGAATAAGTTATAGTAAACAGATTGGTGGTATCTTTTTTAGGCGTAGGTCTTTGGTTATGTTTCGCTCAGCATACACAATTTTTTCTTGTATTTCACTCATGTGACAACATGAACCCTAATACAGACATCATATAGCCAATCCGTGAGACATTTGGGTAGCGCCAAACTTTGAAGAAAGGTATCAGCTTTCAAATAAAAAGAAGTATTATGTAAATCGGACAAGAATTACCCGATTAGTAGCAGTCTGAATGACATTATTTTAACAAATGCGAAACTTCGGGAAATGGTCGTCAAAGTTTTTCAAGGTTTTCAACATAAATATGCTGGGCATTATCGATTATTTGCACTCAGATTGAGAGATTATTCATTTATTAAGGAGACTAATGCATTCTAAGTGAGGCTGCATGCTTCTTGTGGCTGTGTGAGCCAAGATTGTTTCGCCTGGGGTGTTCTCAAAACACCACTTCATCTGACAGGGGTTTCGTTTTACCCGGGATGGGCCACTTCCCGACCTTCAACAATGAATTTTTAAGGCTGTCAGGATTTGCTGAGATGTGGACTTCACAGCTATACGTTAATTTTGAAAAGACTGAAATTTTGTATAGTCTCAACATCTAAGTTCAGTCTGCACCCAAAGAAGTATGAGATTGAATTTTCATGACATCCATTGCTTCCCTGGAATTTTCAAATGTTGAATCCAAGTCAGATTGCTATAAAAAACCAACCCAAAAACCTTGTTTCAGAAACACATGAAATTCTATGCTCGTTTATGAACAAATTTGGATCAGGATGGACTCTTTTCATACGGCAAAATTGCATGGTTACCGTTTTACTTACTGAAAACCTAAATCCAAATATCTTAGCTCTCTTAACTATTTTACCAATATAGTGAGAAAGGAGGCGTTCAGCCACTGCCATCGTTGTTGTTATAAAAGATATTGAAAGGTCATTAACAAATAAAGTATAAGTAACATCTGAAGGAATCATTTTGAATACCCCTTTGATTGCTAAAGCAAAAGGGTCTCTGTGAAAATTTCCAAAAATATTTGGAAATGGTGAAAGTAAGAGATCTTTGTGACATATTCTCAGTACTGCATCCCCTACACAGACTGTATTTAAACACCCCAGTTATTTGTGATAAAATGAATTGTTATCCCTCTAGATGGGGTAACTGATTGACAATAAAATTACACCACCAAGATTCTAAAGATATATTTATTAAATGTAAACCCTAAATATTGTTAAGTGGACTGGAGAGAGAGAGAGAGAGAGAGAGAGAGAGAGAGAGAGAGAGAGAGAGAGAGAGAGAGGTGTGCACATTGTAATTCTTGAAGTGTTCTGCAGAACGTGAAAGTGAGTATGGCAAAACTCAGCTACAGAGGGACAGAACAGAGACCACATTCCAGTAATGCAAAATGAAAAAAAACAGGAATTTCGTGGCATTTTTCTCTCTTTGACAGGATTTGTTAGGAGATAGAAAATAGAGAAAGGTTTATTTTTTATTGCAACTGCACCAAAACGAAATTGCATTCAGCACAATATGCTCATTAGTTTTGCATTGCGTGTTCAAAGCCTTGATGCCTGAAAAATCGTGATTTTCTTCTTCCATTTTTAGTTTTCTGTAAACAAAGACTATTGAGAGAGCTAATTTGTCTGTTCGTCCGCACTTTTTCTGTCCGCCCTCAGATCTTAAAAACCACCTAGAGTAGAAGGTTGCAAATTGGTATGTTGATCGTCTACTCTACACCCTCCAATCATCAAACATACCAAATTGTAGCCCTCTAGCCTCAGAAGTTTTTATTTTATTTAATGCTAAAGTTAGCCATGAGCGTGCGTCTAACACCGCTATAGGTACTAACAACACAGGCCACCACCGGGCCGTGGCTGAAAGTTTCGTGGGCCATGGCTGAGAGTTTCTTACAGCATTATACGCTGTACAGAAAGCTCGATTGCACCGAAGAAGCTTCGCCGCATTTTTAACTTGTTTATTTTTAATCTGATATTTATCAGATTCAGGTCATTTAAAAAGAATTTTTAGTTCTTTAGCCATTATTAGTGGTCCAATAAATTGTTTTTCATTAATCTCACTCCTTCTAATCTCGTTGCATTCTATAACTGTAAATCAAGTCATGTTAAGTTTGACATTTTTCACAATAACAGAACAGTGTTCGGGAAATAAATTTTAGTCACTCATTCATCTATAAAGAAATTCATAATCTTTCCCTGGAGTTAATACATTGCTTCACTCCTTCTATGTACTAACAGGATCAGAAACAAATAGAAATAAATTAATTGATTAATTACTTAATTTACATAATTTAATAGCAAAGGCAATGAGTTGATTTCTATCTTCACCACTGATTTTATTGTACAGTTTATAGCTAATTTTATGACCCTTTTCCTTCTTAGACGATTATAATAGGGAAATTATGTGGGAAATACGGGGTGAAAGCGTTTGATCTAGCAATAAAGATAAAGGAACTAAATAAGCACTGCTTAAGGTAGAAAGAAGAATCAGGTATTACGGAAGCATATAATATGTTAGACCAGCAAGTGTTACGGCATCCCCTCGTCAGAGTTACTAGCCAAAGGGTTCCCATCAGAACTGAAAGATCTTACCAACTGGCGCCGCGAGAAATAGAGAGAGAGCAGAATGCGCGTTTGTAATGATCCCCACTTACATTCCTTAACAGAGGTTTGCACGGTCATTAAGTAACAGAATATCTTCTCTTTTTTTATTATTATTAACTACCTGTGGCGTAAAGCAATTACATGATTTATAACAAAAATCACTTGTGGTGAATAAAGAATCTAAAAAAAAAAATTTACGTAGAAACGCTTCAAATTTGGATTTTACATATAAATCAGTTAAATGTATGCAGAAATATGGAAAACCGCAACACAAAATAAAAGTTAGATTTTGTTATTTTTGCATGGAAACGAGAATGGAAAATACCATTAGTATATAACAGGACATATCTACCCATATATTCATCCAAAGATTGGTAGGGGAAAGCTGAAATACGATACGGGTAAGATGTTTTGCCAGTCTCCTAAAACCCAGACACCCTCCGGCTTTATCAAGAGAAACGAGATGACGAGAGGCTGCAGAATGAGACCAGGATTACTGGAGTGACTGAAGAAGAATTACACTAAATATGAAACCGGTGGCCATAAAAGCCATAAAAGAAAACTATTGAGACGGCTTTCTCTGTCCACCCCATTTATTCTGTCCGCACTTTCTCTGCCGGCACTTAAAAACTACTGAGCTAGAGAGCTGCAAATTGGTATGTTAATCTCCAACCCTTCAACCATCCTACACACCAAATTGTAGTCCTCTTACCTCAGCAGTTTTTATTTTATTTAAGGTTAAAGTTAGCGATGATCGTGCGTCTGACAGCACTATAGTACAGGCCACCACCAGGCCGGTGGCTGAAAGTTTCATGGGTCACGGCTCATACAGTATTACTGTATACACTGTGCAAAAACTCGATTGCGCCACTTGTTAGTTTATTCGGTGAATAAACTATTACTTCGTCAGTATGGCGGACAAAGGAGAAGCAATATTTATAGAAAATTCTGAGATTGCTTTTGTAAGACCCAAATTTATGTCTGTATGCGTGTGTATGTGTGGCGAGGGGGTTATGGGACTAGAAGGGGAGAAATGATTCCCGAGAAGTAGAGAAACAGTGATTCCAAGGGTATTTTGATGAGAAAAGAGCAGCATTAACATCAGATTCTCATTGCAGGGGAAACAGGGATACTGCCCAGTTAGTCTCAACATCTGGAAGTGTATTTTCCGTATCCTTAACTAAAGAAAAAGTAACAGTTTTCTGTGCAGCGTATAATGCTGTATCAGCAGCGGCCCATGAAACTTTCAGCCACGTCCCGGTGGTGGCCGGTCATAGAAAGTTGCCAGAAGCACGATCATTGCTAAATTTAACCTTAAACCAAATAAAAACTACTGAGGCTAGAGTTCTGCAATTTGGTATGTTTGATGATTGGAGGGTGGATGATCAACATACCAATAGGCAGCCCTCTAGCCTCAGTAGCTTTTAAGATCTGAGGGCGGACACTATAAAGTGCGGGCGGAGAGACAAAGCCATCCTCTTTTACATCATAGCCATTTGTATCAATGTAGGTGGGGATTCTGGTAGACAATTTATTAAGAAAATCCAGAATGACAGCATAAGTAGAAAACAGATGTTCTTCCAGATTACAGCGAAATGTGGCTTAAGACCAACGAATTTAAGTAAACGGATAATAAGACGCTCTCTCTCTCTCTCTCTCTCTCTCTCTCTCTCTCTCTCTCTCTCTCTTCTAATTATTCCTTGCTTTCTTTTCCGACAAAATTTTTACTTCAAACGTACCCTGAGAAAGGAATAGCGCAAATCTAATGAGAAATTAAGGATTAATCAAGACTCTACCTCAGAGTAATTGCTGAAGGCTTGACAACTCCCGAGGGCTGCATTCCTTCTGTTGCTCAAAATGGAACGTGGTGGCGTAGAAGTACATTTATGTTAATTTGATCTTTATATATATATATATATATATATATATATATATATATATATATATATATATATATATATATATATATATATATATATATATATATATATATATATATATATATATATATACTAGTTGATCAACCCTGCGCTACCTGGAAAAAATCTGAATAACAACCTATGTGTAAGCCCGTTAAAACTCTGAATAACAGTCCACGGGCGGTGGGAATGCAGAGGTAGGGGAAGGGGGTGGGGGAGGGAATAAGGAAGAAGGACGGGGAAAGGGGAGAGAAGTGAGAAGATAAAGGAGGGGAATGGGGAAGGGAAGGGGGAGGGGAGGGGAGGGATGGAGAGGGGAAGGGAGGAGAAAAGGATAGGGGTAAGGGAGGGAAGAGGGAAAATACAGCGTCCGTTGTCTATAAAAATATTAAATTATTATCACGATGGCAATTTTAGACACCGTAAAAAGAGCTGCAACTGTTTTCGGTTTCCTGTGCGAGTGAACGAACGCATTTCAGTTTTCTTTGGCGTTTCTGAGGGAAAGCGTAGGCTGAAGTCTGAACGGTCTGATATAGAAATCGTCGATATATGGTGATTTTTTGGTGGATTAAGTACTTAGATATGGTAATGGTAGTACCTCAAGGTACTTAAGAATTTGTATTTTACTGGTGAGGTATAATTATGATTGTCGCGAGTAATTTTTTTTAATGAGGAGTAGTTTTGTCACAGAATCATTTAGTCTAGTAATTTACAAATTGTCGATATCAGGGGAAAGGATGTCACGTTCCCTATTAGAAAAGAATAAACGACATCACTAAACAAAGATAATAAATCAAAGATCTTATACTTATACGATTCGTGCTCAGGTGTCTGTGTATTTGTGTGTGTGTGTTGTGGGGGGTGGGGAGGGGGAAAGGTCTGTCTCCTTTCAACAGTAGACGGACCTTTTAACAATTACGTGAAATTCAATGCACAACAAATCGAAGGAGATTCGTTCTAGATATGACGATGGTAATACCACAAAGTACTTAAGAATTAGTATTTTATTGGCAGGGTATGATGAAGATACGTTTGGCTCTAGAGGAACACTGAAAAAAATGTGGTAATTTCGACACGACAAGTTTTTTTTTAATGAGGGGGCAAGCCAGTCACAGAAACATTTGGTCTGTAGCTACTTTTTTTCCGTGGCAAGAATCGAAAGGTCTGACTGATGTTGTGGTAGAAATTATATTTTGAATTACATTGCTTTATAACGGAATGAAAGTAATTCTAATACAGTAAAACACATCTGTTTACTTTTTTGGATGTACTAGACTGATTATAGGGTTTGCAGCGGGAGGAGTTCAATGAAATCACACGTCTGACAGCACCTGGAAAAAAAGGTTAAACGGAAGTTTTGTTTACAAAAGTATAGTCAGACCAGCAATGGTTTATGGAGCCATGACATCCCCACTGAAGAAGTCTCAAGAACGGGAAATGAATGTGGCAGAGAGACGATGCTGAAATGGATGTGTGCAGTCATACGAAGAGATAGGATCAGAAATGAATTTATTAGAGAAATAGCTAAGATAGGGGCAGTATCAAAGAAGGCCCTGGTCATGTTATGTGGAGAGAAGATCGTGGGTAACAGGGTTATGAGCATGGAGGTGGAAGGAAGAAGAAGAAGAAGGGAAGGCCAAATTTCCGATGGAAGGATAAAATAGCAAATGACATGTGGGAGAGACGTTTAAGAAGTCAGAATGTACTGGTCAGAGGAAGGTGGAGATGGCTGATAGGAAATAGCGAACCACATGCGAATGGTTAAAGCTGAAGACAAAGAAGAAATATATATATATATATATATATATATATATATATATATATATATATATATATATATATATATATATATATATATATATATATATATATATATATATATATATATATATATATATATATATATATATACAGTATATATTGTTATAAACTGGGGGCTTGGTTGGGGAGAGAATTGGAATAATTTATTATAATGTACTGCCAAAGAACCAAAATTTAAGTTTACAAACAAAAAGAAAGTTATTTGAAACTTACCTTAGATTTTCCTAGGTTTATAAGTAAATGATTAAGGTCGCCATTAAGAATTAGACTTCTTTTACAATTGAAAGGGGTTTATTTACAGCGACTGGGGTAAATATGCAAGAAGACAAACAGAATGTTAATTGTAACCAATGTACAGGCACATAAATTATATACAGTAGGACAATAACGCAGTACTTGGCAAATAAGTAATGTAAATATGGAGGGGCCAAGGTACAATCATCCCCGATATAACAATAACTCGGTTAGGTTAAAATGACATTAAATCGTCTCTGGTGGCAATTCTTCAAAAGGGGTGAGCTCCAGGATAATGGAATCAGTTAATTACGATGATGCACTAGTAGCAACGGGATTTCACTCTCGGCTTACATATTTTAGATGAATATTTGAGCTCTGAGATACCATGTCTCGGGTGTACGATCGTGAAGTTGGGCCGTCACCTGAGACAGAGATGCGGTCAGACCGGTGGCTGGAGTGAGTCTGCTTGTCCTTTCTTTCTCGAGCAGTGTCATCGAAGCGATAGGCCTTTACCTGAAAGCGAATTCTTTGCCAGTAAAAGATCAAAGGAATAGTGGTCTTAAAGATAATGAGCTTAAGGTTTAAGGTGCTAGCTCCCCCCGAGTGGTTTACGCCCTAACGTCTATTTCCTCCCAACGCCTACTTTGAAAACATTATCCCAAAAGGGGGGGGGGTGTGAATCTAGGTGTGTGCTGGTAGCAGGGGAGTTGAAAGAAGGAGACCTATTGTGTGGTAGGCCCAGGTATTTCCTGAATGCTACGAAGGCATGCATCCTCGGTCAATATAAGTGAGAAACAACTGGGTTCCGCCATATTAGCGCCAATTATAAGTTAACTTAGATGATGATTTTTCCCTAGAAGGTAGCTAGATAGCAGCATATATATATATATATATATATATATATATATATATATATATATATATATATATATATATATATATATATATATATATATATATATATCATGATGCTGCCTTGTGATACATGTATCCTCGTATCATTTTGATACATTTACTTTTTTATTTATCATGTGTTATCTGTAATGATAGTGATTATTGAAGTGTTGTATTTAGTTTTGAATAACAATTGCCGATTCGCTCAGGAACTCAACTCAGTTTTTCGTCTTGTTTATAAAACATGTCAATCATAATTAGCCGATTGCCGTATGTTTCGGTCGTGTAGAGGTTTCTGCAAAAGATTTGTCTTGTGCGAGAACAAGACGAGTGATTTAGCATTGTTACATGCATTGTTCGAGTCACGTACACCACTTTGAGAGAAAGAGTATCATGTCTTGATTTAGTTACGTCATGTTTTGTCCTGATTGCATTCAAAACGTTTTGCTGGGATGACGTCACTTTCCTTCTAGAACTTTCTCTCGTATCTCACACTCAAAATGCTTTAATGACGTCACCTCCCTGCTCCTAGAACTTTTCTTTTGTATCTCGTAATCAAAATGTTTTAATGACGTCATGTAATTGTTTCATGTGCTACTGGAATTCTGAAATCTGTTTCATTCTTATTCTTGAGACCGATCACTTTGGTTCCCTCTCTCTCTCTCTCTCTCTCTCTCTCTCTCATTCTTAAAAAGAGATTACTTTTAATGTAATATATTTGTGGTCACATGTTAGCAATAACTTTTGAGATCTGAATTTAGTGATTTACAGAGGTTTTCACAAGTTTGTGTAAGGTAACATGAATTTTACTTATTAATACCATGGTATAATAAGTTAAGGAAATTTTGCTTTAGTGAAATTATTATTGATAAATCTTGTGTAGTTTTGTGTTTTCTCTGATTGCAATCTCTTCATATTTTCACATTTTTTATGTTTGTGATGTAACATTTATTTACATAGCATTTAAAATATTTCTTGGTAATTTAACATTGTTTACTTAATTTAATTTTTCATTTATTAACATTTTCTTTTCAAATCTTAAATGATTCTTGAAAGTTTAAAATTTACTTGATTAATTTAAATTCCTGACAAATTAAAGTTTTTGTGAATAAGTTTTGTTTCATAATTTAATTCAAGAATTAATTAAGTTTTGTGTTATTTTCAAGTAATAGTAATTTTTTCAGACTGTGAATTCTAATTATAAATTTTGAGTTAAAAATAAATTTTTTATTTAATATTTTTTTGAAAAACAGTGTTTCATTCATTGACCACCAGAGAATAGGATTAATTGTGTGTGCATAAGGCAAAGTGATAAACATGTTTTGTTCTTTTACTTTTGCTAAAAAGTGAATTAATGCCAGGGAAACAGTTAAAGTTATTTGATGGAGTGATGCCCTTTTACACTAGAATATTTCTTTTTAATTGTTGATACTTCACATATATTCCGATAAATTTAGTTTGATTTTTCAAGTAATTAATAAGCTTTTTAAGGGATCACTGTTACCTTTAGAGTGCCCAGTCATAATTCTTATTGTTATGAGAGTTCAGGTATCTGGCTGAATTTTGAGATTCGTTGTGTAATAATTAGGTACTTGGTATGCATCGTGACAATGTATATATATATATATATATATATATATATATATATATATATATATATATATATATATATATATATATATATATATATATATATATATATATATATATATATATATATATATATATATATATATATATATATATATATATATATAGAGAGAGAGAGAGAGAGAGAGAGAGAGAGAGAGAGAGAGAGAGGATGTCTCCCTTGTAAAAAAGTTTACAATAAAATTCAGTTCTTTTATACATCTATGCAGAAGACTCATTTGCATTAAGTTGGTCTCCCTTATACACCGTAACATTCGCCTCTAGTTTGCATACAGGCATTCTTCCTGTATAGTAAGACGCTTCCCTTTGTATACTGCTTCTCTTCTTCCTGACCAGTACATTAGTGGTTTTTCTCTCCTTTTCTACAATACTGCCGACTATTGACACTTAAGAGAGAGAGAGAGAGAGAGAGAGAGAGAGAGAGAGAGAGAGAGAAGCATATTCAGCATTATACCGACCATTTTAAAGTTGAAGAAGGAGGCAGCCTCAAATTTCTTGCATTTCTTAAATCAAATCCCATCTCTAGTTAATTCTTATATGGATTTAATTCTTATATCGACCTCAGAACAGTTTCCTTCTACCTAATATTTCCGCTATCGTTTGCTCTAACATCAGTTGTGTTTCTTAATATGTTTCTTAATATATGAAGCAATAGCCTCTTGTAACATATCAGTTATATTTCAACAGAAGTTCTTTTATTAACTTCATAGGTTGCACATGTGAATTAGTGAAGTCATTGACAGGAGCCTCAAGATATGCTTCGCTTCTTTGGATTACTGCATCCATCTCGACCGTTTGTCACCTTTAGTTGCAGAAAACGATGACTTGTTCTTATTTTAAATAAACAACAGATTCCGAAATTGGCTTCAATCTTTGAAAACAGTTTTTGTAGACTATGAAACTTTGATATCGAGGAGAGAGAGAGAGAGAGAGAGAGAGAGAGAGAGAGAGAGAGGAGGATACAATTTAAGAACCCACCACTCAATTTTCATCTGCATGAAGCCCATGGAACATAAAGGCCAGGTTTAACCGTAAAGTTTTTATGATTTTCCCTCCAAATATTTCTCCCGTGAAGACCCTTGAGAAGCCATCACTTTGATATGATGAATATGGAAATGAATAAAGTCTTTTTAACTTTGTTACTGTTTCTATTTTATATTTAACGTAAGAGCTCGCAAGCTGCAAGTAATCTTTCCCAATATCTATAATTTTTCCAAGTGCGGCACAAGTGTATTTTTATAACATAAATAAAATAAAAAAAAGAATGAAAGAAATTACTTATATATTACGTAACTGTATCAATTTATAAACTCTTTAGTTACCAATAAAAAAACTTTTTTGCTAATACCAGATATAGAAAATTTTGCTGATATATATATACTATATATATATATATATATATATATATATATATATATATATATATATATATATATATATACATATATATATATATATATATATAGACAAAATCACGAAGGAAAGAGAAACAATGGAGTGCTGCAAGGCCTTTTGACTTATAGTCCTTTACTTAGCACACTGAAGAAATATAAAAATAAGTTTACAAAGAAAGCTCGTATAAATGACAGATGGGGATTACATAGGAAAAAATTTAATATGTACCTGTAATACAACACAACTGAAGAATTAGCAGACCTACAAAAACGGTTAATATTTAAGAGATTTTACAAAGGATTAACCTCAACGGCTCAGAAGCAGGGACAGAACAATAAAAGATTATACAAGGAAGGTGACTGGCCAACAAAAAATGTTTTAAAAGTACAACTCAAAAATACTCATTTTGGTAAACAATGAAAATTTTTACAAGGTGAACATTTCTACAAAAAATATATATTAAACATACAAATACAAAGAAAATATATATAAGGTAACTAATTTTTTATTAAATCAGTAATTTTATCTCTTAGGTCATTCTTGAACATTTTACATTTCAGTCCAATTTATCCTGTGAGAGTTTGCCCAGTTTTGACAGAATACTTATGCTGTTAATCCGTACATCTAAACCCTTGCTAGATTGGCCAATATAAAAATCTTGACAGTCCAGACATGGAATTTTATATATTCTGTTGTTGTTTTCCTTAGGGCTACTTTTTATTAACGTTCCTTTTAGTGCGTCATTATAGGAAAAAACGAGGTTGACATTAAAAGATTTTAAAAATGATTTCATGTTTTCAAAACCACTAAAATAAGGCAAGCTAAGAATGTTCTTAGGTGTTCCTTTCTTCATCATACTTTCACTATAAAACTTTTTGTGGGCTTTATTGTAACAGATGTCTAGTATATGTGAAGGGTAACATAAATATTTCTCTATTTTTTTATGTATTAGATTTTTTAATCCAAATACTGGGGACTAACAGTGCGTAATGTTATTAA